>NC_089509.1:60627713-60936255 GCF_036850995.1 Saccopteryx leptura | reverse complement strand
TGGGAGTGAGCATCATAAACTCAAAACGTTGTATGTTGAGACTGTCGTAACCCGAGGACGCCCTGTATATTATATGGCAGTATAGTTTTAAGCGATGTTAGTCTTCTTTTTAGTTCAGACATTCTTCTTTTTTCGTTTTTTGTTTTGTTTTTTGCTTTTTAAAGCAAAATTTGAAGGCATCATGGAAGTAGTATTCAAGTAATTTTTCCATTAAGACATAAAAAATAAGCTAAGATATAGACAGTTCACCGAAAAAGAAAAATAATAATAGGACATATGACAATATATAGGAAAAGATGTTCAATTTCATTATAATAAGAGAAATGCAAATTAAAAATCAAAAAACCAGTTTTACCTTTCAGGCTGACAAAAGTTCAAAAGCTTAGAATATACTTAGTTGTAAGCCTGTGAGAAAACAGACACATTGATTGCTTATGAGAATGGGTAATGGCACAGTTTTGTGAGAGTTTTGTCATGTCTAACAAGACAATACTTCATTTATCCTTTGACCTACCAGTCCAAGTTATAGGAATTTATTCTGATAAATTACTTGTACAAATATAGAATACCATAAGCTAAAGTTTCCCACTGTAGGACTATTTGTAGTAGAATATTGGAAAAAATCCTAAATGTCTGTTTACAGGAGACTGATTTAATAAAGTATAATGCCAAAAATAACAAGGAAGATTTCTATGAACTGATAAGGAATTATATAAAATTTATATTCTGTATAGTAAATATGATTCCTTTTTTAATAATAAAAAAGAGAAAATAAGAAAAAATAAAGAGAAACACAGGAGAATTAACCCTGAGACTGGCAAAATGTTTATCCATAAGGAGTGTGTGAGGAGCAGTGTGCAGGCTGTAAGGACGGGAGTGAGACTTCTCTGAGAATTTGTCTTTATATAGTTGCAACTTTTGAACTATGCAAATATGTCATATTTAAACAACAAAATTAAATTTCAAATGATTTAAAAAAAATTCAAACTGAACATAAACAAAGTAACTTAAATTTATAACATAATACCAAAAAGTTAGTTTTCAGTATATTATTCTGACTGTACAAACTTAGAACTATTTTAAGAATAAGATCTTCAATTGTATATACTTACTGGATGTGTTTTTGGTAGTGGCCCTTGTATAGAAATTCTGAAATTAACTCTCTGTATCATAAGCTAGAGCAAGTGAATAATTATAATATATTGGATTTTGGGAAACCTGTGGTACATTATGTTTTGTTTTATATTCTGACCAGGCGCATTTTTAAGTGAAAGTCAGATATTGGCAGTAGTTCTATGGAAAGTCCTGAAGTTTTAGTAACATCGTTTTCTTTATTGGAAAATACCCATTTCTTAAAAGAATTTGAAGCCAAATGAAGATATAATAAATGGAATAAAAAAAAATAAAAGTTGAGGAAAATAAAAAAGACACCACAGATATGCGAGTGGATTACAGTGCTGATTGGGATCAATATAAATTGTGTGAAAAGGGTTTTACAGTAATAAAGTATGTAACTCTTTAGAATCTGAAAGGCTAATAGAACCCAGTTTTTACCTGAACTAAATTCTTTTAAAAAATCATGTAGGTTATTAGATAGAGTACAATTTATGATGTTATAAGCAATGACTAACAATAGTTTCACAGTCCATAGAAGTGGATTTATGGGTTGTTTCTTAAAGCAGTTGACATAACATTGAGGAGCAACAAATCAGTAAAGCTATTTTTTAAAGGGCAAAGCTAATGCGGTCCAAGTATATAGCCTTCTGATAATCTACCTCGATGCAAAGATACACTGTAGAATATTTGAAGAGTGGAGGATAGCTCTTAGAGCATCTGAAAACAATTTCCTTGATTTAATTTGATGGTGTGGTTGACCGAACACTGCTATCCCCTAGAAATACTAACCAATAACTTTATCATTGGTTAAAGGTGTAGGTATAAGCATTGGGAGACCAAAAAGCAATGGTACAATTGAGATTTTCTTACATGAGGAAAGGAATCTATGCCTCGTGTTCACTCTGGTTGAATTTTTTCACAGGAAATTAGCAATCATGTTCTAATGACAAATTGGTGGGTGAGAAATGCCCTCAGTGTGCAAAAGGATTGGTTGTGGACTGGCTTTCCTTGCACATTGCACCCATTCTTACACATTATTCTACATAGATAATCTATTAGATATCTAAGTTTGACTGCTTAATATAAATTATATGTGCATGCATACAATATATTTGTATATTTAATTTGAAAATTAGTGGTAATAACTTGTTTTATTTGACCCATCTCTTTTTGTTTTCACCAGATAGTAAGTAACTACAGGGCAGTTACTAAATAGAGGAAATGATCTTTTTAAAAGATGACACACTCGATATTGTTCTAGTGATTAGATTTATAAATATAGATATTGAAAGTATTTATAAGCCACTAGTGTTAATTTAGGTCTACTTATTTTGAGCAATATTCAATCTGGTTAAATCACTTTAAAACAATCAAAATAAATAGGCTATTCATTGGCAGTGAAATAAAGGGTTAGTTAGAATGAGGTGGAGCTAACCTAAAAATGCTTCTGGGGAACAATTGTTTCAGGCTTATAAATGTTTGGTTTGGAAAAACTCAAGATTATTGGGAGTGGTGAACACTAACAATAAAGATGTTCTGAAGAACTGGTTGATGTTCAACCTGATATATTTAACTAAGGAATTGTTTTTTTGGGGACATTAAACAGTAAATGGCTGCTGTGGTTGTTGTTTTTTTTTTTCTTTCCCCCTGAAGTTGGAAACGGGGAGGCAGTCAGACAGACTCCCGCATGCGCCCGACTGGGATCCACCTGGCATGCCCACCAGGGGGTGATGCTCTGCCCATCTGGGGCGTTGCTCTGTTGTAATCAGAGCCATTCTAGCACCTGAGGCAGAGGCCACGGAGCCATCCTCAGCGCCCGGGCCAACTTTGCTCCAATGGAGCCTTGGCTGTGGGAGGGGAAGAGAGAGACAGAGAGGAAGGAGAGGGGGAGGGGTGGAGAAGCAGATGGGCGCTTCTTCTGTGTGCCCTGGCCGGGAATTGAACCCGGGACTCCCGCACGCCAGGCCAACGCTCTACCACTGAACTAACTGGCCAGGGCCTGTGGTTGTTTTTTTATTTTTATATTTTGTGACAGAGATAGTGATAGAGAGAGGGACAGACAGGAGGGGGAAAGATGAGAAGCATCAATTCTTCGTTTCAGCTCCTTAGTCTTCTTTGTTGTTCATTGATTGCTTTCTCATATGTGTCTTGACGGGAGGGGGCTACAGCAGAGTAAATGACTCTTTGCTCAAGCCAGTGATTTTTGGGCTCAAGCCAGCGACCATGGGGTCATGTCTGTGGTCCTGCACTCAAGTTGGTGAGCCTGCGCTCAAGCTGAATGAGCCTTGCTCTAGCCAGTGACCTTGGGGTTTAAAACTGGGGTCCTTTCTGTCCCAGTCCGACGCCACTGCACCACTGACTGGTCAGGCTGGCTGCTGTGTTTTAAGGGGAATAAGGCTACAGGATTTAATTATCACTGATCTACAGAGAGAAAAAGAGAAAAATTAATGAATAGATAAGTAGATGGTCATTTAAAATAAAAGATATCTGTGGGCATTAATTATATTGTAGAAATGGATCCAATGACTTTGTCTTTAAGAACATTTTCTTACTATAGTCATAGGAGTGGGAGAAGTGACCTTGAATATTTGTTTGTGCATATTCCATTCCATTCCATTTTCTTCTATCCATAACATTACATTGTATCACAGATTGTAAATTCAGGGGCTCAGGAATTGTCACAGTCAAAAGGAACATGTATTTAGTGACTGGCTATGTGTGTGACTACTCCTTACTCCCTGCTCTGTTCTTTCTCAGCTGAATTTTTGTTAGTATTCTCCAGACCCAGATGAGTAGCACTTTACTTAAAAAAAGTGAATTAATCAACTGTTAAATCATAAATTATTAGAGGCAGAACTTTAAAACATAATATAGCTAACAGTAGAATGTAGCACAAGTTGACAGAAAATAAAACAGTAACTAATGCACTTTTTCTAATTTCAGGAAATTTTGCCAGTTACCATTTGAATGCTCATACACAAGATTTTGTTAAAGAGCTATTATTAAGAGAAAATTTAAAAATTTAAATATAAATAATCCTTTTATTTATTTTTATATTTTCCCATGTATAAGATGTACCCTTTTTTGAAAAATTTGGAATCTAAAAATTGGGTGTATCTTATACAGTGGTTGTGGTATTTCAAATGCCATAGATGGAACTGAGGACGAGGCAATATATGAAGACAGTGATTCGTCATCAGACACAGATGAGGACAAGCTAATGGAAGTATTGACAGTGATGAGTTGTATGAATTTTATGATGAACAAAACTTGAGTTCAATAATTTTATGTAATAAATTTTTTTTCAAATTTCAGGCCCCAAAATTAAGATATGTCTTATACATGGGATCATCTTATACGTGGGGAAATACAGTATTTATTTATTATTAATTGAATTTATTGGGATGACACTGGTTTGCAAAACCATACAGGTTTCAAGTGCACAGCTCAACAAAATACCATCTGCCCCAAGAAAAGTTTCTTTCCATCCCCATTTTCTCCTCGTTGACCACCTCCTCCTCGTTCCCAACCCTCTTTACCTCTTGTGTCTGTATGTTTGTTGTGTCTGTATGTTGTGTCCAGGTGTTGTGTGTATATGTTTTTAAATAATCTCTCCACTTTCTTTCATCCAACCCCCTCCCCCGTAGCTGTCAGTCTGTTCCAGTGTATCCATGCCTCTGTTTCTATTTTGTCAGTTTATTTTGCTTATTAGACTTCACATATATGTGAAATCATAGGGTACTTGTCTTTCTCTGACTGGCTTATTTCACTTAGCCTAATACTCTCCAGGTCCATCCATATTACTGCAAAAGGTAACGTTTCCTTCTTTTTTTATGGTTGCATAGTATGCCATTTGTGTAAATGTACCACAACTATTTTTAACTTCCCATGTACTGATTGGCACCTGGGCTGCTTCCAGTCTTGGCCATTGTAAGAAACGCTGCAGTGAACATGGGGTGCATATATTCTTTTGAATTAGTGTTTTGGGTTTCTTTGACTATATTCCCAGAATTGGAATCACTGGGTCATAAAGAAGTTCTGTTTTTCATTTTTTTGAGCTAACTCCATACTGCTCTCCACAGAGGCTTCACCAGTCTGCATTCCCACCAGTACTGCATGGTGGTTTCCTTTTCTCCACATTCTCTCCAACACTTGTTGTTTCTTGATTTATTGATAATAGCCATTCTGACAGGTGTGACATAATATCTCATTATGGATTTAGTTTGCATTTCTGTGGTGATTAGTGACATTAAGCATCTTTTTATGTCCCTTGGCCATCCATAGGTTCTCTTTGGAGAAGTGTCTATTGAGGTCCTTTGCCCATTTTATAATTGGATTATTTCTTTTATTGGTGTTGAGTTGTATAAGTTCTCTATAAATCTTGGATATTAATCCTGTGTCAGATGTTTCATTAGCAAATATGTTCTCCTGTTCAGTGGATTCTCTTTTCATTTTATTGATGGTTTCCTTTGCTGTGCAAAACCTTTTTAGTTTGATATAATTCCATTTATTTTTTTCTTTTGTTTCCCTTGTTCCAGGAAATAGATATATCAGAAAAAAATATTGCTACAAGAGATGTCTTTTTACTGCCTGTTTTCTTCCATGGTTTTTATGGTTTCAAGTCTAACATTTTCAGTCTTTAATCCATTTTAGGTTTATTCTTGTGTATAGTGTAAGAAGGTGGTCTAGTTTCAATTATTGTGCATGTATCTAATTTTCCCAACATTTATTGAATAGATTGTCTTTACTCCATTTTATGTTCTTGCCTCCTTTGTCAAATATTAATTGACTGTATAACTCTGGATTAATTTCTGGGCTTTCTTTTTTTTTTTTTTGTATTTTTCTGAAGCTGGAAACGGGGAGAGACAGTCAGACAGACTCCCACATGCACCCAACCAGGATCCACCCGGCACGCCCACCAGGGGCGACGCTCTGCCCACCAGGGGGCGATGCTCTGCCCCTCCGGGGCGTCGCTCTGTTGCGACCAGAGCCACTCTAGCTCCTGGGGCAGAGGCCAAGGAGCCATCCCCAGCGCCCAGGCCATCTTTGCTCCAATGGAGCCTTGGCTGCGGGAGGGGAAGAGAGAGACAGAGAGGAAAGGGGGGGTGGAGAAGCAAATGGGTGCTTCTCCTATGTGCCCTGGCCGGGAATCAAACCTGGGTCCCCTGCATGCCAGGCCGACGCTCTACCACTGAGCCAACCGGCCAGGGCCTGGGCTTTCTATTTTATTCCGTTGACTTTTGTCTGTTTTTATGCCAGTACCATGCCATTTTGATTACTACAGCCTTGTAGTATAGTTTGATATTCAGTAGCATGATTTATCCAACTTTATTCTTCTTTCTGAAGATTACTGTAGATTAGCGGTTCTCAACCTGTGGGTCACGACCCCGGCGGGGGTCGAACGACCAAAACACAGGGGTCGCCTAAAGCCATCAGAAAATACATATTTATTATACAATACATTTTTAAATAAAATATGTATTTTCCGATGGCTTTAGGCGACCCCTATGTTTTGGTCATTCGACCCCCTCCCCCGCCGGGTTCGCGACCCACAGGTTGAGAACCACTGCTGTAGATAGGTCTTTTGTGGTTCCATATAAATTTTTGGAATATTTACTGTAGTTCTGTGAAATTAGCCATGGATATCTTGATAGGAATTGCATTGAGTCTATAGATTGCTTTGGATAGTATGGACATTTAATGATGTTAATTCTTCCTGTCCATGAACAAAGTATATGCTTCCACTTATTTGTTTCTTCTTCAATTTCTTTCTTCAGTCTTATAAATTTCCAAGTAAGGTCTTTTACATTCTGGTTAAATATATTCCTAAATTTTATTTATTTTTTTTGTAATTGTGAAAGCAATTGTTTATTTGGTTTCTCTTTCTGATAGTTCATTATTTATTAGTGTATAAAAATTAAACTGATTTCTGTATATTTATTTTACATCCTGATACTTTACAAATTCATCTCTCAGTTCTAATAGTTTTTTTGGTGAAATCTTTAGGGTTCTCTATATACAGTATCATGTCATCTGCAAATAATAACAGTTTTAATTCTTTCTTTGCAGTTTGAATGTATTTTATTTCTTTTTCTTGTCTGATTGCTGTGGCTAGGACTTTTAGTACTATGTTGAATAAGAGTGTTGAAACTGGGCATCCCTGTCTTGTTCCCAATCTTAATGGAAATGCTTATCCAAGATTCTGCCAGAGGCCTGATCTCAGCAGGTTGGGGTCACTGGGAGTTGGGAGGACAGACCTAATAGATTTCTTGTGAGGGGGTGGTGCTGGTCAGGCTTGTGGGAAGGTAGGGGGCGTGGCCCCCATTTCAGAGACACACAACTTAGTTTGTCCCAGATTCTGCCAGACTTTAGTAGGGAGGAACCACCAGGAGTCAGGAGGCTAGGGCCACTAGGAGCCTAGAGTGGGGCTAGCAGATCTTCTGTGAAGGGAGGCACCAATTGGGTTTTTGGGAAAGTAGGGGGAATGGCCTTGAACCCCAAACCATACAACTCAATCACTGGTACCTCCTGAGTATGCTCAGACCTCTATACACTGGCCCAGGCAGCTGACACCTCAGCAGGGTGCAAACTTTGTAGGGTGGGGCAATTGGTAGTTCAGAGGATTGAGCTGTTGAATTTCCCCAAGCTGATACTGTAAGGAGGGGACTGCTCCACCCAAGAACTAGGGTGTCTGCAGTGTGGGGGAGGGACTCAGCACAGGTGTCCTGGTGGCTGTCCCTTCAGCTTCTTTCATTAGCCACAAAACCCAGTCTCTCCTCATGTGACTCTGTTCTGCTCTATTCTCCCTTTGCCAAAGCCCAGGGTGAGTCATTGCAAATGAGTTTTTATGCATTGGCCCTTTAAGAGAGCACCAATGTCTCTAGTAGATGCTTGTCTGTCCCTGGCAGACAAAATCCTTGCTGATTTTTACAGCCAGATGACATGTGGTTGCCTCTTCCTGGCTCTGGTGCTGGGGAACCCGACTTGGGATGTCTTGAGGTTGAGACCCCATGCTTCTCAGAGGAAACCTTTACAGCTGAGCTAGCCCTCCAGAATCTCAGCCTCTACCTGTGGGAGTGGGGCTAGTCTTTTTGGAGTCTTGGCCCTTTCTTCCAGTCTCAGTGTGGCTTCTTCTGTAAATCTTTGAATATAAGACTTCTCTTCAGCTAGTTGTCAGTTGGTTATTCATGTTGATTGCTTTATATTTTAATTGTGATTCTAGTTTGGTTCTGGTGGAGGTATGTGTAACACTCACTGTGCCACCATCTTGGATCCTTTGATTCCTATTTTTTAAAGGCGATATTAGCTATATAGATAATGCATGAGTGTACTTTTTATTAAAAAGTTGTATTATGGATAATACCAAAGTCCCTTTTTTGCCTTTTCCCTGGGTTCCTTAGTTCAGTTCTTTTTCCTAGAGGTAATCATTTAAATTTGGTATACTGTATATTTTTTCAAATCTCTCTCTATGCTATAAATATATATTATAGTATTGTGTGTGCAGGTGCTTTTTCTAAATGGTGTCATACTTTATTATTATTCCATAATATATATTTGTATTTAGTAAATTGTTTTGCTGATTTCTTTATGTTAGTCTTTATATTTCTATATCATGCTTTCAAACTGTGCATATTACTTATACTATAAAACAGTTTAGTTATTCCCCTCTTGGTATATACTTAAGTTATTGGGATTTTTATAATGACTACAAACAGTGCTTCAGTGAACATTCTTATCTATGTTTTCATGTGTGTATCTGCATGTGTGTCTCTACAGTAAATACGTAGGGTTTGCACATTTGTAGTTTGAATGGACACTGCAAAATGTTCGTCTTGATGACATTTAATCATAAAATGCTGTAACACATTAAATCCTTAACATGTAAACATTGAATTTTTATCTCAAAATCAAAGGTTTGCTCACAAGCAGGTATATGACCCCACTCTAGTAAACTGTGGACCTAAAATGGACCAACTGTAACTGTAGGGACCAGCTGGCTCATTTTTGGTACACTGCGTTTACTGAGCAGGGAAATTATAGAATAAGACCAAATAAGGTGAAATTTACCTTGATAAGCCAATAAATAACCTGACTATAACCTCAGCAGATACTAGAAAATTCTTTTTTTTTTACTTTTTTTTTTTTTTTCCATTTTTCTTAAGCTGGAAACAGGGAGAGACAGTCAGACAGACTCCCGCATGCGCCCGACCGGGATCCACCCGGCACGCCCACCAGGGGCGACGCTCTGCCCATCCTGGGCGTCGCCATATTGCTACCAGAGCCACTGTAGCGCCTGAGGCAGAGGCCACAGAGCCATCCCCAGCGCCCGGGCCATCTTTGCTCCAATGGAGCCTTGGCTGCGGGAGGGGAAGAGAGAGACAGAGAGGAAAGCGCGGCGGAGGGGTGGAGAAGCAAATGGGCGCTTCTCCTGTGTGCCCTGGCCGGGAATCGAACCCGGGTCCTCCGCACGCTAGGCCGACGCTCTACCGCTGAGCCAACCGGCCAGGGTAGAAAATTCTTGAAGGGTAAAACATTATTTAAATATAATTGTAAGGAAAAGGTAGAATCCATATCTTTCTTGCAGATACGAAGATGAACATGTGCTTAATATAGTCATATGATATGAGGAGAACAAGGAGATGTTATAATGATTTCAAAGGAAAAGTCAAAATAGCACAAATTTATATGAAGTCAAGGATAGTGAAATGAATTGAAAATAGAGACAGAACCGGGTTATTTTCCCCACTGGGAAGGGAGTAGGGAAGAAGTCAATTAAACCACTATCCATCCCACAGGGAAAAGTTTATGTATCAGTTACCTACGACTTAGCAAGTTTCAAAATAGTTCAAAGACAATGGACTGGACTAGATCAGCCAGTAGCGTATGTTATAGATGATGCATAGTTTTTCACTGAAATACATTTTTTTTCCCTACAATATAAATAAATATCTCACGTTTGCTGAAAACAGTATCAGACCTTGATGACCAGTGGGTAGGTGACTTAGACTTGGCAATCAGGCTCTGTATAGAAGCCAAAGGAGAAAATTACCTGAAGTATAGACATTTGAGTTGCTTTGAGAACTGCTATATTTAACTTAATTCAGATGAGTCAGTGTCAAGTAAACAAAGAGTTTGGGCCCCTTTTGCTGTTCCTGAATTCAGAATCCCAGTTGTGTGGGATTCTTTGTAACTTTGAACAAGGTATCTAACCTCTCTGATACCTAATTTCTTTATCAATAATTGAGAATGATAGTGCTCTCGTATGAGGATGAAATAGAGTAATTCATATCTCATTGTACAGAATAAATGATCTATATATGTAATTAAAACATACAGCACATAGTATGAACTTAATAAATGTAGTCTGTGGTGTCACCCAGCAGCCTTCTAGGGAAAGCTTATTTCATTCCTATGATTTTGCAGGTGGGCCTGGCTTCTTGTCATTCAGGACCAAGTTTAGTCATCTCAGAGAGGCCTTTCCTGACCCTCATTGGCTTTCCCTTTTGAGTTACCTATTCTTATTTTCTTTAGAGCACTTATCACTTCTTCCTATTTTATTTTAAATTTCTTTACCTTTCTTTATTGTCTGTTTCTCACCATTACAATGTAAGTTTCCAAAAGTTTCCAATGACATTTGTTGTCTTATTTCACTAATGTGTTTCCTTCCAGGTAGGACAGTGTCTATCATGTATCTATATTTGCCATTCAGTAAATGTTTCTGAAATGAACCAGGCGAATATTCTTTCAGTCTACCCCAGTACAGATTCTTTAGAACAGTGGTTTTCAACCTTTTACACTTCGGGACCAGTGAAAACAGGAAAATTATTTCAGGAACTGCTAAGACAGAAATCACCCTGAGCATAAGCAAATTCAACTTAAGGTCATTGAGTCTATAATCTTCCTATGACATCAATATGTTTAACAAAACTTCTGATGGACCAATCCATGGACTGGTAGTTGAAAAAGACTACCTTAGACTCTCCTCTGCTGGACCTTTTTTTATCTACCGTACAGCCAGCACACCTGCCCTGAAAAGCTAGGGGAGGGCTGGTGGGAGAACACAGGGCACAGTTGTATAGAGATGTTAACAGAAGGGGGAGTGTGGAGTAACAGGATGAGAGATAAAGTCACAGTCTGTTCTGACACAATTGTGGCATTAAGTTTTTGGATGTTTTATTTTACTTTTTGGATAAAGTAATGTAAATATTTTTTCAGATTCATAAAATCCTAGAAATGAAAGATAATTTAGTTCCATTCTTTTTACATACAAAGTGTTTTATAGATAAGGAACGGCTGAGAGGTGAAGTGACCAGTTCTAGTGGCACAGGTCATCTGACAGAACTGACCTCCAGAGTCGGAGTTTTCTTTTTCTTAATATTATATATGCTTTAGTTTGTCGCATGTGCAGAATGTTGAGTTATGTTGTGAGCATTTGCATTTTCACAAATATCTTTTTTTTTTCTTTCCCAATAGGTAGAAAACAGACCAAAGTATTATGGAAGAGAGTAAGTATGGATTATCAGAAAATACTTTATAGATTGGAATATGTTAAAGAGACAGGTAAATGGATACTTTTAGTAAAAAATAAAAGCAAGATGAAGGAGGTATTCAAGTTTGGATGAATGAAATTATTTTTCTGATTATAAATGTAAGTATTCTAATTAGTTAAAAACACAGAAAATAAAGACAAGTATAGAGATCTATTTTCCTGTTTTTGCAAAATTGAGATATTATACTTGTAACTTTTTAGCCTAATTTTCCATTTAATAATGAACGTTTTTATATTTGATGAAAAATATTTTAATCATTTTTAAAGTCTTTAATTTTTCTGATTATTTAGAAGATCTACACAATGTAGCCCTTTGGGGGAAAGAATAAAAATCACCTAAAATCTCAAAATTCCCCACATATTCATTTATTTTTTATGACTTAAATCATATCAAATAATAATGTATATAGCACATGTTTTTAAATTAGTTAAAATTCTATTTAAGTTTTCAAGACTTGTGGATAGAGCATAGGCACTTGTGAGTTTGGGGTAGACACTGGTGTTTTTTATGGTTGTACTGTAATTGAGTCATTTCTCTGCTTTTGGCATTTAGGTTGCATTTAAATGGTGCAGTGATATACTGCAAAATGATGTTTCGGTCAAGGACAGATCACATATACAACAGTAGTATACCATATATATATATATAGCCTAGGGGTGTAGTAGACTATACTGTCTAAATTTGTGTAAGTACACTCTGGTGAAATCACCTCACAATGCATTTTTCAGAATGTATCTCTGTCATGCCTGACCTGTGGTGGCGCAGTGGGTAAAGCGTCGACCTGGAAATGCTGAGGTCGCCGGTTCGAAACCCTGGGCTTGCCTGGTCAAGGCACATATGGGAGTTGATGCTTCCTGCTCCTCCCCCTTCTCTCTCTCTCCTCTCTCTCTCTCTGTCTCTCTCTTTCCTCTCTAAAATGAATAAATAAAATAAAAATTTAAAAAAAAAAGAATGTATCTCTGTCATTAAGGGGCTGTGACTATTATTAAAGGTAACACCTTAAGAAACATCTTAGTGCTGCATATAGCTTTTATGGGGTGGAAATTTTGGGTCAACTGGTATACCATTGTCAAGTTTTGTTACAAAATTTGTTTTCTTGAATAACATTCTTCTTTAAATTGAGTTTTTTAAACAGATAAATGTTAAATTTTACTAACTTTATTAATTGATGTCAGGTAAACTTAAAATATCAATATGCTAATCCAGTGGTAGGGGTAGGTAATCATATGCTTGCTCCAGCAGAGTCAGAATGGACCTGGTTCTGAAAGATTGAGGAATTTATGAAGATAAAAAATTACAAGCCTGACCTGTGGTGGCGCAGTGGGGTAAAGCGACCTGGAACACTGAGGTTGCCGGTTCAAAACCCTGGGCTTGCCTGGTCAAGGCACATATGGGAGTTGATAGTTGATGCTTCCTGCTCCTCCCCTCTTCTCTCTCTCTCTCTCTCTCTCTCCTCTCTGAAAATTGAATAAAGTCTTAAAAAAAAAAGAAATTACAGACTACTGTTAAACCTACCTGTTCTAATTATCATGATTTAAACATACCTACCGTTAACTGTTTTAAGAGTTAAATTGAGACTGACCATTTCCATAAGGAAAAACTCCAAAAAGTTTCAGTTGTACCCTACTAAGGTTTCTAAATTATTAAGGCATCATTTCAGGCCCTTTTGAATATATTACCATCTTTCCCCATGTATAAGATGCACCCTTTCCCGAAAAATTTAGGGTCTAAAAACTGATGCGTCTTATACAGTGGTTGTAGGTGTTTTTTTTTTACTTGCATGTCTCGCTTTTTTTGCACTTATTTTTGCGCTTATTGGTGTAGATTTTTTTTTACTTGCATTTCCACTTTTTCACTCTTGTTATTCTTTTTTCAAATTTCGAGCCCTGAAATTAAGGTGTGTCTTATACATGAGAACGTCTTATACGTGGGGAAATATGGTATTCCAAATTCAAGTGTTTTTTTTTGTTTTGTTTATTTGTTGTTTTACCAGCAGAAACGGCAATTTCATTGGAGCAATCACTCCATTCAGTTGTTTTTGAGTTATTAAAAGGACATAATGTATGAGTTCTTTATAAAGTGGAAAATCCCCATGCAAATGTAAGGTGGTTTTGTATTTTAATATTAATCATTAGTCACACTGACATTTTTATTTTTTAGTGTTTCTGGTCTGAGTGTTATAGTTGAATCTACTGTGTTTGTGTAAAGTGTGTATTTAGTCTCCTTTTTTTCTCCTTTAATCAAAAATAGGTCTTAGCAGGGAGTGAAAGCAAGTGTTACAGTTCTTTGCTTTTGGCTTGAGTATCCAGTGATGCAGATTATGCACATTATTGGGCAGTCATACCAATTAAGAGCAACCCAGGGTCCTGGAAAATTGCCAACGTAGACTGAGCCAAAATTTTGGAGCAATGTTATTAATATGAAGAAAGGAAATGGGAGACATTTCTTTATATTTTTTAGCATGTTCACATGGTCAGATGGCTACATAAGAAGGGAATGTCCTCGCAAAAGAGGTCATTGGTCTTCCTTTTGATGGATGTGAATTTTGATTTTGTGATTGTTAAATGGATTGAGTAGTGACTTTGGTGCTGTTTCAATCACCATGGAGAAGCTGGCCAGGAGCCAGGCCCAGAGAAACACAAGCATAGTTAAACTCCACTGCTCCCCTTTGATTACATGGCAGTACTTTGTCTAAGAAAAAAACAACAGGAAAAGGTGGGGGTTTTGTTTTACCTTGTTTTATTGAAAAAGGTGGAAGGCACAGAGTTTCTGAACTGACTTTGTTTCTCAGGTTTCACGGCATGATCTCCCGAGAAGCAGCAGACCAGCTCTTGAGTGTGGCTGAGGGCAGCTACCTCATTCGGGAGAGCCAGCGTCAACCAGGAACCTACACTTTGGCTTTAAGGTTGGTCATGGACCTGTAATTATAACTGTGCTTCGTTTATAACCCTCTTAATAGAGATTTAAATTTTAAAAGTATCCAGCATGTAATTGAATTGGTTCTTGTTTTCTTGGGACCTAATTACCATTTTAATAGCTTTGAGGCCCTTGAAAAACTCCTCATGAATGGTAGCACTTGGTGATTAAGAATTGAAAAACTTTTAAGTTATTTTTATTGTAGCTGCTTTCTTCTCTATCATCTTGAGTCCTCTCCCATCTGTCCTGCTTTGTCAGCTTCCATCTATTGAATGAAGAAAGGAACTAAGACAAAAGATCTTTGAAACTCACAAAATTAAAGCCAGTGTCATTTCTCTTAGATTGGCTTTTGGTTAAAGGAGCTTTTCCTGGGAGCTCCTGGCTCTTTCCTATCAGCTGAACTTCACCTAGTGTTCTGGCTGTTCTTAGCTTACAGTCTGTGCCCAAAAAACCAATATTTCCATTAACCCTGCAATAGTAATAGAACAATAATACAATTGCATACTTATCCTTTGGGGCTCACCCCATGCCAGGCCTCTAACCTCTTAAATCTTCACGACTCTAAGATCTTGTACTGTTACCTTCTCTATTTTATGGATAAGGCAACAGAGGAACTAGAGGTTGAGTAACTTGGCCAAGATCATACATTTAATAGTTTGTGTAGCTGATATTTGAACCCAGACAATCTGGCTTCAGAGCCTGTGCACTTCTTAACCACTCTATATTGCTGCCTTTCCAAAGGCTTGGAAAAATTATCCATAGTTTGTCCATTTCTTCATTTGTTCATCAGTGCATTCATCCATCCATTCTTTGGAAAAGTCTTAAAAACAGAAACTTCCGAAGAAAGAGGTCAAAGAAATGACACTTCATGGCCACAAAGAGAGAATAGAAAGGTGATGTTATTGCTTAGGATTCTCATATGACCGTGTCTAACTTCTTTACTCAGTTATGCTTGTGTGAGTGATCAGAGCTTTTATTCCTACCCACAAGATTTAATATTAATCTTTCTGACAAAGAATAATATAATTCAGTATTTTTTTTGTGTGTGTATTTTTCTGAAGTTAGAAACAGGGAGGCAGTCAGACAGACTCCCGCATGCGCCCAACCGGGATCCACCTGGCACACCCACCAGGGGGCGATGCTCTGTTGCAACCAGAGCCATTCTAGCGCCTGAGGCAGAGGCCACAGAGCCATCCTCAGCGCCCGGACCAACTTTGCTCCAATGGAGCCCTGGCTGCAGGAGGGGAAGAGAGAGACAGAGAGGAAGGAGAGGGGGAGGGGTGGAGAAGCAGATGGGCGCCTCTCTTGTGTGCCCTGGCTGGGAATCGAACCCAGGACTCCTGCACTCCAGGCCAACACTCTACCACTGAGCCAACCAGCCAGGGCCAATTCAGTATTATTTTATACTGAATTCTGAATTAATTGTGTACTTAGAGAACAGAGCTTGTTACAGGAGTTCTTGGAAGTTTGCTTTTTATGACAAATGATAAAGTATAAGTCCCCCTTTAATTACTTAATTATGTCATTTATCAGGTTTAAATTATGGCATATAGGGGAAAAATCTGGGCTGGGAAACTCCTTAAAGTCAGTTTCTTCATCTTTCTACTCCTAACATTTTATAATTTGGGGAAGTGTCTGGGGTAAATAAGCTTTGATGTAGAGGCTAGTGGACCTGAGTAAGGAAGAAGGAGGATTGGTGAGCAGAGAGAGAGAAATCTGCACAACACTCTCTTCCTTTCCCCTTTGTTGCTCTCTTACCTCCCCTCTGAGATCATACAGGAAGTTTCAAAACTGGAATTTGAACTCAGTTTTGCCTCCTTGCAAAGTTTTCATACCCTCCATTCTATCCTGTTGCCTGTCATAACATGCTATCGTGCAGTTTTCACTTAATGGCACCAGCAAACACCTGGGTCAAGGATTGAGTTTGGAGAAAGTAGCACCTAAACCTTCCCAGCTCTTCTTCCTCATCCCCACACTTCGCTCTCTCTTGTGCTACAGACACCTATATTGTTCATTAGTGAAAAGGACTCTTTCTTCTTGCTCTCTCATACAGCCAAACCTAACCTTTTCTTTCATAAGCTTGTCTCAAATTTCTTTCTCCTTTTCAATTGCAAGCCACTTTCTAGACTAGTTCGGTAACTACCTAAGATACCTTCCTGTATCCAGCCTTGTCCCTGCAGTATATCCTTAATAGTACTGTGAATACCTGTCAACCAATCTTAAATCTGTTGCAATGACCAGCAAGGTTGTAGTGTTGAGTAGGGCACAAGGTTTCAAAGATTGCACCCCCTCCCACCATTGACATCTCCCCCATGCTTGTGGAGGCCTAATCCTTCACTGGTGGTCTTTGAGATCATGTGACAAATTACTTAGGGGACGAAGTATTGTATGTGTTCTGTGACAGTACTAATATTCTGAAGTCAGAAGAGAGGTTCTCAGCCATGGCATGGAAGGTATTCTGCAGTTGACAGTGCTGTCCTCTCCAGCACCATCTCCTCCTAGACTTCATCTCAGCCTGAATTTTGGGCCAGGCCTTGTCTGTCTTTTTTCTCTTGGCTCACGTTGACCGTTGGATCAGGAAAAATGACCGTTGCTCAATGAAAGGAGGCATACAGGCAGGTGTCCACATGGTTGAACGTGTAATTGAGGATGCTAGGCCGGGCATCAGATTATACCTTAGGAAGAACTAGAGGTTTCAAAGTGACTTTGGGATATTTTGTATGTTGACATTTGGGTTAGCTGTGGTTTAATGAGATATGGCAAATATCAGTTATGTGTAAACCTAAGACAATTTAAGAAGTTTGATTGAAAACCTCTTTAAAATAATTTTAATCATTTTAAAACTAATTCTTTAAAAAATATTTATTCATGTGATTTTTCTCACTAGAAGAAAAAGTTATTACATTCACTGTTGTACATAGTGAGTGACAAATGAAAAGGGATAGACTAGTGCATGTTTTCTATTTTATTATATGTTAAGTATATACAAAACAATAACTTTTAAGAAATAATAAAATTATTAACTATCATGATACTATAACTGTGTTATGCCCAGCATGTATTTTAAGAAACAGCTATTGCTTCTGGAGTCTTCCATGTTCCCACATGCTCCCTCCTGTTCCTCACACCAGCAACCTCATCCTGATTATTACTCCCTTGCCTTTCTTTATAAATTTATAACTTATGTTTGTACCCTATATAAACATTGTTTTGATTTGCTTGTTTTGGACTTAAAATGAATAGAACATGTAGAATGTATTCTTCAACTTTTTTTTCTCTCAAACCTCTTGTCCTGAGATATATAGTCTTACTGTAGAACATGACTGTAATTTATTCATTTTTACTGTTATATAATGATCTTTTAAATGATTATACTATAACTCTAGTTACTTGACCTTATTGTGTATATTTAACCTCTCTGAGCTTTAGTTTTCTGTTTGTAAAATGAAACCTTTTAAGAGTAATTATTCCCACTTTCAAGAATCAAATTATCTTACGAATTGAGATGCCTTCAGCTACAAGTGTTATATGATACTTAAAATCAGCAAACTCTACCTGCTTAAACAATAAATTATTTAAGGTTATGAAATCTAACATAATGAGAAATTCAGAAATGCTATAGTATGGATCAAGGACTTGTGATCTTTCCATTTCTGGCCACTCATAGCATGCAGCGTAAGGCTGATTTTCCTTGTAGACAGAGGTGGTTGCTGGAGGCAGTCAGAGCTTGTTTATGCCCGGCACAAGATTCCAGGGGAACCTGTTCTCTCTCATGTAGTTTGTACATCCTTTCAGGTTGATTGAGCCAGTGTGGGTCTGTCTTTCCCAGCCTTTGGGCCAGTAACAATCTGGGGGAAAATGCATGTACTGATTGCTTGTCCAGCTAGTACTGGCTCTTGGACCTGGGAGAAGGGGCAGCTTCTAATGGAAGATAAGTGTCTTTGGGAGGAAGTCTGGTGACCAAACAAATTTGGGTTTTCTTTTTTTGTCTGAAAGAAAGGAAGAAGGTTGGAGTGTATCTGTGTGTGTGGGGGGGAAGGGGGTAGGTCGGGAATGGAAACAGTTACACTATTGTAGCTTAGTAGGTGTTCATTAAAGTTGTTTCCATGTTAGACAGTGGGAATCAGTACGTGGTGTAATTCTTCAAATATTTAGTCCTGATCAAACTTTTATTAAAGTAGTATATCCAGTTTTAGTTTTGGTAAGTAGTAGGAAAACGTGGTATGAGCTCCACATAAACTTTATATGAAGCCAGGCACCAAAGTTTTATAAAGTCTGTGTCGGTGATATTCTTCTGCCTGTAGTATTTTCAAAACTTGATTTAAAATATATTCGAATCTGACTTAATTCAGTATTTGAAAGGTGATAAGGAAAACCTAACTATGTTAATTTTAGCACAGTAAAATTCATTGTACTTTTGACTAATACATTCCTTAAAATATTTATCCCTGGTGTGTCACTAATATGTGTCGAGGCCTTTTGTAGAAAGCAGGATCTTGGTCTTCATTGTTAAATTGGGAAATTATCATTATCTCCCAGATAATTGCATCATCAAAAATAATAGCATTTGTTGGGCTTTTGTATTCTGCCAGGTACTATCCAAATGGGTCAAGGAAGAAGACATTTAAGCTGCCTCTTAAAAATAGAGTAGAAGTTTGCTAGGTAGCAGGATAGAATGTGGTGAAAAGTCAGCATTTTGGGAAGAAGAAACAGCCGAGGCTGGAATACACTGAGCAGCATAGGACATTTGGCCTGGCTGGCTGTGAGGTTGGAGAGTGCACGAAGTGTCAGCAGCAAGTGTGCCAGGAAGGCCTGGTATTTCATGCTTAAGAATTTGGATTTTATCTGTAGGAAATGGGAGTCAGTGAAGACTTTTTAAAGAAGAGAGTGATGATAATATTCGTAATTTAGAAAGATCATTGCTGGAGCAATAAGAACCAAGTGGAAAGAGTGGTGGGAACTAAGCTGTACCAGAATTATTTAGAAAATTAATTTAGTAAGCAGTTTTTCTTTGGCTATGGAGAACTGATCTTTCAAAGGGTTTCTAGATGTCTCATAGATTTCAAGGGGTTCACTTTGAGGAGAAAGGTTAGCTCAGAATCTCACAATTCCAGAGACATTTTTGTTGAGTTGAAATCATTTTAGCTTCTCTAAATTGGGAAAAGAAAAAGATGACATATGTACAAAAGTTGATAATCCCCAATCCTGTATCTGGGTATTCGAGGACAGAATTGGGCATGTTCCAGGGAAGGCTTTACCCAGAGTGCTTGGCTTTCCTGTTGGTTTTATGCTGGCCAACCATAAAGACAAAAAGTATTTGGAGAAATTTTAGATAATAGAGAACAAATGAGAATTTAAAAACTGAGAAAGCATACTCTATGTTTGGACATATTTATTATGTTTTCTTTTTCTTTTTTCTCTCTTTTTAGAGGGGGGGGGAGAAGTGGGAAGCATCAACTCATAGTAGTTGCTTCCCATATATGCCTTTACCGGGCAAGGCCAGGGTTTTGAACCGATGACCTCAGCGTTCCAGGTTGACGTTTTGTCCACTGTGCCACCATAGGTCAGGCTTCTTTTTCTTTTTTTGAGTGAGAGGCAGGGAGAGAGAGAGAGACGGGAACATTGAGCTGGTCCTGTATGTGCCCTGACAGGGGAATCGAACACGGCAACCTCCACACTCTGGGACGATGCTCCAACCCACCAAGCTATCTAGCCAGAGCTTAATTTTTGTTGATTTTTAGAGAGACAGAGAGAGGAAGGAAGAAAAAGAGGAGAGGGAGAGGGAAAGGAAGCACTTGTTTTCCACTCATTTGTGCATATTTTGGTTGCTTCCTGTCTGTGCCCTGACCAGAGATCAAACCTCCAACTTTGTTGTTTCAGGACCATGCTCTTAATGGACTGAGCTAACCAGCCAGTTCCTGTTACGTTTTCTTTTAAAAAATATATAATCTTTCTTATGTGATAAATTCTGGAATATATATAGTCTAGGTTAATCTGAAAAATAAAATTCGTTAAACAAGGCATTATGTATACTATATCTAGAATTAGGTATCTGTTGGATATAGATGTAAGTAGAGAGATATCCAAAAGAACAATCACCAAAATGTTCATCGTGTTTATCTTTGAGTGATGAATTTTTATTTCTCTGTACCTTTCTGAGTGCCTGGTTTTTATTTTATAACACATGTATATAATTTTTACAGTCAACCAAAGAAAATCGATAGGACTATCTTCATTTGGAGAAGTCTTGAAGACACCTGCTGCAGTCTTTAATCAAAGTGAAAGATAATACCTCCTGTGTCTCTGAATATTTGACTCTAAGTGGAGTCTATTAACTTATTAAATTAATTGTTAAGAAGAAGAATTGGTCAACCTTAGGGGCAACAGACAGTGGCCAGTGTTCTAGAGTCTAGGGTCTGTGAGAGAGAAGAGCCTACGCTAACACTGGCAGTGCTGTTTCTAGTACGGAGATGAATACAAGGAACCATATGAGTATTGTTAACTATACTGCATATCCCCAAATCATTTGATCATGTGATCTGCTTTTAATAGAATCCCTTTGTGGAATACACTGAGAAATATTCCATTAAACATTTGATTTACTCAGTTCCTCTTATTCTGAACTTCATGCTCCCCAAGCAACTTGAAATGAATGGCTTCTTATATGATCTTGTCTACATGGAGAGAAAACTTAAAATACATAGGTTGAGTATTAAGAGCCTTTGAGTTATGTCTCATTTCAGTTAACAAATCAGAGTTAAATGCTGGGAGTTGAGGGAGAAAAGAGGGGAAACAATCTATTATATTTCTTCTGTTTGATAAGTTAACAGAGACATCCTTCCCATTTTTCTTCTTTTTTTCCACACCTCTTTTTGATAAATACACCTAAGAGACTTCTCACTAAAGTGTTAAATTCATAGATTAAAAAAAAAAACCCAAACAACAGACTTAAGGGCTGATTGCCTCACTGATTCTTTTTCTTCCTGTTTTCTGATTTTTTTCCTGAACCAAAAAAAGACTTACTTTCTATCCAAAGAGTGTTCTGAAGCATCTACCTATGGCAACCAAGAAAACATATGTATTAAAAAAAATGCTTTTTTTTCCTAACTTTATTTGCAGGCTTGGTTTTTGCATGTTATGGTATCTTACTCTATTTTTAAAAAAACTTTAAAAAATTAGTTATAAATAACATACCAGTTCACCCATTGAAAGTGTACAGTTCAATGAATTTTAGTACATTCAGAAAGTTATGCAACAAAATCCATTTTAGAACATTTAATCACCCTAAAAAGAAACTCCATACCCATTTGCAGTCACTTCCCATTTCTCCCAACCCTCCCAGCCTCAGGGAACCATTAACCTACTTTTATAGAGTATATCTCTGGGATTTTTCACATAAATGGAATCATATCTATCATGTGTTCTTTTGTAAATGCCTTCTTTCCCTTAGTATGACCTAAAAGTTCAGTCTTGTTGCTGGATGTATCGCTACTTTATTTCTTTTTATGAACAAATAATATTTGTCGCAGTGGTTGCATGTATACCGCATTTTGTTTATCTGTTCATCACTTGATGGACGTTTGGATTGTTTCCACTTTCTGACCATTATGAATAATGATGCTATCATGAATAATGCTACTCACAAGTTTTTGTGTGGACATGTTTTTATTTCTCTTGACTATATACCTAGGACTGAAATTGCTCACATTGTATTGTAACTTTATGTTTACATATTGCAACTTTATGTTTGACATTTTGAGGAACTGCTAAATTTCCAAAGTTGTTTTACCATTTTATAATCCCACCAGCAATATGTGATGGTTCTAGTTTCTCTAGTCCTCACTAACACTATGTCTTTGGTTTAAAAAGTGGAAAAAAAAAAAAGTGGATGTGACATCCTAGTGAGTGTGAAAAGGTATCTCATTGTGATTTTGAATTGTACCTTACTCTTGAATAGAACTTAATTTTTATGCTCAACATGGTTTTTATTCACTGTATTCTATCTGTTCAAACTTAAGTTTACTTTGAAAAGTATACATACATAGCAGTAGATTTAAAGCAACAGTGGATAGCATAACCAGGTGGTGCTGCAGTGGATAGAGCATCGACCTAGGACACTGAGGACTCAGGTTCAAAACCCTGAGGTTTACTGCTTGAGCCCAAAAGTTGCTGGCTTGAAGCCCAAGCTCGCTGGTTTGAGCCCAAGGTCACTGGCTTGAGCAAGGGGTCATTGGCTCGGCTGGAGGAGCCCCCCAGTCAAGGCACATATGAGAAAGCAATCTATGAACAACTAAGGTGCTGCAACTATGAGTTGACGCTTCTCATCTCTCTCCCTTCCTGTCTGTCTGGGCCTGCTTGTCTCTGTCTCTGTCTCTCTCTCTCTCTCTCTGTCTCACTAAGTAAAATAAAAAATAAAGCAACAGTGCATAAAGAAAAAAAAAAGGTAATTTCAAGATATTTTGGTTTTTGTATTTTAAAGGACTAGCTTAAGGCAAATTTCATTGAGCATTTCATTTAGGGTGGAGTTGAGTTTCAAGTAGTACATTTTGGGGCTAATCAATAGAAACTTTAATATCAGAGAGATAACTGACTCTGGTAATCTACCTATTCTGTAAAGGAATCTGGAATCTGACTTCTGTATCTACTTTAAGGCACAGTAGAAAACATACCTGGCTCTCTTAATTCAAGATCTGTTACTTGGTAACAAAATACAGCCGTAGAATGTGTTGATAATGTGCCTCCTTTCCTGTGAATGATTTGGCACACCTTAAATATTTTATTAATGGATATAATGGTTTTATAAATATAATAATAGTTAACATTTATTAAACATTTACTGTGTCAGGCAGTATGGAAATACTTTATGTGAATTATCTTTCAGTATTTTCCAGTACTTTTTCATACCGTGGCACCCACTGAAAATGACGATGGTATGGCAGTAAATGCACAAGGCTGGTCAGGGCCAGATGAGACTGGCCCGAGGACTCGAGCATCTGACCTCCTGGCCTCTGAAGGGCTGGACAGTTTTGATATTTGTAATTTATGTCCTCCATTTATGGTATCTAGGTTGGAAAACTCTGTTTTATCTGAAAAAATTACACAGTAGATATTACATTTTCTGCATTTTACAGATACAGAAATGAAGACAGCTTGCTCAAAAACAAAAAGG
Source organism: Saccopteryx leptura (assembly GCF_036850995.1). Lineage (NCBI taxonomy): Eukaryota > Metazoa > Chordata > Mammalia > Chiroptera > Emballonuridae > Saccopteryx > Saccopteryx leptura. The sequence goes on along the minus strand of NC_089509.1, from coordinate 60,912,504 downwards.
TAAAATACAGGGACTATAATTTATTAAAAAATAGAACATCCTAAATAATAATAAAATATGCAGCATTTATATAAATTGACAAGGAATGTGGCTAACACAAGAGTAAACTCAACTTTTAAATCAATAAGTTTTAAACAATGATTTTAAAGTTACTAATACATTACCATTTTTATGAAGAAGGTAAACCTTTCTTTAAAGCCTCAACTAATTAAGGGTTAACTTTCTTTAAGGGTGAGATTTACTCAACTAATTCTTAAGGGTTAAGTTTTCACTTCCTCACCCATAAGAAAAGAGAAAAGCCCAATTAATAAAATTATATATAAAATTTAATTATTTAAGCTAAAATTCCATTTTAAATTCATTTGGTGATCATTTATGCTTATAAAAAATGATTTTATAGTGAGTTTGGGTAATTTCTCAAAGAAATAACAGCAATAATAACATAAAAATAATGGCATATTTATATCCATAAGATTTCTTACATCTCTCTTTATTATGAAAACATCATATGGATGAATTACAATTTTTTTCAGTTGAGAAACATGTATAATGATAAATTATATTACATTTCCACCACATATTTCTAGTTCCACTTGTTAGAGATAATGCCATTCACAATTATTTATCTGTCCTTCCAGAAATTGGTCATATATAAAATATACATATATTTTTATGACATGTATATCTACTGTATTTTATTTCAAGTGATAATTGCTAGGGGGTGGCTAATCATAGCAGCAAAGATAATATCTCGTCTTTCCAGAGGTTTGCCCTACTGTCTCCCTGCCTAGTAGTAATGTAATAAACTGCTAATGCATGAATAAAGCCATCAGTACCTTGTTTGTTTAGTTTTAGAGGATGGTTGGTAGTTTAACAACATGTTGAGCTAGATCCTGTGAGTTTAGCTTCAGTTCCTATGATGAGGGTTGATGATTGGTGATAGACTGTACAACAAGATGATAAAATGGGGTTTCTTTATGGTATAATGCAATTGTGATTGAATTTATTGTGAGTTTAGAATGCTGGTAAGATTCTATTAAGTAAAGAATTATTGTGAGAATGTTATTTAATCTTTACTGCTCTGAAAATTTAGTATGAAGAAACTATTGCTACTGTATTAGAAAATGATAAAATGCGTTGAAGTAAAAAATGTAATTTTGCTAATGATTTACAAAAGCCCAACAGTTCTGTTGGCTGAGGTGAGAATGCAGCCGGCACCAGGTGTTAGACTGGTGGGGTCAGACTGGAACTTGCTCCGGGAACCACAGTACTTGAGTTTGGGCTAGAAGAGAATACAAAGCCAAGACTCAAATCACAAGAGAAAGTTTATTTAGAAAAGTCACAGAGATATAAGAAATGGGCTTTAGGAAACCAGTTACAGATGCCAAAGAAGGGGTGCTTAGGAGAAAGAAACTCCCCTTTGGGGACGAGGATGGGGAAAGCATGGGCACTCCATGGAGGGAGGACACACGTGCTGGGTCCTCTGTCCTAAGTGCTATTAAGGGAGGAGACTTTAGTGGTGTTCCCAGGGGACGATCTCAATAGAATATTCATCAACCTTTCAGGGCTGTGGTCTCCACTGATTGGTTGGCACCAGGGGGTCCTTAATCAGTGCAGCTAGTCCAAGGTCAGCCATGGCATCACTTGTCTGGTTTTGCTGCTTTTCTGAGCCTGGAGCTGAAACACAACTGTGTCCTTGCTTTGATGACCTTCTGTATCTAGCCATCATCCTTGCCCTACTTGTGTCTAACTGCCTATCACAATTCTTAATTGAATCTCAGAATATTTGTTTGGCCTTGAAAGTGAACTATCTACAGAGTTCCTGGGTAAAGTCAGAGAATTATAGCATATTGGTAAAGGAGCTTTCAGATTTTAAAAATATGAACATTGGATGAAAGCTTTTTTCAGGTTTAGGAAGAAGGATCAAAAGGAACGGGGGAAAGATTATGCTGCTGGTAGGCGTTGACATGTAATGTACTTTGTGTTCTTTTGATCTGATAGCTCATGATAGGTTTAGCTGGTTACCATGGTTTCATTTCATTTCCTGCAAACCTTCTTGTTGTGCTATTTGGAATAAGTGGAAAATAATGTTCTGCACAATAATTTTTGTAAGTGGTACTCTGCTTCTTTTAGTTAAGATTATAAATTCATTTTTTGAGAAATTCCTTGGATATGAGAGTGCATGAAAGGCAAAGGATGTGAATAACAGATGGTAACAATAGAATTTAGTAATCTTGTGATATAAAGACTAGTATTGATAAAAAAGGATAGCATAATTTACTTAAAAATGTAATTTTCATGTTTTATCAGTGACATAAGCTTTAAAAAATATTGGTATAGCCTGACCAGTCGGTGACGCAGTGGATAGAGCATCGGACTGGGATGCAGAAGACCCAGGTCCAAGACCCCCGAGGTCGCCAGCTTGAGCGCGGGCTCATCTGGTTTGAGCAAAAAGCTCACCAGCTTGGACCCAAGGTCGCTGGCTTGAGCAAGGGGTTACTCTGTCTGCTGAAGGCCCGCAGTCAAGGCACATATGAGAAAGCAATCAGTGAACAACTAAGGTGTTGCAACACGCAATGAAAAACTAATGATTGATGCTTCTCATCTCTCCGTTCCTGTCTGTCTGTCCCTGTCTATCCTCGCTCTGACTCTCTGTCTCTGTTAAAAAATATATATATTGGTATAATAATTACAGTTTATACGAAGGACCCTCAGGTCAAGTATGTTGTATATTATAATACAACAAGACATAGAAAGTAATTGATACAACATAGTAGGGAGTGGGTAGTTTAATATAAGGCATCCCTTACTTGAAAAAAGATATCTTTCTGTAAATAGTCACAAATTAACACATATAAATGCACAAGAGTTCATAGCTTTTTTTTTTTTCCCTAACATATATATCCAACATCGAAAACATTAAAACTGTAGAAAAGCAGCCCTGGCTGGACAGCTCAGTTGGTCAGAGCATTGTCCCAAAGCACAGAGGTTACGGGTTCAATTTCTGGTCAGGGCACATGGAGGAACAGCTCAGTGTTCCTGTCTTTCTTCCTCTCTCCCTTCCTCTCTAACTAAAATCAATAAATAAAAAATAAAAATGTAGAAAAGCAGAAGGAAAAGTAAAAATCCACCTCTAATCCTGTTGCCTAAAGATAAGCACTGTAAAAATCATAGACTATGAAATTCTAATACTTTCCTGGGTTAAACAACAACGGTTCCATACCAAGTATACTTTTTATGGTATACTTTTTCAATTAGCTATATATCATGAATATTTTCCATATCAGTAAATATGTGAAAAGTTTGCTATTTGAATTAATTCTTCATAAGGTCATGTTTTACCTCCCAATTTTTAAAAACTCTGGTTTCCACTTATTATATTTACTTATTTAAATTTAGATCTATCATAAACTTGTTTTTATTTTATCAAAATGTACGATACAGAAACTCTAAAATGCAGAAATATAAGGAATTGTTACATCTAGTCTCACTGGCCACAAATAAATAATATTTTTGCCATTTTAATAAAAAGTTTTTTATTATGCCTGGCCTGTGGTGGCACAGTGGATAGAACATTGACCTGGAATGGTGAGGTCGCTGGCTTGAAACCCTGGGCTTGCCTGGTTGAGGCACATATAAGCAGTCAGTCAATGAACAGCTAAAGTAAAGCAATTATGAGTTGATACTTCTCGTACCCATCCACTTCTCCTCTCTTTGTAAAATAAAATACAAAAAATCTTAAAAAATATTTTTTTATATAGTGATGGAAGATGATTTGATTGTGGACCTAACTGCAATATGCAGATCATGTGTCACAGAAATGTATACTTGAAACCTATATAATCCTATTGACCAATGTCCCCCCCAGTAAATTTTTTTTTTAATTTTTATTTATTTATTTATTCATTTTAGAGAGGAGAGAGAGAGGGAGAGACAGAGACAGAGAGGAGAGAGACAGGGGGGAGGAGCTGGAAGCATCAACTCCCATATGTGACTTGACCAGGCAAGCCCAGGGTTTTGAACCGGCGACCTCAGCATTTCCAGGTCGACGCTTTATCCACTGCGCCACCACAGGTCAGGCAGTAAATTTAATTAAAAATAGATAAATAAAAATTTGCTTTAAAAACTGTTTTTTTGCCTGGCCTGTGGTGGCACAGTAGATAAAGCATCAACCTGGAATGCTGAGGTCACTCATTTGAAATCCTGGGCTTGCCTGGTCAAGGCACATCTGTCAAGCAGAGAAAAACTAAAGTAAAGCAACTATGAGTTGATACTTCTTGTCGTCCCCCCACTCTGTAAAATCAATAAATAAAATCTTTAAAAGTAAAAGTATTATTTATTGTTGTACCTTTGTTATTTTTAAAATTATAATGGTACTCTTCTGAGTGCCAAATATACAAAGATGAATAAGACATTCAAGATCCCTGGCCATGTGGAGTTTATTAGAGAGTGAGAAGATTAAACTTTAATGAGATTGTCCCATGTACATAGAGTTAAAACTGAGGCAAGCTCTGTGGAGGGAAAAGGACAGGGAACTGTGACTGTATACAGGAAAAGCTGATCTAAATTCTAGGAATTTAAATAGGATGGGTTTCTGTCCAATTTTGTCTTATTTAGAGGTATTCGATCATTCATTTTGGGAAACACCGCTGGTTCTGCCCTCCACCACCGTTACTGCACACCTTTTTTCTTGCTAGTGCCCAAAGGTCATCACTGTGATCAGTTCAGAGGAGCCTGTTCTCTAGTTCATCAGAGAGCTCTTTTTGTTTAGCAGGCTGTTAGTTCCATTGTCGTTAATTTTTGTGTACTTGTAATCAAGTCATGTGTTTGTTTTCCAAATAAAAGTAGATATATCTGTGGTTCATCTAGCCACTAGATAGGTTGATGAAACCTTTCATTAGGAATACTTTAATCCCATGAAACTGAACTTTGAAGTGTTTTAATTTTTAAAATTATCCTCCCAATAGAACTAGCATATCTTAGAAATGTCTGGAAAAAATACATTTATATTTGTGTAAGTATACCTCTCTCACACATTACACACATACAAACACAGATTTCTATCTCTGATGATAATTTTGTCATAATCCCAGGGCAAATATCAGTCTTTTGTCATTTTTGCTGTGAGCTGTTCAAGGCTAGGTTTCTGCCCTGTCAAAGAAGAATGAATGCATTTGTCTCTCAGGGTATAATGTACAATGTAATAAAAAGTATACAAAGCGATTATGATACTGCTTCTTTTGGGAAAAATTATCTTTTTATTCCTTAAATTTTGGTGGATTTCAGAAACAAACATCCATTTTGAATAAGAAAGAATACAGGGTTCCAAAAAATTAAACAGCTTTTTCTAGTGAGATATTTCCAGAACACACAGATTTCGGAATTTCAGAATGCACCAATTTTAGATTTGCTAAAATATACCAGTAGAAAATGGGAAGAAAAGAAACTTTTCCCTTTCTTTGCTTCCCTCCTCCCTCCCTATTTTTCCTATTTACTTTTTTCTTTTTTTTCTATTTTTCTGAAGTGAGAAGCAGGGAGGCAGAAACAGACTCCCGCATGCGCCCGACTGGGATCCAGCTGGCACACCCACTAGGGAGCGATGCTTTGCCCATCTGGGGTATTGCTCCACTGCAACCAAAGCCATTCTAGTGCCTGAAGCGGAGGTCATGGAGCCCTCCTCAGCACTTGGGCCAACTTTGCTCCAGTGAAGCCTTGGCTGCGGGAGGGGAAGAGAGAAACAAAGAGAAAGTAGAGGGTGAAGGGTGGAGAAGCAGATGGGTGCTCTTCCTGTGTGCCCTGGCCAGGAATCAAACCTGGGACAACCACGTGCCGGGCTGACGCTCTACTGTTGGGCCAACCGTCCAGGGCCATATGTACTTATAAACCATTTTACTAAAATGTGTGTATGATTTGAATGTTGGTATGATCTTTAGAGTATATATAAATGTATAATTTATACCATTATATAGCAGGTCTATATTATATAAGTGGTTGATGATACACATTAAAATTTAACTAGTTAAGTCTGACATTTCATTTGAACAACAAATATAAATTTTGAAGATGTAGAAAAGAGGTTTGTTTTTTTTCACAAATTTAATCTTTGTCATATTGGATACATAGAGAAGTTAATGAGTTATGTAGCAGTATTTAATTCTAGCTAAGGAATATAAACGAGGCTCTTTTTATAAAAGAGTATTTTTTTTCTTTTTAGTTTTAGATTTGGCCTTTGTGAATTTTCATTTTTCAGTTGATATGAATAAAAAATACTGAAACCATAGTTAAAAACTATAATGTCATGTAAGCATTCATAGATGTGGCTTTAGAGTCCAATATAAGTATTGTTTTTAGTTAATTGGTGAAGCCTTTGATTTTCCCTTGCACCAGACACGTTTCAGTGTCTAGATTTGATCACATTTGTGTTTGTCCTCTACTAATTAAAAATATTAGTAAATCTTCAATTCTTCTCTGTCAATAAAAAATAATTGCTGTGATTTGAGCTGAGGGGAAAATGGAAACTTTTCATATGTATAATTAATGATTATAATAGAATCTTTCAGATTTCGGAAACCTCTGCCATGGATAGGGATAATTTTTTAAATCGCCATATATTATCAATAACTTTTGTTGTCTTGTATGAAGAGCTGTATTTGGATTTGCTGAGGAAAGAGTAGTTATTAATTTGAATCAATAGATTGTCTTTTGGTACTGCTAATCCACACCCTCATTTTTCTGAAATATATATGTGTGTATATATGTGTTTGTGTATATATGTGTATACACACACATACATATTAACCGTCTTAATCATTTTAATTGTAATTGTGTAATTTAAATGTAATTGTAGATTACAGTATTGCTTACCTTATACAGACATTGTTGTACAACAGATCTCTACATGTTTTCATCTTTCATGACTGAAACTCTGCACTCACTGAACAATAACTCTCCCTTCCCTCCTCCCTCAGCCCCTGACAACCACAGTTATCTTTTATGTTTCTATGAGTTTACTTTCAATACCTCATGTAAAGAGAACTATGCGATTTTTTTTGTAATTGGCTCATATTTCCTTTATCCATTCATCCTTTGATGAACATATAGATTGCTTCCACATCTTGCCTATAGTGAATAATACTGCAGTGTACATGAATGTGCAAATATCTCTTTGAGGTCTGTTTTCGTTTTTTTTTTTTTGTATTTTTCTGAAGTTGGAAACGGGGAGGCAGTCAGACAGACTCCCGCATGCGCCCGACTGGGATCCATCTGGCATGCTCAACGGGGGTGATGCTCTGCCCATCTGGGGCATTGCTCTGTTGCAACCAGAGCCATTCTAGCACCTGAGGCAGAGGCCACAGAGCCATCCTCAGTGCCCGGGCCAACTTTGCTCCAATGGAGCCTTGGCTGCGGGAAGGGAAGAGAGAGACAGAGAGGAAGGAGAGGGGGAGGAGTGAAAAAGCAGATGGGCGCTTCTCCTGTGTGCCCTGGCCGGGAATCAAACCCGGGACTCCTGCATGTCAGACCGACACTCTACCACTGAGCCAACCGGCCAGGGCCTGAGGTCTGTTTTCAATTCTTTTGTATATATACCCTAAAGTGTGATTGGTGGGTAATATGGTAGTTCTATTTTAAATTTTTTGAGGAACCTCTATACTGTTTTTCATAGTACCTGGACAATTTACATTTCTACCAGCAGTGCCCAGAGGTTTTAATTTCTCCACAGCCTTGTCAACCCTTGTTATTTTTTTTATTTTGATAGTAGCCATGCTAATAGATATGAGATAGTACCTCACTGTTACTTTGATTTGTATTTTCCTGATAATAGTGATGCTGAGCATCTTTTCATATGCTTTTTGGCCATTTATATATCTTTTGAGAACTGTCTCTTCAAGTCCTTTGCCCGATTTTTAATCATGTTATTTTTTATTGCATTGTATGAATTCTGCTTACATTCTGGATATTGCCCCTTTTTCTGATATATATGGTTTATAAATATTTTCTTCCATTCTGTAGGTTACCGTTTCACTTTGCTGATTGTTTCCTTTACAGAAGTTTCTAAGTTTGGTATAGTCCTTTTTGTCTTTTTTGTTGTTGTTGTTGTTGTTACTTGTGCTTTGGTGTCTTATTCAAGAAATCATGCCCATTGCACTGTTATTAAGCTTTTCCTCTGTTTAGGAGTTTTATAGTTTCAGGTCTTTCATTTAGGTCTTTCATCCATTTTGAGTTAATTTTTGTGTATGATGTAAGATAAAGGTTCTTCATATTATTGCATGTGGATGTCTAGTTTTCCTAGCACCATTTGTTGAAGAGACTGTTTCCATTGTGTAACCATGGCTCCCTTGTTAAAAATCATTTAACTGTATACATGAGGGTTTATTCCTGGGCTCACCATTCTCTTCCATTTGTCTGTATGTCTCTCTTTAAATCTGGCTAAATGCTCATCATTTTGTTGATATTTTCAAAAAATCAACTCTTAGTTTTGTTAAATTTCTTCTAATTTTTTTTCTGTTCTCTATTTTATTTATTCTCTAATATTAATTGTTTTCTTTTGTTAACTTTTGGCTTAGTTTATTTTTATGAGAATTTAGAAACTAAGTTATTCTAGGTTCCTTTTTATACCTGAATATTCTAAAATAATAACTTTGTGAAGGAAGGTGAAGGCAGATGCATTTAAACCAGAAACTAGTTCCTTGAGGTATGAAGTTAGGTCACTGATTTGAGATCTTGTTTTAGTGTAGGCATTTATTGCTATAAACTTTTCTCTTACTACTTTGTTTTTTAAAATTTATCTCAAGATATTTTCTAATTTTTCTTGTGATTTCTTCTTTGACCCATTTATTATTTGAGTCTGTTGTTGAATTTCCACGTATTGGTAAATTTTTCAGTTTTCCTACTGCTCTTGACTTCTGGTTTCATTCAGTGTGATTGGAGAAGAGGCTTGGTATGATTCACTCTTCTTAAATTTGTTACCTTGCTTTGTGACCTAACGTGATATATCCTGGAGAATGTTCTCTGTGTGCCTAAGAAGACTGTATATTCTGCTACTGTTGGGTGTCTGTCAAGTTCCTCCTTTTGTTATTGATGTCTAGTTCTATTATTGAAAGTAAGGTATTGAAATCTTCTACTATTAATGTGTTAGTGTCTATTTCTCCCTGCAGTTCTGTGAATATTTGCTTCATATGATATATTTGGATATTCAGATGTTAGGTAGATATATATTTATAATGGTAATTTTGTTTGTTTATATTTTTCTGAAGTTAGAAGTGGGGAGGCAGTCAGGTGGACTCCCGCATGCGCCTGACTGGGATCCACCGGCATGCCCACCAGGGGGCAGTGCTCTGCCCATCTGGGGCTCTGGTCCACTGTGGCCAGAGCCATTCTAGCACCTGAGGTGGAGACCATGAAGCTGTCCTCAGCACCTAGGCCAACTTTGCTCCAAATGGAGCCTTGGCTGTGGGGGGGGAAGAGAGATAGAGAGGAAGGAGAGGGGGAGGGTGGAGAAGCAGATGGGCGCTTCTCCTGTGTACCCTGACTGGGAATCAAATCTAGGACTTCCAAGCGCTGGGCTGAGGCTCTACTGCTGAGCCAACGGGGGGCCTAAAATAGTAATTTATATCTTCCTTGTGAATTGACCCTTTTATCACTATATCACTTTTTCTTTTTGTCTCCTGTGACAGTTTTGACTTAAAGTCTATCTTGTCTGATACAAAAATGTCCATCCCTCTTCTCCTTTGGTTACCAGTTGCATGGAATACCTTTTTACATCCTTTCATTTTCTTCACTACCACCCCCACTTCTTTTGTGTGGCTCATCACATCTGAAGTGAGTGTCTTGAAGACAGCATATAGGTTGAATCATGTTTATACATTCAGTTTCTCATTGTCTTTTGATTGGGGAGTTTAATCCATTTACATTTCAAGTTACTACTAATAGGGAAGGTCTTATTGTTGTCATGTGCTTAATTGTTTTCTGTCATATCTATTTTGTCCTTTTCCTCTCTTGCTGCCTTTTTTTGTGTTTCATTGATTTTTCTCTCTTTTTTTTTTGTATAGACTAGCTTTGCTTCCTTTCCTATTTTCTTTTGTGTATTTTCTATTGGTATTTTCTCTGTTGTTACCATGAGGCTTACACAAAATATAACAACAAAAAATATATATATTTTTCTGAAGTTGGAAACGGGGAGGCAGTCAGACAGACTCCTGAATGAGCCCGACTGGGATCCACCTGGCACGCCCACCAGGGGGCGATGCTCTGCCCATCTGGGCATTGCTCTATTGCAACCAGGGCCATTCTAGCACCTGAGGCAGAGGCCATGGAGCCATCCTCAGCGCCGGAGCCAACTTTGCTTCAATGGAGCCTTGGTTGCGGGAGGGGAAGAGAGAGATAGAGAGGAAGGAGAGGGGGAGGGGTGGAGAAGCAGATGGGTGCTTCTCCTGTGTGCCCTGGCCAGGAATTGAATCCAGGACTCCTGCACGCCAGGCCGACGCTCTACCACTGAGCCAATCGGCCAGGGCTATAACAATATATTTTAAGCTGAGAAAACTTAACTTCAGTTGTATATAAAAACTAATATCTTACTACCTCCAATTTATATTATTGATTTCACAAATCACATCTTTATAGTGTCTATTCATATAATGTTATAATTATTTTTTATGCTTTTGTTTTTTAAATTCTGTATCAGAATTAAAAGTGCTCTCTGCACCACTGTTACAGTATTACAGTATTCTGTACTTGTTTATATAGCTACATTAAGCAGCAAGTGGTAGATTTTTATATGCTTTCATCTTGATGTCTAGTGTCCTTTTGTTTCAATTTGTAAGTCTTCCTTTATCATTTCTTGAAAAGCAGGCCTGGTGATGATGAACTCCCTCAGCTTTTGTTTATCTAGGGAAGTCTTTATTTCTCCTTCATTTTTGAAGAACACATTTTGCCAGATGTAATATTTTTGGTTGCCATTATTTATTTATTTATTTTTGTCAGCAATTTGAATACATTATCTCACTCCCTTCTGTAAGGTTTCTGCTGGGAGAGCTGCTGATAATATTATGCGAGCTACCTTGTATATGATAAATCACTTTTCCTGTGCTGTTTTCAAGATTCTTTCTCTTTGACTTTTGTCACTTTGATTATGTGTCTTGGTATGGACCTCTTTTACTTTATCTTGTTTGAAGTTCTTTGAGCTCCTTGAATTTGGGTGTCCATTTCTTTCCTCTTATTTGGGAGTTCTCAGTCATTGTTTCTTCAGAAAAGCTCTCTGTCCCTTCCCTCTTCTTCTGAAACTCCTCTAAGGCATCTATTGGTCTGCTACCATAACTCCCTTAGGAGTTTCACTTTTCTTCAGTTTTTTTTCTTTTGCCTTTTATAATTTAATTTAGAAAAATTAACAGGGTGACATTGATCAATATGAGCACATGGGTTTCAGGTAAATGTTTCTATAGCATTTGAAGTTGATTATGTTGTATACCCATCACCCAAAGTGAAAACATTTTCCATCACTGTATATTTGTCCAGCTTAACCCCTCCCCCATGCCCTTCTCCCTGTAACCACTATATTTTTATCTATGTCTATGAGTTTTAGTTTTTTATCCCACATATGTGTGAAATCATACAATTCTTAGCTTTTCCTGATTTACTTACTTCACTCAGTATAATGTTCTTAACGTCCATCCATGTTGTCGTAAATGGCAATATGTCATCATTTCTTATGGCTGAGTAAGTATTCTGTTGTATATATGTACCATATCTTCTTTATCCAATCCTCTATCAAGGGACACTTTGGTTGTTTCCATGTCTTGGCGACTCTGAATAATGCTGCGATGAACATGGGGGTGCAAGTGTCTTTACATGCCAGTGTTTTCGAGTTTTTTTTTCTTTTTTTTTCTTCTTTTTTTGTATTTTTCTGAAGTTGGAAACGGGGAGGCAGTCAGACAGACTCCTACATGCGCTCGACCAGGATCCACCCGGCACGCCCACTGGGGGGCGATGCTCTGCCCATCTGGGGCGTTGCTCTGTTGCAACCAGAGTCATTCTAGCACATTTTCTATATACAGAATCATGTCATCTGCAAAGAGTGATACCTTTACTTCTTCTTTCCCTATATGAATGCCTTTTCTTTCTTTTGTCTGATCACCATGGCTAAGACTTCCAGAACTATGTTGAATAAAAGTGGAGAAAGTGGACAGCCTTGCTTATTAGTTCCTGATTTTAGAGGAAAAGTCTTCATTTTTTTCATCATTTAGTATATTAGCTCATGGTTTGTTATTATTAGCCTTTATTATGTTGAGGTACTTTCCTTCTATTCTGATTTTATTGACTGTTTTAAACATAAAGGGATGTTTATCTTATTGAATGCCTTTTCTGCATCTATTGATAGGATATGATTTTTGTTCTTTGTTTTGTTGATTGATTTCCCTATGTTGAACCATCCTTGTGTTTCTGCAATGAATCTCACTTGATTGTGATGTATTATTTTTTTAATATGTTGTTGTATTCAATTTGCTAGTATTTTGTTTTGGGTTTTTGCATCTGTATTTATTAGGGATATTGGTCTCTAGTTTCTTTATTTTGTTTGTCCTTACCACATTTTGGTATGAGGGTTATGTTGACCTCATAAAATGTGTTAGGGACATATAATGTGCTTCTTCTTCTATTTTTTGGAAGACTTTGAAAAGAATAGGTACCAAATCTTCTTTGAATGTTTGATAGAATTTAGTAGTGTAGCCGTCTGGTCCTGGACTTTTATTTTGGGGGGAGGTTTTGATAATTGGTTCTATTTCCTCCCTACTTATAGGTCTATTTAGGTTTTCTACTTCTTCGTGACTCAGTCTAAGACAATTGTATAGTTCTAGGAATTTTCCCATTTCCTCTACATTGTTCAGTTTGGTGGCATATACCATATTTCCCCATGTATAAGACGCACATTTTTTCAAAAACTTTGGGGTCTAAAAACTGGGTGCTTTTTATACAGTGGTTGTAGATTTTTTTTACTTGCATTTCCTGCATTTTCTCACTCGTTTTTGCATTCATTGTTAAAGACAGTGATTCAATATCAAAAGTTGAGAACAAGCTAGTTGATGGCAGTTTTTGTTTTTTTTTTTCAATTTTTCTGAAGCTGGAAACAGGGAGAGACAGTCAGACAGACTCCCGCATGCGCCCGACTGGGATCCACCCGGCACGCCCACCAGGGGCGACGCTCTGCCCACCAGGGGGCGATGCTCTGCCCATCCTGGGCGTCGCCATGTTGCGACCAGAGCCATTCTAGCGCCTGAGGCAGAGGCCACAGAGCCATCCCCAGCGCCCGGGCCATCTTTGCTCCAATGGAGCCTTGGCTGCGGGAGGGAAAGAGAGAGACAGAGAGGAAAGTGCGGCGGAGGGGTGGAGAAGCAAATGGGCGCTTCTCCTGTGTGCCCTGGCCGGGAATCGAACCCGGGTCCTCCGCACGCTAGGCTGACGCTCTACCACTGAGCCAACCGGCCAGGGCTGATGGCAGTTTTGACAGTGATGAGGAGTTGTGTGAATTTTATGATGAATAAAACTTGAGTTCAATAACTTTACGTAATACTTTTTTTTCAAAATTCAGACACCATAATTGAGGCATGTCTTACACATGGGAGCATCGTATACATGGGAAAATATGGTAATCTTTCATTGCATTCTATTATGAGCCTTTGTATATTGATATCTGTGGTAATTCTCTTTCATTTCGGATTTTGTTTATATGAGTTCTTTCTCTTTCTTTCCTTAGTGAGTCTAGCCAGTATTTAGTCAATTTTATTGATATTTTCAAAGAACCACCTCTTTGTTGTATTAATTTTTCTATAGTTTTTTTCTCTATTTTATTTAGTTCTGCTCTAATTTTTACAATTTCCTTTCTTCTGCTGACTTTGGGTTGCCTTTGTTCTTTTTCTAGTTCCTTAAGATGTGATGTTAGGTGTTTACTTGAGATCTGTCATTTTCTTGATATAAACCTGTATTGATAAAAACTTCCCTCATATTACTGCTTTTGCTGCTTCCCAGAAATTTTGATATGCCATGTTATCATTAGTCTTTATATATCTTTTGTTCTCTGCACTTATTTCTTCTTTGACCAGTCATTTTTTTAGATTTATGTTGTTAAATTCCCACATTTTTGTGGGTTTCTTCACTTCCTTTTTGTAATGGAGTTCTATTTTCAGAGCCTTGTGGTCAGAAAATATGCTTGATATAATTTCAATCTTCCTGATTTTGTTGATGTTAGTTTTGTGGCCTGACATATGGTCTATTCAATGAGAATGTTTCATGCACACTGGAAAAGAATGTATAATCTGATGTTCTGTGATGAAATGCCCTGTAAATATCTATTGTGTCCATTTGGTTTAGTTTAGTATGTCATTTAAGGCCAATATTTCTGTACTGATTTTCTATTTGTATGATCTACCTAAAGTCATCAATTGTGTGTTGAACTCTCAAAGTATGATTTTGTTTTTGTCTGCTTCTGTTTTTAGATCAGTTAGTAGATGTCTTATATATTTTGGTGCTTCTTGACTTGGTGCATATATATATTAAAAAGTGTTATATTGTCTTGATACAATGTTCCCTTTATTATTATGAAATGTCCATCTTTGTCTCTGGTCACCTTTGTTGTCTTTAAGTCTGTGTTGTCTGATATGAGTATAGCTACACTTGCTTTTCTCTGGATATTATTTGGTTGGAGGATCATTTTCCAACCTTTAACTTTGAGTCCACTTTTGTCCTTGGAGCTTAGATGTGTCTCTTACAGGCAGCTTGCAGTTGGGTTTTGCTTTTTGATCAATTGGCTACTCTGTCCCTCTTTATTGGTGAGTTCAGTCCATTTACATTTAAGGTAATTATTGATATTTGAGGATTTCCTATAGCTATTTTATGTTTTGTTTTCTGGTAGATCTGTGTCTAATTTGGTTCTCTCTTTTTTGTTTCTGTCAGTTGCTTTTGTTGGTGGCATTTCATACTTCTTTCCCGTTTCTTTTTTTAACCTGTGTGTTTCTGTAGTGGCTTTTCTGTGGGTGGGTACCATTGGGTTGTTAAGAGAAAAATGTTCATAAGTCCAAGAATCCTTTGTATTATGAGTGTTCCTGCTCTTCATCCTCCTTTGCTACTGCAGATCTTTATCTTCGCCTTTTTTTATGTTATTGTTGTCATAGATTACCCTTGTTTTTATTGTGACTTTGTTGGAGCTCTTACTTGTAGTTTTGATTTGTTTTGTTCTTTGTGTCTGGTTGAATAACCCCCTTGAGTATTTCCTGAAGTGGACATTTTCTGGTGATAAATTTCCTCAGCTTTTGTGTGTCTGCAAAAGTTTTATTTTTTCTTCATATTTGATGGATAACTTTGATGGATAGAGTGTTCTTGGCTGGTAATTCCTCTCTTTCAGTACTTTGAATGTTTGGGTGTACTCTTTTCTGGCTTGTAGAGTTTCTGCTGAGAAGTCTGATGATAATCTAATGGGCTTTTCTTTATATGTTATGTTCTCTTTTCCCTAGCTGTCTTGAGGACCTTTCTTTGTCCTTGATTTATGATAATTTTATTGCAGCATGCCTTGGAGTAGATCTGTTTGGGTTGAAGTAACTTAGTGTTCTGTTTGCTTCTTGGATTCAAGTCTCTTACTCTTTCCATAGTCTTGGGAAATTATCATCAATTTTTTGTTTGAATAGGCTCTCCATTTCCTTCTTTTTCTTCTGATATATCCATTATTATATTGCTCTTTCTGATGGAGTCAGATAATTCTTTTTTTTTTTTAATTCTTTTTTTTCTGAAGCTGGAAACGGGGAGGCAGTCAGACAGACTCCCGCATGCGCCCAACCGGGATCCACCCGGCACGCCCACCAGGGGGCAATCCTCCGCCCATCTGGGGCGTCGCTCCATCAGAGCCACTCTAGCACCTGGGGCAGAGGCCAAGGAGCCATCCCCAGCACCCGGGCCATCTTTTGCTCCAGTGGAGCCTCGGCTGCGGGAGGGGAAGAGAGAGACAGAGAGGAAGGAGAAGGGGAGGGGTGGAGAAGCAGATGGGCGCCTCTCCTGTGTGCCTTGGCCGGGAATCGAACCCGGGACTTCCACACGCCAGGCCAACGCTCCACCACTGGAGTCAGATAATTCTTATAGAGCTTTCTCAGTTTTTTTAATTCATGATTTTCTCTCCTCATCTCTCTGCAGCATCTTTAGTTCCTGTCTGCACTGGCACTGATTGATTTTTCTGTCTGACTTATTCTATTAGCTAAACTTCCTTCAGTTCATTTATTGAATTCTTTATCTCTGCTTTTAAAGTTTCAGTCTTGGTTAGCTTATTGAGCTGTATATTGGTGTCTTCTTGCATCTCAAGTATTTTTAGAACTTCAATTTTGAATTTTCTATCATTGAACTCCAAGGTTTTTCTTTTTTACTTGTCATTATTTTTTAAGTTTTTTTGTATTTTTTAATGTTAATTTTTTAGTTGTTTTATTGTTAGAGTTATTAACAATGCCGCTCTCAAATGCCATCAAGGAAGAAGAAATCAAATACCATGGCTACACAAGACAGAGATGTAATTCAGAAAGAAAATAAAAAATCTCAGAAAAAGCAAAAAAATTACAAGGAAAAAAATGGAAAAATAAATTTCAGTATTGAGAGGTTACTGTTTTCTTCTAGTAGGTGTAGCTGTATTACAAGTTTTAGCTCTATGAAATTCCTGGGCTGTCCTCCATTGAGATGTTGCTGTCCCAATGATGTAGGCGGGGCCACAGTTGTGTAGGGCATTCTGTGAGGTATTTACAGCTTTCTGGCTGTTGCAGTGGTGATCTCCGGTCTCCTGGTGCTCCTCTTCATGTATCAACAGATCAGGACCAGACACCAAGCATTTCTGTTCTTCAGACAAGAGAGTGGCTCTGAAGAGCTAGCTGTGGGGTTTTTCTCTGCCACTCTCTGTACCCCCGAATTGAGGAAGGTGGGATCTGGGAGGCTGGAGGACCATACTTGAGTTTTCTCTTTCTCTGCTGAGTGTGGGCTCCATGCAGACTATGGGAACACTGGCTGTGACCTCATGCTCTGTCACTGCTTTGGTTCAGTATCTCCCCCTCTACCCTTCTATCTCATTGCGACTCCCAGCAGAAGGAGACCCAGTTACTCTTGATTTCCCTCTCTGTACCCCTCAGACAAAACCCAGACAGCCCGAGCTTCCCTCCTCCCTATAGTCCAGCAGAAAAAAAATGCCCAGTCACTCCGGGTTTGTCTTCTCTCCAGAACCTACCACGAATGCATTTTATCTTCCACCCCCCCACCTGTCCCACCTTCAGTTCATTCAGTGTACAGATCTTTCAGGCATGCTTGCAATCCCAGCTGGGGTTCCTTCACTGCAATATAGTTGTTCAATTTGTTGAAATTTCACAGGGAGAGATCAGGAGTATCTCTTACACAGCCATTACTGTGATGTTATCCTCTACTCTTTTTTCTTTTTGTGGCTCTGTTGCAACAATTTCAAATGACTTGTCTTCAATTTCTGAATCTCCTGCTTCATCAAGTCTGATGTTGAATATTTCTAATTATTATATTAAATAGCTTCAAAATTTTTATATACTTTCTATTTCTTTGAAGATTCTCTTAGTTTGTACATGCATTAGTTTCCTGATTTTATTTAATTTCATTGTGCTCTGTTTTAGATCATTGAGATTTTTAAAGATAATTATTTTGAATTCTTTGTTAGGTAATTAATAGATCTGTGTTCCTTTTGGGTTGGTTTCTGGAGATTTTTTTTTGTTCCATTGATTGGGCTACGTTTCCCTTGTTCTTCATGTGATTTGTGATTTTTACTTTTTGGCTGAATTCTATGCATTTTTAAAAACAGCCACTTCTGGCACAGGCCCATTGGCTCAGTGTAGAGTGTCTGCCTGGCGTGTGGATATCCCAGGTTCAATTCCCAGTCAGGGCACACAGGAGAAGTGACTATCTGCTTCTTCATCTCATCCCCTCTTCCTGCTTCTCTCTCTTTCTCTCTCTTTCTCCCTCTCCCTCTCTCTTCCCCTCTCACAGCCATGGCTCAATTGGTTTGAGCACATCAGCCCCATGCACTAAGGATAGCTCCATGGATCCTCCACCTCAGGCACTAAAAGAAAAAAAGCTCAGTTGCAAGCATGGCCCCAGATGGGCAGAGCACTGG
The DNA here is from genome assembly GCF_036850995.1 of Saccopteryx leptura. NCBI lineage: Eukaryota > Metazoa > Chordata > Mammalia > Chiroptera > Emballonuridae > Saccopteryx > Saccopteryx leptura. The sequence continues at coordinate 60,894,362 of NC_089509.1, read as the reverse complement.
CTCCAGATGGGGGTTGTTGGGTGGATCCTGGTTGAGGAGCATGTGGGAGTCTGTTTCTCTATCTCCCCTCCTCTCAATTAGAAAAAAAAAACCCAAAACAATAAAACCGCTACTTCTCAAGTTTTTATAGACTGGCTTCATACAGAAGAAGACCTTCACCAATCAGCCCAGGTAAAGATCTCTCTCCGTTCCTGTCAGTCTGTCCCTATCTATCCCTCTCTCTGTCTGACTCTCTCTCTGTCTCTTTAAAAAAAAAAAAAAGAACAACTGCTCTGAAACAGGAGAGAAGAGCTGTTTTATTTAATCGATGGTTGCCTATAACACATTTTGGTGGTTATTATGTGATATTTCTGGGCTTTTGTTTATGATTTCCCAATTAGAGAGGGTTGTTAGTTTGTCATAATCTCTTGTACCATCATCTGGTGTCTGTGGTACTACAGGTTCTCTGGTGCTACAGGTGTAAGCTTCCCTGCTCTCTTTCTTCTCAGGAGCCCTCAGGCATCCAAAGTAATGGCATCCTTGTAAGCTCCTTGGATCAGGCAAGACAGATCCCCTGGGTAGCTCTCTGAAAAGCTGGACACAAGTCCCACTCTTCTCCCTCTCGTGAGGGAGAAGTAACAAGTTAGGCACCTTCTCCTGCTTGTGCCAAGTCATGCCAACCTTTTTCTGGGGCACCATAGGCTCTCTGATGCTGCTGCAAGCTGCCCTTGCTTTCCTTTGCTTTCAGTACTCCCCCAAGCACCCAAACTATGCCAGTTCCATTAGCACTCTAAATTAGGCAAGATAATAACCAGTCCCTTAGGCAGTCCTCCAAAAAGCCAGAATGTTAGACACGTGTCCCACTGTTCTTCCCACTCCTTCCCCCATACACCCAGAGAGAAGCCACAAATGAAGCTGAGCTATGCTGACTTGGGGAAGGGGCAATCATCGATTAAATAAAACAGCTCTTCTCTCCTGTTTCAGAGCAGTTGTTCTTTTTTTTTTTTTTTAAGAGACAGAGAGAGAGTCAGACAGAGAGAGGGATAGATAGGGACAGACTGACAGGAACGGAGAGAGATGAGAAGCATCAATCATTAGTTTTTTGTTGCGATACCTTAGTTGTTCATTGATTGCTTTCTCATATGTACCTTGACCGTGGGGCTACAGCAGACCAAGTAATCCCTTGCTCAAGCCAGCGACCTTGGGTCCAAGCTGGTGAGCTTTTGCTCAAACCAGATGAGCCCGCTCTCAAGCTGGTGACCTTGGGGTCTCGAATCTGGGTCCTCTGCATCCCAGTCCGACGCTCTATCCACTGTGCCACCACCTGGTCAGGCTCAGAGCAGTTGTTCTTGACTCTGTGCTTTGCTGGGGTACTATTGTACAATTTCTTAAACAATTTTTGGAGGTCTCATGAAAGAATTTGGGTCCATATATTGTTAATTTGGTGCCATTGAGGGAGAACAGTAACTGGGACTTCCTTAAACTGCCCACCTCTTTTTAAATTGTCCTGTCTTCCCTGAGTCTAGTAGAACATATCTCAGAATATCTCTTTATGCCCAAGTTAAAATAGTTTCCCTTCGGCTCCTGTCATTGTTTGGAGTGAGTGTTCCTCCCCCCTCCTGGTCCCCATCTGCTGGGTTCAGACAGTTGTATTAGCTTTCGGCTCTGATTCTGCTTTCAGCTGGGGTCATTCTGCAAGCTGCCAATTAACTCCGCTTGCTAGATCTTTCAGAATTTATCCTAAGGGTTGCGATGAATGTTTTCCACCAGATTTTAAAGCTTACTTAGAAATCCATTCATGAGTAAGACATTTTTATATTCAGGAATGATACATAATGTTCAAGATTATACTTGGTTCTCTACTGAAGACCTTTATACCTGGTACTGATCATGTGGTTATTAATTCATTTTCTGAAAAGATCTCCATGTGTTCCCTGAATATGCCTAGGAACAAGGTCTACAGTAATAAACTATTTACATGTCTGTCTTTACAAATGACTTGAGGTACTCCAAAGCAGGAATGAAGTCTTATCATGTTTTCCTTGACCCTCATGCAGTACTTGGTGTATATTGGGCTTATTTAACAAAATTCCATTGGTTGTCAGATTTAGAATATTACCCTGTAATAAAGTTCTTTCCATAAATAAGGAACTAGAGAAAGTCATATTTTTTATTCTATTGTTTTTTCTCTTATCTAAGGATCTCTTAATTGGACAAGTATTTGTGATTCCTATGTTGCTCTAACCCAATTATTGGGCTTTTGATGACTTTTTTGGCCCTGTGATTTAAAATAAGTACATACGGTCAGTAGTTCAGAACATAGCTTTGCAGTCAGACATACCTGGATTTAAACTCTATTTCCAGCATTTTCTGAATGACTTTGGCAAATTACTTGTCTCCCTAAATCTTAGTTTCCTTATCTATAAAATGAAAACATAATAGTAATACCTTATATATATTAGAAGGATTATGTGGGATAATACATGCTTAGTGCCTACCATGTAACACTCAGAAATGTTAAATAGAATTATTAAAATGAACACACATGGATATATTATAAGTCTTATACTTATTAACCATTAAAAGTCAACAAGTGATGTCTGGGTTTGATCCCCAGTCAGGGCACAAAGTAGAAGTGACCATCTGCTTCTCTTTCCCTTCCTCTCCTCCCTCTCTCTCTCTTCTCCTCTTGTAGCCAGTGGCTCAAGTGGTTCTAGCATTGGCCCTAGGTGCTGAGGATAGCTGGATTGGTCTGAGCGTGTCAGTCTCAGGTGCTAAAAATAGCTTAGTTGATTGGAGCATTGGCCCTACACGGGAGCTGCTGGGTGGATCCTGGTCAGGGTGCATATGGGAGTCTACCTCTCTATCCTTCCTCTTTTCTCTTAAAAAAAAAAGTCAACAAGTGACAACTCTGGCTTTGCTAATAATTCTTTTTTTCCAACTACTGTTTGATTATATCTGTAGACTAACATCTTCATTAGAAACAAGAGGCTATGTAAAAACAACCTCAGAAACAAAGTAGCAATTATGATTTTAGTTTATTTTTCACAGCCTGAACTCCTGGTCTGGTTAAGAACAGTATCTATCAATTTAAAGTAAATCTTTATGTTAAAAACTGAGACAACCAAACACAAAAGAATATATGTTGTGGATTCTATTTACATAAGATAGTAGAAAATTATGACAGAATGGAAGTGGTTGAATAGGACAAAGGACAGAAGGATAGGCTGCAAATGGACATGAGGCTATTTGGGGGGAGATTGGAAATGTTCTAAATCTTGACTGTGAAAGTAGCAAATTAGAAGTTGAACACAGGTGATCCTTTGCAAAGATTTTTAAAATATAGCTAGATTTAAGAACTATAAAGTCAATAATTAGGGGCAGTGTAGATCACGAATAGGCAACTCAATACACTATAATGATGTCTGGAATATTTCTGTATTAAGACACTAAATTTTTGTAGTAGTATATTCATGATAATGAGCCTGAATCTCAGGTTGAAATTGGAGTTTGTATATGATTCTGAGGATTGTGTAGTTTATATGGAAATGATTAAATAAAAAGCACTTTGTTGTTTAAAAGAATTAAGTAGGAGGAATCTGGAAAATGTATATAAATGTGTGGATTTGTTTTTGTAGTGCACACATACACTTTTGTACGTGCATAGAACTCGACAAGGACTCACACACATATAGAGCTCCATGTTTTTGTAGACTTTTGTGGCTTTTTATTCTGGCAAGTCTAAATCTGTAATGTGAGCTAACTGACTCAAGACCTGGGAGATTGGATGGTACATACAAAGTCCAAAGGCAGTTTGCTGGATAATTCCTTCTTGCTCGTACAGTCAGTATTTTTGTTCTCGTGTGGTCAGTCTTTTTGTTTAGTTTAGGCCTTCAATTGATGGGATGAAGTCCACTCATTAGGGAAAGTATCTTCTTTATCCAGGGTTCACAGATTTAAATGTTAATCTCATCTGAAAACACCTTCCAAGTTGACTTATAAAATTAACTAACACAGTATGCATACCACAATATTTTTTAACTGGGTATTGTAGTTTCTAGGTTTAGGTATTTTGAACATTGCTGCGTGTGTGTGTGTGTGTGTGTGTGTGTGTGTGTGTGTGTGTGTATTTATCCTAGTGCACAGAATTACTCATACTGTCGGGGATATTACCCAGGATTACTGGGTCATAGGATATGCATTCACTCAGATTTGCTAGATAATATAAAACCTTTCTGTGAAGCAGTATGTCCGGTGTTGATTGTATCATATTAGATATTCTGTATTCTTGCTACTGCTTGGTATTGTCGGACTTGTTAAATGTTGCCAATCTGAGGATTTAATTACTTTGTGCTCCTTTTTATGTTTACCCTCTTGGTATAGGCATAATTTTGTTTATTGTGTAAGCTAGTGTTCTTCAGGTATAAATTTCCTTAAATTTTCTCTTTGGTTTCTCACCCTCAGTTGTCTCTGTTTTCTTTTCCACAATGCTCTTATCTTTTTTCTCTCTCCCATTTTTCATCTTTTTGTCTCTTTTCTCTTGAATAGTTTCTCAATTTTATTTTTCATTTATTCCTTTAAGATTTTTTTATTTGATACATTTTTTCTACTTATTTTTCTTTTCTATGTATTTTATATAAATGTCTTTTTTATTTTTTACAGTATTCTAGTGTTTCTTGCTAAATCCTTAAGAGGAGAAATAAGAAACATTCTCCTTCTGTTCTGGTGAGCATACTGATAATAGAAATGTTTTTCCATCTCCCTGCATGGTTTATTTCCTTCAGCTTGCTTTGATTCTCTTTGTTCCTCATGAGGGAGATTTTTCTTAGATGTCAAGTGGTTGTTGGCTAATGGCTCATATTGAAATTCATTTGGCACTTACAGAGCTGACAGTAGTTCTGAAAGTTTAAGAGAAGCCTGCCAGGTAGTGTGTGATGTCTCTGTTCTTACGTCTTTTCATTTGGGCTGATCAGATTTCCCAGAGAAGGCTTTCACTCACTCAGAAAGATACAAGCTTTCCGAGGACCCGGTGGGGCAGCAAGATAGAGGACTCAATCTTCAGCATTTAAAACTTGTGCTTAGCCCTGGCCGGTTGGCTCAGCGGTAGAGCGTCGGCCTAGCGTGCGGAGGACCCGGGCTCGATTCCCGGCCAGGGCACACAGGAGAAGCGCACATTTGCTTCTCCACCCCTCCACCGCACCTTCGCGCCTTCCTCTCTATCTCTCTCTTCCCCTCCCGCAGCCAAGGCTCCATTGGAGCAAAAATGGCCCGGGCGCTGGGGATGGCTCTGTGGCCTCTGCCTCAGGCACTAGAGTGGCTCTGGTCGCAACATGGCGACGCCCAGGATGGGCAGAGCATCGCCCCCTGGTGGGCAGAGCGTCGCCCCTGGTGGGCGTGCCGGGTCAGTCTATCTGACTGTCTCTCCCTGTTTCCAGCTTCAGAAAAATGCAAAAAAAAAAAACACAACAAAAAACAAAAAACTTGTGCTTAGTTGTCAGGATTGTTCCTCTGCCTTCAACTCAGTCCTGTGTTCTTCAGTTCAGCTCTCCTTGCTTTATCCTGTGTAGAAAACAGAACTTAGGTCCTCCAGCAGAGTGGAGAGAGGGTGGCACTGGGGACAGGATTAGGGAGGATGGGGGAAATGTCTGACTAACTGCTCCTTAAGCAGACCTTCAGCTAATCCTGCTGTATCAGTTCCAGAGCTGCCTGGTGCTGTATTTGGAGGGTTAGTTAGGTACATTGGTTTGTTTGTTTTTTCTGAAGATGGTTTATCCTGCCAAGGGAATATTATCATGAGTTCACATATTTTAATACTTTTGCCCACTTTACCACCCAAAATTAGATAGCAGTGTAGACAAAAGTATCCTGATAACAGTTTTAGATACAGAAAATATTCTAAAATTGTATATAGCTATGTTCTCTCTTCCTTAGCCTTTCTTAGTTGATCCATCTCAATTCATTGTCTAATGTTTAAGTTAGTACCTCATCATATTCTTGTCTGTGTTAACTTTTCTTCTAAGGGTATGTTTATGATTAGATGAATTTATGAGATATTTATATTTCACCATTAGATTAGCTTTTCTGACTGATAAACAATATACAAATGTATATTATAAAACTATTTGTATATTGGTTTCTGGAAATAGTTCTAACATTTTACTGTTAACTTAGACAAATGTGTTGTATGTTTTGTTTTCTGTTTGTTAACATAAAACATCTGTTAGCTTGGAGCTTTGCTTTGAAGAGAGACTTCCAAATACTTTGGCCCAAATCAGAACCAATTCTTGGATTTACAAAAGTAAAAGTATAATCCCAAAGGCTATTCTTTAAACATATTTTCGTCACTTTGTACCTCTAGAATGAATTTTTTTTAATTTATTGAGTGGAGGGGAGGCAGAGACAGACTCCCACATGTGCCTGGACTGGGATCCACCTGGCAGGCCCACTAGGGGGTGATGCTCTGCCCATCTGGGGCTCTTGCTCTGTTGCAACTGGTTTTTTTTTTTTTTAGTACTTGAGATGGAGACCATGGAGCCATCCTCCGCACCCAGGGCCAACTCGCTCCAATTGAGCCTTGGCTGTAGGAGGGGAGAGGAGAGAAAGAGAGAGATAGAGAAGGAGGGAGAGAGAGAGAGAGAGAGAGAGAGAGAGAAAGAAGTGAGAGGGGGATGGATGGAGAAGCAGATAGGTGCTTCTCCTGTGTGCCCTGACTGGGAATCGAACCGCCTTGCTACTGAGCCAACTAGTCAGGGCTAGAACAGATTTTTTTATGAGTATGATTTATATGCTAAAAAATAGAAAGGCTGATATTAAGGGTTTTGTTCACTTTTTAAAGCTAGATGTTAGAATTATGTATTTTGAAATTCATCTGAGTACAACTGGGCACAACCGTAAACAGTTTTTAAAACATGGGACCCTGGAGAAAAAGACGTTCTCTCTAGAAAGGGGTAATTATGTACAACAGTAGCAGTTCAAAGTGGATAATCCCAATCTTTTCTTTTCCTGTTTGTTAACTACAGTATCATTTTGGAGAAAATGAATTTTCATCTTGTTGAAGTCTATCTGGGTGAAAGTTGGGCCTTTACAATTTCAAACATGTTCACCAAAGAATAAACAGCTTTTAAAAAGCAAGAGCAGAGGTAGATAATAAATATAAGAAAAGATGAAAAGAAAATTTTCCTATAAAAGTGAAAAGAAGATGGTTTCGCTTTAACAGTCTTTACAAATCAGTGCTCTGCAGTTGAGTACAGCACTTGTCACTAAACCCGTTAAACATGTCCTGCTTTCAATAGGGGTGTGTGCTGACCTTTCCCTGACAGGTCCAGGCACATGTGGGAGTCTGTCTCTGCCTCCCCTCCACTCAATAAATTAAAAAAAATTCATTCTAGAGGTACAAAGCGATGAATGCAGAGACCTGACTCCCAGGGCCCAGTGCTTAGGCTCTCCTTGCTTCTCGCCTCCTTCCTTCTCTGCTCTCTGCTGTGGTCCACTCCTTTTAACCAAGTAGTGGACACTTATTCAGGGACATCCAGAAGGAAAATACACAACGACCTCTTCCTTGCCCTTTTTTTTTTTTTTTACTATAAAATCAATCAATGCAGAGACGTTTCTATACAACTAGTGTCACCAGTTAGTTATTGAGCCCCCTTCACTACATGTTTACTGAGTATCTTTTCTGTTTTACACTGTTTGATAACTCACTCTATCACACTGTGCAGTGGTCTAAGCTAACAGAGAAGGGGAAAGGGAATGACCATTCATTGACTCTACTATATAATGAGCTTTGACTTAAATATTCTTACACAGTCCTCATAACCATATGGGGTAGGGTTATGTTATTCCTATTTTCAAGATGCAGAATCTGAAGAAAAATTTCCCCAAAATCACCCAGCCAAGAAGCGGCAGGTCCAGGATTTAAAATTAGTCTGTCTGATGCCAAAGCCTAAGGTGTTTTGTTAAACCCTGGACTTTCCAGTCCCTGGCCAGACCCTTTTTCAGGACTGCAGCGGTGCTTTCGGATTTGGACAGAAGCAGAGCTCTGAGATCTTATGTGAGCCCAGTGTGTCTGTGCTGAGATCTTACCCAGTACTGAGTTTCTTGGTGAGCCCAGTGTGCCTGTGCTGAGATCCTACCCAGTACTGAGTTTCTTGGTTTTCACAGTGTGGCGGAGACATTGGATTCACTCAGTTTATGAATTACTGTATAGAAGTACAACTTTTCTATAGAAGAACAAGGTTATATACATTTTTAAATCACTTTTTAGAAATCAAAGATGAACTTTTTAAAAATTCAGCATCTCATCTTGTCTTTGTATTGAACTTGTTTTTATGTTTACCTATTTCCTGATGAGATTATCAAGAAAGCAGGAATTTTATTATGAACTGCTTAATATTTAACATCTTTCCTTGGTTTCTTATCAAATGTTTGTTGACAGAATGAGAATCTGAATAGTTAAGTTTTATAAGAAAGGATTTTTTCTTTGCCTTTAGATTTGGCATCTCCCTTTTATGGCTCTTTTTTGTAGAATAGGCACATCCACTCACCACCCTGCTCAAAGATTTTCTATCATGCTTTCACTTCAGGGAAGGGGAGAAGTCTCAGTCGGTCTGTACTGTGATGCTATTTTTTGTGTAACTTCCAAAGGAAAAGAGAGGGCAGTTTTGTCCTTTGAAGTTAAGTTATATTCAAGTTACTTTAGTTATCTGATCAGCTCCCTTAAGACTGTAAGTTTGATTGGTCTGGATGTTCAGAGCTTTAGTGTGGGCTGAGAAAAAGTTGGGAATATTGTATAGGGTCTTTTGAAGTCACTGTGAGAAAGAGAAAAGGACAGACTTCTTAGTCTTTTTTCACCCCATAATCTAGAAATAAACAGGAAATCCTTTCCTTGGATGGATTAGAAATAGTCTCATTGTCAGGTACCAGGAAGTCTTGACTTCTACTCTTAGTTTAACCATTCCAACCCAGGTGAGGTCAGTTCAGAGCCATCTTCCCTTTTGCCCTGTGCTGCTACACCTCTCAGATTTTGGTAGAAAATTGAGTGACAAATGCCTGCCACCCTAGCTGAGAAGTCTTTATTTTAAGTACCATAGCCATGGTGGAAATGCCTATTGTGAAATCATAAGCCCCTGCAGGAGGAGTAAAATGGCCAGTTCCTCATTGCAATGCCTGTGAATGCAACTTAAATATGAAGTGGTTTAATGTTAAATAATGTGAGTATTTGTTGTTTTAAGAACTTATAAAAACTACAAAGTGGCTTTCCATATTGATGTCTCAATAACGGATAATAGACATTGGCAAAAATGAAATAATAAATATACTAAACTGAAAAATACTTTATATTTAATTTTGTTGTAGAAATTTTACCTTCTAGTTTTAGACTTACATTATAATGAAAATGTACTTGGGAGAAATATATCTTTAACATTAGAGGAAAATAAGTCATTCACTTGAGTGTGAATCAAATTTAATTGCTTCTAATGAACAAAAAGTGAGTAAATTTTATTTTAGAGAATGGACCAGCATGGCTAGAATGTTGGGTTTAGCTTAAATAATTATTAAAGTCTAATTTGAACTATAGAAACATACCTCAGGATAGTATATAAAAACTGACCTTGTTAACTTTTTAAAAGATATATTAAATGTAAAATCTTAAGTTTCTAACTCCAGTCCTCTAGAATAAACCTATATCAGAATAATATTTTGCATAAGTTTGTAGTTCTATTTAAGTAATTTATTTTAGTATTACACAGGGTATTATTTTAGTATTTAATTAGTTCACCTCTGTTCTGTGTATACTTAACAGTGAAATTAAATGTATTCTTTATGATTTGTTGAGTTTTTAGTCGTGTACACTCAGGGCTTCTTTTGGAGACCACGATGCTAGTCCCTGATGCCCTTGGACAGCAGCTTTTATTTAAGTCAGTGTGTGTTCTTGCCTTTGTCTTGCAAGGACACCCATGTTAGTCATGTCAACTTGCACCCTTTTCTGAGGTTTGTTACAGGAAGCAAAATTCTGAAATTATCATAAAACCAAACATTTTTCTCCAAACTTTAAAGTATGTCATCAAAGCATAATTAAAAGTGAGAACAGAATTTCTAGAATCCAGTATAGTTTATGATTTATTTGTCATATATATTGCAAACATTTCTTGGCCCAGGCTCAACAAGCAGGTACAGAAAAATTACTATGTAAAAGGGAAGAGCGAGACATTGACCTTTGGCTAGAAAGAGCAAAAGTATGTTTCTGTTGCTATCCTGCCCTACTATTTGTCGTAGGTTCTAGAATCAGTTCTACTTTAAATGAATGCCAGGATCACACTCAGGTGAGCTCTAAATGGAACTTTCCCATTAAAAGACAGTAAAGCCGGTGTCTAAAGTGCTTGAATGTTTTTATTGATCAACTTGAAGAAACATGTTAATATAAGAATTTCAAATATTATGGAATTGACCGATTGAATATAGAATGTGCTCTAATAGAATATGAGATTTGTTTTCCCCTATTTTTTCTATAGGCATAATTCAGGGGCTTAAAAGGATAAATAAGAACAAATTTTTCCTTCTAGGGTAGCATGATTTTGGCTAATTATTCATAGTTGTTGCAAGTTCACTTATTATGTTCAAAAATTTCATTTTTTATATTTCTGACAATCCATAGAGATTAGGCAGAGTTTATTTAATGAACAAAGAGACATACAACCAGTAGTTGTGTTTTGGTTTTTTTTAGAAGAAATTCACTTGCTTTCTTTTCTTAAAAACATCTTTCCCATTTCATTGAGGCAGATTTGGAAGTCAAACCAGAAACTTCAGGCTCTACTACGATGGAAAGCACTTTGTTGGGGAGAAGCGCTTTGAGTCCATCCACGATCTGGTGACTGATGGATTGATTACTCTGTATATTGAAACCAAGGCAGCAGAATATATTGCCAAGATGACGATAAACCCAATTTATGAGCACATAGGATACACAACCTTAAACAGAGAGCCAGCATACCAAAAACATATGCCAATCCTGAAAGAGACACATGACGATAAAGATTCTACAGGCCAGGATGGGGTATCAGAAAAAAGGGTAAGCTACCATGACACCACACTTTATCTTCTTCTGTTTGGGGTCCTTATAAGAAAGTTGTTATTGTCAGAAGAGATTCACTTCTCCACAGTGCTTTGAAAAAAATATATGTTTTTCTTAATGTCTAGTTTTAGAGGTCCTGAGCTTTGCATATGTCTAAATCTTATTTAGTTAAGATATGTCAGGTGTATTTTTGTACTCCTGATTTAATCAGTTTCACAGTTTTAAAAATATGTTGGAAAAATGCCCTAGTGAAAATAAAAATGTTCAGGGGTTTTGTTCAGAAGCATAACTTATAGTCAAGAAAAGATAGCTGTATTACATAAGAGATGGAGGAGTCACATTACCTGTCAAAATTAATTTTTGTTTCCCTTAAAGATAATTCCCCATAGAAATAGTTATGTTATTTATAAAAATAATGTACCCATGTTTTAAATATATACATTATTAGATTCAGTTTACCAATAACATACTATTTTGAGAATCAGTCTGTGTTGAGTAACAGAAGGATTTATCTCTGGATGGACTCTTAGGAAGTGATTGAATCAGAGAGATTTACTTTTATTTAATTATAAAAGAGTTTAAGTTTTCATTTGTTATAATTCAATTATAATATGTTAAGGTTAACATTAGAAGTTTTAATTCCTTGACATTAAGATTATTTTACTTTGAAAATTGTCCCTTCAGCCCCCCCAAAAAGGGTGAATTTCTTGATGTTTTATATTGAGTGGGATTTAGTTGGGGGGAATTTCATGTATTTTTCTTGGAATCATGCTAATTATGTTTGAGGGCAATCTTCAGTTGCTATATTAAGGAAATGCAGTATTGAGTAGTGGTTTGAGCTTGGGTTCTGTCACCAAATAGATTTGTGTACAGATTTTTCCACTTTACCAGTTGAGTTAACCTCAGCAAGTTACTTAATTTTTCTGTGATTTGATGTTCTTACATGTAAAATTGTAATACTAATCAAGTTGTAAGGATTGATCGAATGAGATAGTTTGTGTAAAATAATCAAGCAGTGCTAGGCACGTAGTAAGTTCTCAATATGAGTTTGGTGACAATATTGTTATAACAACCATTACCCCAGGGCAGCATCCTAAAGTACTCCCAGATACCTGGAGTATTTAGGTACAGAAGAGGCACTTAAACTGTTCATTTCAATTTCTGGCGGTCTTTCTTAGAGTTGCATTCTGTGGCTGCAGAGAAAACATCTTAAATTATAGGCTATGGAAAATTTGTAGATAGTGGTTTCTCATATGCTTATATTTGTTAGGAATCATAAATCTTTTTTGGAATTAAGCAGAATTTAAAACCCTAAGTGCATGCTGTATTTAATATTCTTTCTACTCTCTAGCTCTCATTTTTTCACTTTGGTTTTTTTTCCATTCATGACATTTTTCAATAATGCTTGTATTTAAATATCTAATAATATTACATTCTACACAGGTATGTTTGAGTATTGTAAATCAACATTTATGAAATATTGAAAAATGTATACATATAAGTCTTTCAAAGTTGATCAACCTAATGATAACCTTTGCGAATGTGTTCACTATATACTTTTCATCATCGAGGAACTTAAGCTAAAGACACTTAACTGTTTAACATGTGGCTAGTCATTTAACTTCCTAGAACCTTGGTGATCCCTTCTACAATGTGAAAATAATATTCACAAGAGGCAAGAGCTGGAGGTAGATAATGTTTGGAGGACCCTTTTAGCTGTACCCTCCGTGCATCCCTTTGTGTTCTGGCAACTTTACATGTCACATTGCCTGAATTCTCTTGTGCTCATGGCAAGTGATAGCTACATAAAGTGAAATAGTTGGCACTGGAAGATCTCTCTATCCAGCAGTACATAATTAAGAATCATTTTAAAATTACTCTGCTTTAAGCTGCATGCATCTTAAATCTAGTTGGCTTAAAATCTACTTACTCAAAAATAGATTTATTTTATTTACAGGTGTCATCCAACAGGACAGGGATGATGACCTGTTCAACAGCTTGAAACATTGATTCCCTGTCACAGTGGATGACATTTGTAAGTAAAGACAATCATGTTTAACTGATTTAAAATACCTATTGACACAAGCATAGTTTAATAAATATTCCACTGGGTCCTGAATAGCTTAAGTCTCTCTGGTCCATGACTTCTTTTCCTCAGAGTCAAAAAGTGTTGGCTTTGCAGGATGCTGTGGTAGCAAGGATACCAGTGTTGGAATTAAGAACTGGGTTCTAGTTCTATAAGAATTGACTGAGTGCATCTCTTTGGACACACTGTTTCACTGTGTATTTCCCCACCATTAATAGGAGGTCTTTGGGCTAGATGATCTCCAAGGTGCAGCTCTTACAGTGTGTAACACCTAGGGAGTACAGGTCGTGTGGCAGAGGGACACACAGTACTGGAAAGGGTACCAAGTGTGGTCTCCAAGGAGAGATCTGGTTTTAGCTTAGCCACCAACTAACCTGGGGACCTTGGGGCAATCTCCTCGCCTGTCTGGACTTCAGTTTCTTCATATGTAAGACAAGGAGTTTTCTACAAAATAGTAATTTTACAGGATTTTAATAAATACTTAAAAAAGGGGTTCTGTGCTCAAGTAGGTTCAATAAAATTGTCTTTTTAAAAAAAAAATTTCTTTTCTGTAAGCTTCTCAGCTTCGTTAATAACCTAACATGCATTATGACTCACTAAGGGTGCTCCCTACCTATCCCAGTCTCCCTGCCACTATATCGAAAGTTTTAGAAAAATAATGTCATGAAAGCCACTTTGGGAAATTTTGAACCAGATGACCTCTTTCCTTCTTCAAGGTCTTTTCTTGTTCTGAAATCGAAGGAGGAGAATTCCATGTTTGTTTGTTTGTTTTCAGTCCTTAGGTGTAAGTTGAGCATCTGAGCTTTTGTGGAAGGTTGGCAAGGTGGTTTTATGGCCATAAAGATTTTTTTGATACAGAAAGTGAATCCTGACAATTTATAGTTGTTCCTAGGAAATCTGGTGGTCTACTGTGAGGAGAAAAATATTTCCTCAAGTGATACCTGTGTCAATTTAAGTGGCTTCTTCAGCTTGAAATACCAATGAGAAATATTTTTAAAATAATTTAAATGTTGTTAATCATAAAGCTGTAGCATGTTGAAAAGCCAGACTTCCTTTTTTTCTAAAATAGCTTAACTTTAGTAGCCCAGACAGGCCAGGAGCCAACTTTTATTAGTTACTTTAAAAAAATTTATTTTGGAACTATATTTAAGTAGTTTCTTCTTACAAGTAGTGAATATAATGTTTGCTTCAACAGGTATGGGACCAATAGTTGAATGCAATAGTTTTTATGATAATTTTACACTTATTAATAATGTAAATTTAAATCCCCCTAAACCATGCTTTAAAAATGTTTCATATAACTGTTAATAATATCAACTGTCAAATAAAATATATAATTTGCATTTCAGAAATTATACTGTGAATCAGCTCTCCAAATCTAGCCAGAATCTCTTTTGGATTTAGTTGTCTCAGCTCCAAACCTGTCTTCCATGTGAAGATGACCTTTGATAGTAAGGGTATGAGAAACCGATCTGTTTGTTTTATGGAACCTCACCAAGCTAAATAACCTGTGTGTCTCTCTGTGTGTATATATATATATATTTTTTTCTTTCCTTGAAAGTTTGGAGTGAATGTGATCCTCAGCTTCTTGTCATATTAATTTATTCTTAAGGAGTTTCTTTTAAATTTCAATTCCATTTTTTAAAGACATCTGTAGAGATCACCAGATTGTATATCTATTAAAAAGCTTGGTGAAATTTGAAATTGAAATGTAACTGGGGCCCTGCTAAAAACTGCCATAACTCCTGGAATTCTTTTGGTACCTCCATAAATGGCAGTTGTCTTTGTCCCCAGAAATAACAGAAGGAGCACAGGCAGTTTGGTCTGCTAATAGTCTTCCTCTCCCACAGGGCAGATCTTCAAAATGTTTTTACTTTGCTTAAAAAATAAATAGCATATTATCTGTATTTATATAATCTCATGCAGAAATCAGCAGGAACCGCACCTTAAACTTAATCATTATAGAAGGAGCAATCAGAGAGGAGCAGGGGCAGAAAGCAGTCTGTGGAAAACTGTGGTTGCTTTCTTGAGTTTGTGCTTTTGCAGTCCTTAGAGCCTGTCTTTTCCCTCCTTCCATGTTCCTTCTCAAACTGTGTTCTTCTGTCCTTCTCTTTCCTAGACCAGCCTTATCAACATCCATCTCTGTCCCTCAGTCAGATTTACATGCTCAAGTTTCCACTGTGGCTTGTTCAAGGTTAGGATCAGTTGGTAAGAGTGAACAGGCTCTTAGAGAACTACCACTAATACTCAGGGCCACTTATTTGCATTGAAAAACCAATTTAAAACAGTGATTTATTTATTTATTCATTCATTTTAGAGAGGAGAGGGAGAGACAGAGAGAGAGAGAGAGAGAGAGAGAGGAGAGACAGAGAGAGAGAAGGGGGGAGGAGCTGGAAGCATCAATTCCCATATGTGCCTTGACCAGGCAAGCCCAGGGTTTTGAACCGGCGACCTCTGCATTTCCATGTTGATGCTTTATCCACTGCGCCACCACAGGTCAGGCTGAAAAACCAATTTAATAATTTATGAGAACTCTACACCGTCCATACAGAACTTCTTTTTTTTAATGTGAGAGGAGGAGATAATGAGACAGACTCCTGCATGCGCCTCGACCAGGATCTACCCGACAACCCCTGTCTAGGGCCAGTGCTCAAACCAGTCGAGCCACTGGCTGCAAGAGGGGAAGAGCGGAAGAAACCGTAGGAGGAGGAGAGAAGCAGATGGCTGCTTCTCTTGTGTGCCCTGACTGCAAATCGAACCCAGGACATCCATATGCCAGGCCGATGCTCTGTCCATGAGCAGGCTGGCCAGGTTTCATATAGAACTTCTAATAGTGGGTTTGTTCTCTTCTGTAAATATTCTTAAAAAATCAAATAGGGTTAAAAAACAAAATGTACATGGTCAGTTATAAATATATATTGATCTTTGTGTATGTTCCTGAGTAAACCTTTAAGCTCCAGGGGGCGCAGATTTGCCCCAGGCTTTAAGATGAGAACGGTGGATGCCATTGCACTGGAAGCTATGAGTATTAATGAGATTTGTCATGTGGTTTTCCTTGTAAAGGCAGTGCTGCGGATGCATTATTGCACACTGGGATCAGAGCGACCACCACCCAGATGCCCGTTTACGGCTCCTGTTGTACTGAGTCCTATGCCCCAGCCTTTGCTAGAAGCAGGCTGTCCAGGTTTTTCTTCAAGGTCCATCTTTTCAGTGTCTGACCTCCTCTCTAAGTTGGCAAGATAACATTAAAAGGCTAACAATTGCTTCATTAAGAAAGTAGTTTTCTCTTTTAATGATACTGTGATACCTCTAATTATGTCCAATCAGGATAGCATTATGTGTCTTTGTCACATAATGTGCTAAGGACTTTTAAGGCTAAAATATGCTATTTTGCTATGCTATTTGCATTTTAGTATTGACCAATAGTTTAACTACTTTCCCTGAAAATAAGGCAAGCAGATCCTTCTTCTTTACCTATCAGGGAACTTTTAATGAACCTGCACTCCATTTTGAGCCCTTGAGGATCTCTCAGCTTGCCTCTAATTTCTTCATCTACCTGTTTTCTAACTCTAGGAGGGTAAACCCTCTCCTTTCTTTGCCCTTGTGTCCTCATACTTTATTTTCTGAATAGTCTTCATGAGCTATTTATATAAACAAGTTCTTCTTGTTACTCAAAACTTGTATTGGAACTTAAGAGCACTGCAGAAATATCACCCCGTTTTCTCCTTTAGTCTCCACGAACTAACTCATCTCCTGTCAAAATTAATTGAATTTAGTTCAGCACTTACTGCATACCTGTTTTTAAGGAGACAGGCTAGGCTCTGAAAGGGATAAAAGATGTGCAAGTTATAAGATCTGCCTCAAAGAACTTGCATTTTAAAGTTTTCATTGTTTCTAACTTATTTAATTAATACTTAGGCATCTTGGATAGCAAGAAGCAAGCTACCTATATCATCTAAATAGTATTTTAGGAGCTCAATAAATATTAAGTTGAACTTACTCTGGTTTGGTTTGCTGCAGTAATAGCCCAGCGGATCACAGAAACTCGTAGATAAGAACACTAAATGTTCAGAATCGGGATCAGAAATTGATAGGACATTCTGGCACCACCCCAGTGTCAAGCTTGAGTCCCTCCGCATTGTTTCACTTCTGATTCAGCACCTTGAGTTTATATAAACAGTTGTTGACCAAATGAACAAACAAATAAATGAGTGTATTTTATGAATTCATCCAAATTCAAGGCCCTAATATCAGTCAATCCTGAGACTGAAGAAAACATAAAGTAATTCCACTTGATTTGATACTCTCCTTTTCCTGTCAAGAACTCGGACTCCTTCGAATGTCCCTGTGAGGTGGAGAGGGCCGTTCCTTATCCCACAGATAAAGCATTCGAGGTACAGAAACTGTGTCTTTGTGACATAAAATAGCTTGTGAGGGTGATGGCTTGATGCATCTCTTTAGACATCTGTTCAAAGAAGCCAAGATGGTGGAATAGAATCTTTCCGAATTCCTAGATGTCAGTGGTGTGTTGGGACAATGTGGACCCCACCAGAATCTCTTACGCTTGTAATGGTTCAGGAAAACTGAAATAGGACCCAGGAAGTGATTTGTGTGAATCTCATTTCATCATCCACAGAAAGGATTAGTAATTGAAAGCCATTAGGGAAAACCAGGTGGAAAGAGGAAGCTGGAAGATAAATATTAGTTCCTCAGCTCTAAGAACCAGCCCAATGGAAGACTGAATTGTAATTTTCCAAACCAGCTGCAGTTTTGGAAGATTTTTGTATGTGGGCCAATTAAACAAATAAAATAACTCTTAACTGGTTTGAGGGTTGGAAAAGGAAGCTTTTAGACTCCTTATGGTTGCTATTTGAGTTTTAGAATTTTGGTGGGGAAATCATTGGCGGCAAAATGCCCGTCCATTTAATTTTGTGAAAGTGAAATCAGCTCTGGTGGCTTTAGGAAGGTGGTCATATTTGGGAGTCTGAGGCAAGTCAAGACTGTCAAGTAATAATCTGGCCAGATTATTAAACTGCAGATTGTGTAGCACATTCCTAAGAGATTTACATCTCTCTTCCTTTTGCCCACTTAACACGAAGAGATCCATGTTCTGGGTGTAGTTTGCTTAATAATTTTAGAATGACTTCGGGCTGCTGCCCAAGTTGATAATAAACTGTACCTGTGGCAGTTCTGAAGGAATCGTCTTCAGTGAGTCCTGTCATTAGAGCTCATGCTCAGTGGTTTGGATCTGTACCTCTTATCTTATGATTTTGCTGCATTGCATTTCCCCCTTTATATTTGGAATTCTTTCTCCTTCCCCCTAGTATTATATTTGTACCTCTCATTGCCTTAATCAAGTTATACGAATTTAATTGGTTTTATATATCCTTATGTTAGTCCTTAACTCTTCTTGGGTCTTTTTCAAATTACTAAAACCGATCAATAATTTTCACACCTGAGCATTATATTGTAATAGATTCCTTTGATAAGACACTGTAGACACCTATATCAGCAACTGACCTTGCCCTTGTCTGTAGGTCTCCTTTTAATGTGCTGCTACATTATTTTCATGGTGGTTTGTTCAGTAGCTTGAATGAATCAGCCCTATTATTTTCTATTTCCTTACCATTCTGGGAAAATTCACTACATGCTACAGGTTTGCTGATGATCTAATTTACATTATTCAGTTTTACATCTCATAGAACTGTTTCCTAGAAAATGTCTAAATTACTGCAGCTTGTAATTATTTACCAGCAGTGTTTGATAACAGATCACCTTTGCTGTAAAAGTTCCCCCCAAAACACAGAAGCTTTTATATAAACTGCAGGTTGTTTAGCACATTCCTAAGAGATTTACATCTCTCTTCCTTTTGCCCACTCAACATGAAGAGATCTATGTTCTGGGTATAGTTTGCTTAATAATTTTAGAATGACTTCGGACTGCTGCCCAAGTTGATAATACAGAAAACACTGTAGTCCCCTATTCCTTGAGAAAGCTCTTCCATGTAAAATGGAGAAACTACAAATGAGCCCTTATCTCTTTATAGGCTCATTTTCCAAGATTTTTTTTATGTTAACTATATTGAGGTATAATTTATATATAGTAAAATATACAGTTACATGTATAGTTGGATGAGCTTTGGAAAATGTATACACCTGTGTACCTACCACTGCAGTCAAAATATAGAACATTTCATTACTCCAGAAAGTTTCCTCATACCCTTTTGTAGAAAATCCTACCATCACCACTTACCATGGGCAACCTAATGAAATTTTTATCAGGACAAGATATTTTTTTAAGTGTTGATGTGACAGGTGACATCCTACTTAATGTTCTGTTTCCCACAGTTACAGCATACCTTACCTTTATCTTTTCTCTTTTTATGTATTATAACATCATCTTGTTATCTTGAAATACCTACTTTTCTTATCTGATTTTAGATGTAAATTTTTTCAGGTCATATTTTTTTAGGGAAATATGAGCAACAAAGGAATTATTGATGTATAATAGGGATTGCAAGGCATTCTGACTTGTTGAAGATTTCAGTCCTATCCTTATGTCCTGTTCGCTATTTACCGTATTTCCACATGGATAAGGCACTCCCATGTATAAGACGCACCTTAATTTTGGGGCCCGAAATTTGAAAAAAAAAATATATTACATGAAGTTATTGAACTCAAATTTTATTCATCATAAAATCCATACAACTCAGCCATGCAAAAAAGCAGGAAATGCAAGTAAAAAAATCTACAACCACTGTATAAGGCACACCCAGTTTTTAGACCCCAAAATTTTCCATAATGGGTGCATCTTATACATGGGAAATACAGTAATCTGCAATAATGGCTTTAATAAATGTGGGTATACCATGAGAGAGGATTCTTAAGTACCAGGGGGAGGAGCTTCTCTGCTCTGCCGGAATCTTGGACCCGAGCCAGAAGCACTCAGCAGGCTGGAGAGGAGCCAGCTCTCCTTTAGTCCCAGGCTGTCCCCTTGCCAT
Source organism: Saccopteryx leptura (assembly GCF_036850995.1). Lineage (NCBI taxonomy): Eukaryota > Metazoa > Chordata > Mammalia > Chiroptera > Emballonuridae > Saccopteryx > Saccopteryx leptura. The sequence continues at coordinate 60,874,226 of NC_089509.1, read as the reverse complement.
TCCTCTCTGGCCCGGAAAAGGTCCCAAGCAGGTGCTAGTCATGGTCACAGTTGATGGGAAAGTAGAGCATCCCCTACTCTTTGAGTGTGAACTGTACCATGTGATACCAGGTATCACAATGAGAAAAACTACCGTTCCTGCTTCTGCCCATCTGTTTACATGGGAAAAGGCATTCTTTGTAGCAATGATATGATTCCAGAATTCCCTGTGGAACACCACTAAAAAAAAGTTTTCAGCTTTAGTGAGCTCACTGAAACTTCTAGATTTCTCTCCTTTGAATGTATGCAGATGCAACTACCTGGAGTCCTATAGACTGGAGTTCTCCTTTCCCCAGCTGCAGGTGGAGACTGACTGACATTCTCTGTGTAACAGGCTCCCATGGGTGAACATGGTTGTATAAATTACTGGAAAAATTGTTATAACTTTTCTCTTTTCTCTCTCATAAAACCTATCAGAATATGAGTGAATGAGGGAATGCTAATATAGGCAGAATCTTGACTTCCTCCTAATTTCTTAAAAATAGATGACGTTACCTGACCTGTGATGGTGCAGTGGATAAAGCCTTGATCTGGAATGCTGAGGTCGCCGGTTTGAAACCCTGGGCTTGCCAGGTCAAGGCACATATGGGAGTTGATGCTTCCTGCTCCTCCCCCGTTCTCTCTCTCTCTTCTCCGAAATGAATAAAATAAATAAATAAATAAAGTCATTTGCATAGTAATTTTAGTAACTGACTTCAGTACATCTTGACTAGAGTAGGCGCTCGAGTGATCTGGACCTGCTCTCCGAGCCAGCAGGCCTCAAGCTTAACCCTCTTCATGTGGCCCTCTTTGGGAGCTCTCCGCACAGTTCGGTGGCCAGATTCTGGAGGTCTAGTGTTTCTCAAGGCTGGGAGGACTGGCAATAAAACACCAGACTGTGAGAGGGATAGAGAACTGTAGGAATGCTTTCCATACACTAACTAGATCCCCACACGTTATGCCGATGTGTATAGGTGACATTGTGAGCAAGCCCAGCCATGTTACCTAAAACTGTCCTTACATTTAAAAAATGAATCAGGTGTTGATATGTCTAATAAATGAATTTAATAGACTTTTTCCCTACTCTTAAAGAAATACATGTTCTTTATAAATAATTTGAAAAACATGAGGGGAAAAAAGGAAAGAAGAAAGGGGATTAGTCATAGCCCCACCATCCAAAGACAAGGATATTTGATGGAAATTTGATGGATTTCCTGCTAGTCTTTCTATGCATAGATTATTTTTAACTTTTATAGTTCTATTATACAAGTAATTCATGTTCCTTGCTTATAAACATAAGCAAGGAAAAAAACAATAAGAATTTAAACTTTTATAAATCCCACTGTTGATGGATAATATAACCAATAGTATTCTGTTGTTTGTCTTTCCAGAGTGTGTGTGTGTGTGTGTGTGTGTGTGTGTGTGTGTGAGAGAGAGAGAGAGAGAGAGAGAGAGAGAGAGACTGAGGAAACACATTTCTTCTATATAAACTCCCTTGTAATTTGCTTTACTGTTAGGCTGTAAAAAAATCTTTCCACGTGAATAAATGCATTCCTGTCTTGTATACCCAGAATAGTAAAAAGAAATTTAAAAATTATTTTTATTATTTTAAATGATGAAAAACAGTATAGGTAGAAAAGATCTTTTGCCAGGAAGTCTTGTTCTTAAATGATTAGCAATCAGTGCTCTTTTTTTTTTTTTTTTTTTTTTTTTTTGTATGCTGTTTGTGTCATTATTACAATTCTTCCTTAAATAGTCCTTTTAAAAAAACATTAAGTAAAAAAAATTTTTTTTTTGCTTAGGTCAGATTATGATTACTTCACATTTTAATAGACTTCCTAAATTCACAGTTTTGTTTATTCTCACAAAATGGCTTTTTCCCTTCACGTAAAAGATTTCTTTTGCAGAATAGTTAATGCTGAAAAAATCATTTCTTTAGGAATAAGGATAACCAAAAATTTAAGTGTATAAATTCATGTAGGGAATAATTAAAGCATATACAATTGTTTTTCTTGCAAGTACAGTATCTATATTTTTTAAACCTACAAAACTTTTGCATGAGGGAAACATTTCTGAAATTGTTGAATATAGAAAGTTATACATTAGCCTCATATGTAATCATAGCCAAGCTTGTGTACCCTTTAGAATGTTACTCAGTTCTAAATTAATGAGTTCTAAATTAATGAAGCATTTTGAGAGGAAAGGATTTTCATAATTTCCATCCGCAGCTTGTACAGGGGGTACTTAGCTGAAACTGGTATTTAAAACAGAACTATTTGTTATTATTTGAACATAACATTCTAATTACCATGTATTTCAATGAGAATAGTGAATTCCCTTTGTTCCTTGTTGATAAAGCCCTCCCCAAATGCCTTTGCCTAGTTAATATGACAGGCGCTTTTTTAAACTTTATTTTTTAATTACAGTTAACATTCAATATTATTTTGTATCTCAGGTGTACAGCATGGTGGTTAGATAGTCATATACTTTACAAACTGATCTCCAATATTTCTAGTACCCACCTGGCACCATACATAGTTATTACAGTATTATTGACTATATTCCCTTTGTGTGACATGCTTTTATTTGGAAGCAGTATTCATAGTTACTGTGAATGGATTCATTTTGTTTCATTATATATATATATATATATATATACATACACATTATATATATATGTTTGTGTGTATGTATAATACCATTTTAAATATATATTTAATATATATTTTGTTTCATTTTATATATAAACATGTGTTTAAATTCATACTGACATTGGATTATAAACAAGTTTTTAATATTTCACTTTAGTTTCATATGAAAATATTCTAAACTTTTAAGCTAAATATTTTTTCTCTCTCTGACTAAATAGCAATGGCTTTTTAATATTTAATCTTGTGTTAAGACGCAAAAAACATTTCTGTAGTCGTATATGCTAGTGTTTGGCCATAGCTTTGGAGCAGTCCACAGGCTCTGGTTCAAATGCTGCCTTTATGTTATTCCTTTTCTCCCTTAACTCCTTATTTATTTTTTGAGATGTGTTTTCCACAAAGATCCACCTTTACTCCTCATCTAGAAGCACTTCAAAAGGAATTTTTATTATTACGTTATCTCCTATTTATCTAACTATTTCCACACATACACAAAACAACCAATTTTTTTTTAAATTTCATCTTAGAAGCAGGGAGAGAGAGAAAAAGGGAGACCCGGGGTGGGGGGTGGGGAGCAGGAAGCATCAACTTCCATATGTGCCTTGACCAGGCAAGCCAGAGGTTTTGAACTGGCGACCCCAGTGTTCCAGGTTGACGCTTTATCCACTGCGCCACCACAGGTCCGGCAACAACCAATTCTTTTTTATTGAGCATCTTCTTGGAATAGTTCTGGATCCTTGTCTTATGATTTAATGGTGTCACTTTAAGCATGTCATTAACCTCTCTGGACCTCAGTTATAAAATGAAGGATTTACCTTTCATAGATGACATTTAGGTCCCTTCTAGCTCTCACAATTTGCTAGCAATGAGTTTTCTTTGTTAACTCTTAAGAGGTTTTCAGACATAAAATTGTATACTTCTGAGGACTTACTATTCTAATGAGGTAGAACAAGCTGAAACATGCAGATTTAAATATAGACTTGGCTCTTCTTCTAACTAGGATTATGTCCTTGAGCAAGTACATAATTTTCTTTGGCCTTCAGAAATTGAAAGTTTCTTCTAGCTTTTCAGTATACATCACTAAGGGTTGTAAAACTAATAATAACAACAGAAATAACTAACAATTATTAAGCCTCCATATGTCAGAAAATATATTAGGTACTTTATCAGATTACCTAGTTTAATCTTTATAGCATACTCTTGAGGGTAGGTATTATAATTACATGGGTATCTTTGGGGGTGATAGGCTAATAGAGAGTTTTCAAGGGATTCTTGGGGTGTGATTTATTAGTACCTTCTTTATTATTAAAAATGAAATCAGAGGACAGCCAGAAACTATTACCAAATACCCCTTGGTATCATCATAAAAAATAAACATTAGACTGTGTTAATATTTAGACTAAGTGGATTACAGTATTTTGAGTAATTGGATTACTCCAAAGGGAGAAGTTAAAACATCCTGGAACTTGTCCAAAGGAGGTCGAAGCCTGGTTCAGATGGGGCATGTCACTCTAGCACTGCAACCCATATGTTCAGTTTTTAAAATAAACTCTGATAAATGCCAAAAGAATAAAAAGATTCCAGTTTACAGAATTAGAAAACCTATGACTATTGAATTTTGTAATATTAAAAAAAAGAAACATATTTTTCCCTGATGCTGTAGCTTAGTTCTCCAGTGGCTGCTGTGTCAAGTGCTATCCTTCGCTCTTTACCTGGTAGAGCCACAGAAATGTGCAAATCAAATCGTTTTGTTGCTTTCACAGTAAAAACAAAAATAGGAAAGTATTTATAATTACATGATAATGTAAATTATATAAATGTGCAAAGCTGTCAATAATTCAACATGTAAATTTAAATTTGTATACTTAGTAGAATGTGATCTGGATAAGTTTCTTTAAAGATTTTATAATTGAACCATGTTAAATAATTAACATATTTCATCTATCTATTAGTATAATGTATTGGTAACTAAGATTTGCAATATATATATGATAATAAAGCATATTGCACTTACATAATTTAGATAAGTTAGCACACTTTTACAGTTGACTTAAATTCAGGTTGACATCCTCAGGGTTCTCATCAGTTCAGTCTAAGAGCTTATTAGCATTTCATTGCCAAAGTTGAAGCTTACTTAGCTCTTTGAAACTAACAAAAACATCTGAGTTGACAGTCAACTCCTAAATAAGGTTTTTTTAAGCCAGTTGCAGTGTTTTTCAAATCAATACTCTAGAGACTATATGTAAGACTTAGCTGTAGCAAGTTATAATTTAGAAGCAAAAAAAGAGAAGTGAAGCAAACAATGATGACAATAAAAACAATTTGACAGTTAATCATTTTCCATGATACCTCTCAGAAGCAGGGTTTGAAACCAATAACATGAATAGGGATTTTCATTTATAGTACTTTTGAGAAATAAAATAATGGAGAGAGTAACTTAATGTAAATAAAATTTTGTGGAAGTTTTAAAATATGCAGTCATACACAGTTTTTGATTAAAGAGCGAAATCAGATCAATGTTTTCACCATTGAAGCTTTTTTTTTTTTGTGACAGAGACACAGAGTCAGAGAGAGGGACAGATAGGGACAGACAGACAAGAAGGGAGAGAGGTAAGAAACATCAATTCTTTGTTGCTGCTCCTTAGTTGTTCATTGATTGATTTCTCATATGTGCCTTGACTGTGGGGCTATAGCACACCAAGTAACCCCTTGCTCGAGCCAGCGACCTTGGGCTCAAGCTGGTGAGCCTTACTCAAACCAGATGAGCCCGCGGTCAAGCTGGTGCCTTGGGGTCTTGAACCTGGGTCCTCCACATCCCAGTCCGATGCTCTATCCACTGTGCCACTGCCTGGTCAGGCTCACCAGTGAAGCTTTATATGCAGTAGAGATACTTTCAGAGATTTTGATTCAATAGAATCAACATGAGACCCAGCCATATATTAATAGATTTGTATTTTTATGTATGTGGGAGGTGGTGGTGGAGGGGAGAGGTACTGTTGCACCGTGAATGTTCCAACTAATGGATTAGATCAGTGATTCTTAAACTTTCTGGACTCAGGAGCCCTTAACACTTTTAAAAGTGTTGAAGACCTCAAAGAGCTTTTATTTATGTGGGCTGTATCTGTTGATATATACTATGTATATTGGAAATTAAAACAGATTATTAAAAATATATATTCATTTAAAAATAATAAACCCATTACATGTTAATATAATAGCATTATTATTAAGATGATATTTTATGAAACAAATTTAGTTAGAAGAGTGGCATTTTACTCCCTAATGTGTATCTTACTGCTAAGAAAACAACTGAATTCTCCTAAATGCTTCTGCATTCAATCTGTGGAGCTATGTTAATTTTGTTGAAGTATGTATGTAAAGAAAATTTGACCTCATACAAATATGCATTTAGAAAAGAGAGGAGAATTTTAATAGTCTTTTCAGATAATTGTGGGTATTTCTCTTTGATATCACATCAAAAGTAGATAAGAGGTAGTTTCCTAAAGGTTACTTGCACTGTGCAGTCTGAAATCCTATCAATAGCATTTCTTATTTTGTTACACTAAAATCCACTGGTCTGTTTTGAACCCTGAATGACTCTTTCAGCTATGCATGTTTCTGTAACATCATGCATTGGCCATTTGGAAAATACTAATTCACTAAGTTACGTAGGTCTTCCAAACATTGACACATTTCATAGGATATCAAAAAATCACATTTGTTAATATCATTTGATCTCATCAAAAAGTTATCTAAGTAATGGGAAGCTTTCGAGTTCAGAGTGGAAGATACATGTCCCAAATTCTTAATTTCACTTGAAAGTTTGAATTTTATCATTGACTGTTAGTTGTTTTCCATGAGGTGGCAAGCTCATTTTGTTCATTTTTGAGAAAATGCCAAGTGTGAATATCCAAACTTTCTGTTAGTTGTTCTTCCAAGTAAAAAATGATATTCCATGGTAAAAGTAGCTAGCTCATCTAGCAATTCAATATTTCTCCTCAAGAAAACCATCCCCAGAAAGAAGCCAGATAACCTTTACATCATTTGGTCTGAGGCTCTTTCTCTTTTGGAGAATTTTCAAATGTAGAGGTGTAAAACTCTAAATTTAACATAATCTACAGCAGAAAAAAAAAAGGCCAGAGGAAACAGAGCCAAGGGGAAAAACTGTCAAAATCTGTGACCACAGTAGCTATTTTAGTAGGCTATCCTTTATTAAAATCAGTACCACTGGTATAAAATAATACATTAAATTCTATATTTTGTCTCAAAGACTGGGTTCTTTTAAAAATGGAAACAACAAAGAAACATTATTCAACTGATGTCATGGTTTGATATTTCTAACAGAAAAAAAACGGGATGAAAGCATCCATTTAAAAAAAATCTACAGCTGATCCTGCAGGAGGAGATATTTTAGGCAAGTTATTTTTTTTAACATCAAGCTTCTTATTTTAATGTCTTCCTTATTAAGACACGCATTTGAAAATAGTTTCGTCTTGAAATTTTATAGCAAGTTATGGGTTGAAATTCTTAGGAAGAAAAATAACCAAACTTGAAACTAGGTTTATTAATGGTAGATACTGCCCCAAATCCCCTTTCCTTCTAACATTGTCTTGCAACTCATCATTGCAGATTGTTTTTATTCATTCACAACTTTTCTTGGCACTTTGCACTCTTCCTCCAATAATAATTGTTCTGGTCCTGCATATTAATTGAAACCACAGTGATTCGACAATTTTTAGAATTGAAAGCCACAGTTAATGGAGCCCAGGCACCCTTTGTTTTTCAGGTGGCACCTGTTCTCTTTAACAGAACAAATGTTTTCAATTCAGTCTCATCCTTTAGTCAGTTATGTTGCTAAGATACCTGTGTTGTCACAGATTGTCTCTCTAACATGTTTTCAGTTCATAGTTGCATACATGTTGGCTATCAAATGAGGGAACAATATTTAAAATGCTCTTCTTCCTTCCACCTCTGGCCAGCCGTTATTTTTTTTAATTTTAAGCTATAAGATACTTAAAGAATGGCCATATAAGAAAATGGCCATTTTCTTTGCATTATTGTAAATCTATCCTGGTAGTATTTTTAGGGCAGGAGGCTAGAATCATTCAGAAGGGCATTCACCTTTAAGTGTGAAGAATTCAGTGAGGTTCATGAATGTATTATGGATTGGTGTGCTCATTCTTTCAAGATTTAGGAACTACTTGGTGTTAGGTGATAATACCAGTATGCTAATAATGACAGCAGTATCACTACCACCGCCTATCTTTGAGGGCTTTGAGAACTCTCTGCATGCTAGGTATTAAAATTTTCAGCTTTATATACATTTCACACTTTCTGTTTACATTATCTCATTCATCCTCTCAACCACCGTTTGAGGTAGGTACTATCATTATTCCAATTTACAGATAAGAAAACTGAGGCTTTTTTAAAAACCCATAGCTAGTAAGTGGCGCTGATATTCTTTTACAGATAGTCTTTACTCAAGTGCCTAGCTTTTAACCACTTACCTGTTGATAACACAATTTCAGTTAATAATTTTTTAATTATTTTAACTCTTTATGGAAGGATTGATTAAGCAGATTGAGGAGGCAGGTTTGTAAAAAGCAGATCCCTCTCTGCATTGTTTCTGATTTAAAAATTTTTTTTTACATAAGGTGGCCTGCACACCACCTTGTGGCTTGGGCATTTTGAAGGTACTTCTATATTCGAAGAAGAGAGAGAGAGAGATATCTAGGTTGGAGAGGTGTGGAAGTCACCTGTTACAGTCTCAGAAGGACCATGCGAGGAGAAACCTTTGTTAGAAAATGTGACTATTAGGAATAAAATAGGATGGAAAAACCCATTACCCAACTAACATCCCAAATATAATTAACTCATTAAATATATATTGGTTTAATATCTGGTCCTTGTGAAAATAGCATGAGCCCTATTCTCTGCCACTTGCCACAATTTCACTAATGCCTAGAACAGGGGTCCCCAAACTACGGCCCGCGGGCCACATGCAGCCCCCTGAGGCCATTTATCTGGCCCTCGCAAGCACTTCCGGAAGGGGCATCTCTTTCATTGGTGGTCAGTGAGAGGAGCATAGTTCCCACTGAAATACTGGTTAGTTTGTTGATTTAAATTTACTTGTTCTTTATTTTAAATATTGTATTTGTTCCCGTTTTGTTTTTTACTTTAAAATAAGATATGTGCAGTGTGCATAGGGATTTGTTCATAGTTTTTTTTTTATAGTCCGGCCCTCCAATGGTCTGAGGGACAGTGAACTGGCCCCCTGTGTAAAAAGTTTGGGGACCCCTGGCCTAGAACATGGTAGATAACTAAATAAAATATTTATTGAATGAAAACTATTTAGGAGAGCCTTGAATTGTATATACAGGTGCCCCCCCACCAACTTACTATGATTCAACTGACCTATGATCATATCAACCTTATGATGTTATGAAAGTGATACCGATTTAACCATTTTGTTTTTCTCTCTCAGTACAGTATTCAATAAATTACATGATATAGTCAACACTCTCTTACAAAATAAGCTTTGTGTTGTATTATTTTGCCCAACTTTAGGCTAATGTAAATGTTTTCAGCACATGTAAGGTAGGCTAGGCTAACTAAGCTGTGATGTTCAGTAGGTTATGTACACTAAATGCATTTCAACTTACAATATTTTCAGTTTACAGTGGGTTTTTCAGGACTTAACCCCATTGTAAGTCAAGGCGCATCTGTATATATGATACTTTGACCATTTCTGTATTTTCTTTTCATGAATTTATACTTTCTCAGGCCACATGTCTAGAACTCAAAGTCTTTGTTTTTTATACTAGATTACTTTAAAGATGAAATGTATCCTAATTAGATAATTATGCCTGCATTGCCATTCTGGAATCTCTATTATAAATGTAAGACGTAGTTCATTGTTTACCCCCGAGATTGGAATGGCTTCCCACTTTGTAAATTATGTATGTCTGTCTGGTGAATTTTAATGGAAAGCTTAATTACCTATTTCTAAGGATAGCTTAATTAGTTGCTCAAGAGACAACTCTCTCAATTCATTGGTTTGGAGGGTAGTTTTGTTGGTTTGTTTTTAAGGAAAAGGAAAAGCCAGTGCAAAAAACAAAAATAAAAAAGGCATGCAGCATAATGATGGGAATGCAGCATAATCAAATGTCAAAATAACCTGGAGATGTTCTCTCTGAACATATGTACCCTGATTCATCAATGTCACCCCATTAAAATTAAAAAAAAAAAGAAAGGAAAAAAAAAGGCATGCAGCTCACACCCTCTCCTGAAAGCCCTGGTAGGCACATGCATGCAGCTCACACCCTCTCCTGAAAGCCCTGGTAGGCACATGCATGCAGCTCACACCCTCTTCTGAAAGCCCTGGTAGGCGCATGCATGCAGCTCACACCCTCTCCTGAAAGCCCTGGTAGGCACATGCATGCAGCTCACACCCTCTTCTGAAAGCCCTGGTAGGCGCATGCATGCAGCTCACACCCTCTCCTGAAAGCCCTGGTAGGTGCATGCAACTCACCCTCTCCTGAAAGCCCTGGTAGGCACATGCATGCAGCTCACACCCTCTCCTGAAAGCCCTGGTAGCCGCATGCATGCAGCTCACACCCTCTCCTGAAAGCCCTGGTAGGCGCATGCATGCAGCTCACACCCTCTCCTGAAAGCCCTGGTAGGCACATGCATGCAGCTCACACCCTCTCCTGAAAGCCCTGGTAGGCGCATGCATGCAGCTCACACCCTCTCCTGAAAGCCCTGGTAGGCGCATGCAGCTCACACCCTCTCCTGAAAGCCCTGATAGGTGCATGCATGCAGCTCACACCCTCTCCTGAAAGCCCTGGTAGGCGCATGCATGCAGCTCACACCCTCTCCTGAAAGCCCTGGTAGGCGCATGCAGCTCACACCCTCTCCTGAAAGCCCTGGTAGGTGCATGCATGCAGCTCACACCCTCTCCTGAAAGCCCTGGTAGGCGCATGCATGCAGCTCACACCCTCTCCTGAAAGCCCTGGTAGGTGCATGCAGCTCACACCCTCTCCTGAAAGCCCTGGTAGGCGCATGCATGCAGCTCACACCCTCTCCTGAAAGCCCTGGTAGGCGCATGCAGCTCACACCCTCTCCTGAAAGCCCTGGTAGGTGCATGCATGCAGCTCACACCCTCTCCTGAAAGCCCTGGTAGGCGCATGCATGCAGCTCACACCCTCTCCTGAAAGCCCTGGTAGGTGCATGCAGCTCACACCCTCTCCTGAAAGCCCTGGTAGGCGCATGCATGCAGCTCACACCCTCTCCTGAAAGCCCTGGTAGACAGCTGACAAACGATCTGCATGTATCTAAGTATAAGCAACATATCATTTTACGCATCATCAAAATAACGGAAAAGACTTTTTAAAATGCCAGAAATTAATTACTAAGGCCAATTTTACTTCTCTGTATGTTGTAAGCCATTTCTCAGACTTAGAACTGAATTGGGGGTGGTTGTTTCCAGCTGTAAATGTTTCTGCCTGCTGATGGATCTGGGTCTTTGTGACCCTGGTTCTCATGTAAGGCAAGAGTCAGTGTTGGCATATGTTGAGTGATCATATGCCAAGATCCCAAGAGAGCAGAGGAGTGGACAGAGGTGAGGGTGGGAAGTAGGGAGGCCTGAGTTTCCATCATGTCTCCTCTGCTTGGCAGTCTATCTGGCCCTGAGCAAATGCTTTAACATCACTGAATCTTTTTCTCCTGCTCTTTTTTTTTAAGTGAGAGGAGGGGAGACAGTGAGGCAGACTCCTGCATGTACCCCAACTGGGATCCACCCAACAACCCCAAGTTGGGGCTGATGCTCTAATACCAAGCTATTTTTAGCACCTGAGGCTGAAGTGCTCAGATTAACAGAGCTATCCTCAGCGCCCAGTACCATGCATAAACCAATCAAGCCACTGACTGTGGGAAGGGGAGGGGGAGGGGAGGGAAAGTAGATGGTCACTTCCCCTATGTGCCCTGGCTGGGAATCAACCCCAGGATGTTCATACACCAGGCCGACACTCTATCCACTGAGCCACTGGCCAGGGCCTGAATCTTCTTTCTTTTTCTTTTTTTTTTTTTTTTTTTCATTTTTCTGAAGCTGGAAACAGGGAGAGACAGTCAGACAGACTCCCGCATGCGCCCGACCGGGATCCACCCGGCACGCCCACCATGGGGCGGCGCTCTGCCCACCAGGGGGCGATGCTCTGCCCATCCTGGGCGTCGCCATATTGCGACCAGAGCCACTCTAGCGCCTGGGGCAGAGGCCGAGGAGCCATCCCCAGCGCCCGGGCCATCTTTGCTCCAATGGAGCCTTGGCTGCGGGAGGGGAAGAGAGAGACAGAGAGGAAAGCGCGGCGGAGGGGTGGAGAAGCAAATGGGCGCTTCTCCTGTGTGCCCTGGCCGGGAATCGAACCCGGGTCCTCCGCACGCTAGGCCGACGCTCTACCGCTGAGCCAACCGGCCAGGGCTGAATCTTCTTTCTAAAAAACAGGAATGAGGGGATAAAATGACAGAGAGCTTTGTAGAATCTAAAATTCTCCATAAATGCTACTGATTTGGGGGCAGTGTAAGAGCTGGACCTGTAATTTTAACTAAATGGGAAGAAAAATACAGTAAGGTTTTGGTGAAGTAGGGCTACATAGGGTTATTAAAGCAGTCACCTCACAGATTACTTCTTGCTGTACAATGTGATAAAATCAGTCCTATTACTGAAAGGACTCAAGGCCTCTCTCAGTCACCCCACCCTGCTCTCTGGAATCTAGATTGTGCATTTCCTGCAGCTCTGCAGGGACATGCTAAATGTAAATAGATAAACATGACATCTTCCTAGAGCATCAATTTTATGCAGGAGTATTCAATTGAATATGTTTTTGTGTTAAACATTTTTGTATGGGTACATCATGGGGAGCTTAAGGAGCCACCCTGGGTCCCTGTACACCCTGTTCACTGTTCGTTGCTCTTGGGGACATTTTGGTGGAAAGGGTAGTAAAACAGTAACCTAAGCTGTCCAGAGAGCCTTAAATAACATTTGACTTCATCAACCTAAAATCTTCAGTTGCTCTTTAAATTATCTCCCATTAACCTATCCTTTGTGGAGGAAGAAAACAGCAGGGTGAATCCCTCTCGATATATTAAAATGTCACAGAAAGATGTTGAATTATCCTTTAATCTTTTCTTTCTCCTCAAAGGAAGTTGATTGCAGTTTGACTTTCTGTGTCTTATTTTCTAATGATCTGATTATTTGTGGGCCTGGCCCAGATGTCTCCAACCTCTCTTAAGATGTTGAGTTCTATACGGGACACATATATATATGAATCTAATTATCTCTTCTGTGAAGGAAAGCATTCAAGTTAGGGGTTATTAAATGTTTTCTCCTAATTTCATTAGGATCCTTTGAACTAACAGAAATTTCATGAAATGCAATACTATGGACAAGTTATGAAAACTTTATTTTAGAAAATGCCCAGATGCAGTGGTTTTTAATTTTTAAATTTTATTTAGAAAATTAACAGGATGACATTGATCAGTAAGAGTACATAGGTTTCAGGTAAACATTTCTATAGCATTTGAACTGTTATGTTGTATACCCATCACCCAAAGTCAAATCATTTTCTGTCACCTTATATTTGTCCCTTTTTACACCCTTTCCTCCCCTCTGCCCTTTCCCTTATATCCCCTTCCCCCTGGTAACCTCTTTATTTGTCCATGAGTCTCAGTTTTATATCCCACCTATGTGTGAAATCATGCAGTTCTTAGCTTTTTCTGATTTACTTATTTCACTCAGTGTGATGTTCTCAAGGTTCATCCATGTTGTTGTAAATGGCAATTTGTCATCATTTCTTATGGCTGAGTGGATTTCCATTGTATATATGTACCACATCTTCTTTTTCAATTCTCTATTGAAGAACACTTTAGTTGTTTCCATGTCTTGGCGACTGTGAATAATGCTGCAATGAACATGGGGTGCATGTGTCTTTACGTACCGTTTTCGAGTTTTTAGGATAGATATCCAGTAGAGGGGTTGCTGGGTCATATGATAGTTTTAGTCTTAGGTTTTTGAGGAACCACCATACTTTCTTCATAATGGCTGTACTAATTTGCATTCCGACCAGCAGTGAATGAGGGTTACTTTTTCTCCACAGCCTCTCCAACACTTGTTATTACCTGTCTTGTTGATAATAGCCAATCTAACAGATGTGAGGTAGTATCTCATTGTAGTTTTGATTTACATTTCTTGAATAGCTAGTGAAGATGAGCGACTTTTCTTATATGTGTTGACCATTTGTATATCCTCTTGGAAGAAGTGTCCTCTCCCCATTTTTAATTGGATTGTTAGCTTGTTTGTTGCTGAGCTTTGTGAGTTCTTTGTATATTTTGGGTATTAACCTCTTATCAGAACTGTTGTTTGAAAATATCTCCCATTTAGTTGGCAGCCTGTTTGTTTTGTTGTCAGTTTCTTTTGCTGTGCAGACGCTTTTTAGTTTGGTATAGTCTAATTCTTTATTTTTGCCTTTACTTACCTTGCCTTTGGGGTCAAATCATAAATTGTTCTCTGTGACCAAGGTCCATGAGCTTAGTACCTATGTTTTCTTCTATGTAATTTATAGTTTCAGGTCTTATATTTAGGTCTTTGATCCATTTTGAATTAATTTTGTGCAGGGGGACAAATTGTACTCTAGTTTCATTCTTTTTCATGTGACTTTCCAATTTTCCCAGTACCATTTACTGAAGAGGTTTTTTTTTCTCCATTCTACGTTGTTGGCTCCTTTGTCAAAGATGATTTATTGATATATATGTGGTTTTATTTCTGGGCTTTTGATTCTGTTCCATTGGTCTTTATTTCTTTTTTTCTGCCAATACCATGCTGTTTTGATTATTGTGGCTCTATAATATAATTTGAAGTCAGTTTGTGTGATACCTCCAGCTTTATTTTTTTTTAGTATTGCTTTGGCTCTTCGGGGTTTTTTTATGATTCCATACAAACCTGGTCATTTTTTGTTCTGTTTCTTTAAAAAAGGACATTGGGATTTTGATGAGGATTGCATTAAATTTGTATATTGCTTTGAGTAATATGGACATTTTAACTATGTTGGTTCTTCCAATTTATGAACATGGAATATTTTTCCATTTTATTTTTGTCTTTTTCAATTTCTTTCAATAATGTTTGTAGTTTTTCAGTATATAGGTCCTTCACATCCTTTGTTAATTTTATTCCTAGGTATTTTATTATTTTGTTGTAATTGTAAAAGGAATTATTTTTTTGAGTTCATTTTCCAAAGTTTCATCATTGGCGTAGAGAAAAGCAATAGACTTTTGTATATTGGTTTAGTATCCTGCGATTTTACTGTATTGGTTTATTGTTTCTGATAGTTTTTGGTGGAGTCTTTGGAATTTTCTGTATACGGAATCATGTCATCTCCAAAAAGTGATACTTTTACTTCTTTTTTCATGATATGGATGCCTTTTATTTCCTTCTCTTGACTGATCGCTCTGGCTAAAACTTCCAGAACTATGTTGAATAAGAGTGGAGATAGTGGGCAACCTTGTCTTGTTCCTGATTTTTGAGGAAACGCCTTCAGTTTTTCACCATTTAGTATGATATTAGCTGATGGTTTGTTATATATGGCCTTTATTATGTTGAGGTACTTTCCTTTTACTCAACATTTCTTCTACTTTTATTGAGTGTTTTAAACATAAAGGGATGTTGTATGTTATTGAATGCCTTTTCTGTATCTATTGATAGGATCATGTAATTTTTGTTTTCTTATTTGTTCATGCGGTGTATTACATTGATAGATTTCCATATGTTGGACCTGGAATGAACTTGTGTTCCTGGAATGAACCCCACTTGATCAAGGTGTATTATTTTTTTAATGTGTTGTATTTGATTTGGCTAGTATATTGTTTAGGATTTTTGCATCTGTATTCATTCAAGATGTTGGTCTGTAGTTTTCTTTTTTCTGTTGTTCTTATAAGGTTTTGTATGAGGGTTATGTTGGCCTTGTAAAATATGTTGGGAAATATTATTGCTTCTTCTATATTTTGGAAGTCTTTGAGAAGGATAGGTACCATATCTTCTTTGAATGTTTGGTAGAATTCACTAGTGTACCCATATTGTGTTGCACTTTTGGTTTTAGAGAGCTTTTTGATAGTTGTTCCTATTTCCTCCCTGCTTACAGGTCTACTTAAGTTTTCCATTTCCTCTAGGTTGTTGAATTTGTTGGCATATAATCTTTTATAATATTCTACTATGATCCTTTGTATATCCATATATCTTTGGTAATTTCTCCTCTTGCATTTTGGATTTTGTTTATATGTGTTCCTCTTTTTTCTGTAATGAGTCTATCCAGAGGTTTGTCTATTTTATTGATCTTTTCGAAGACGAGCTTTTTGTTGCATTAATTTTTCTATAGTTTTTTTCCCTCTATTTCACTTAGTTCTGCTCTAATTTTTACAATTTCCTTTCTTCAGCCAACTTTGGGTTGCCATTGTTCTTCTTTTTCTAGTTACTTAAGATGTGATGTTAGGTTGTTTACTTGGGATCTCTCGTTTTTTGATATGTTTGTATTGATATAAACTTCCCTCTTATT
Organism: Saccopteryx leptura; assembly: GCF_036850995.1. Classification (NCBI taxonomy): domain Eukaryota; kingdom Metazoa; phylum Chordata; class Mammalia; order Chiroptera; family Emballonuridae; genus Saccopteryx; species Saccopteryx leptura. The sequence goes on along the minus strand of NC_089509.1, from coordinate 60,857,963 downwards.
ATTGCTTTTGCAGCATCCCAGAAATTTTGATATGTCGTGTTGTCATTTTTTTTGGCCTGTGTATATCTTTTGATCTTTTATTTCTTCTTAACCCAGTCATTTTTTAGAAGTATGTTGTTTAATTTCCACATTTTTGTGGGTTTCTTTACTTCCTTTTTGCAGTTGAATTCTAATTTCAAAGCCTTATGGTCAGAAAATATGCTTGGTATAATTTCAGCCTTCCTGAATTTGTTGATGTTAGGTATTTGGCCCAACATATGGTCTATTCATGCACACTGAAGAAGAATGTATAATCTAACATTTTGGGCTGAAATGTCCTGTAAATGTCTCGTATGCCCATTTGGTCCAGTGTGTCATTTAAGGCCAATATTTCTGTATTTATTTTCTGTTTGGATGATCTATCTAAAGCTGTCAGTATGTTGAACTCTCCAAGTATGAGTGTTTTTGTCTGCTTCTATTTTTTAGATCAGTTAGTACAGGGGTCGGGAAACTTTTTGGCTGAGAGAGCCATGAATGTCACATATTTTAAAATGTAATTCTGTGAGAGCCATACAACGACCCGTGTACGTTATGCATTATCCAATAAAAATTTGGTGTTGTCCCAGAGGACAGCTGTGATTGGCTCTAGCCACCCACAACCATGAACATGAGCGGTAGGAAATGAATAGATTGTAATACATGAGAATGTTTTATATTTTTAACATTATTATTTTTTTATTAAAGATTTGTCTGCAAGCCAGATGCAGCCATCAAAAGAGCCACATCTGGTTTGCGAGCCATAGGTTCCCGACCCCTGAGTTAGTAAATGTCTTATATGTTTTGGTGCTCCTTGTTTTGGTGCATATATATTAAGAAGTGTCATGTCTTCTTGATACAGTGTCCCCTTTATCATTATGAAATGTCCATCTTTGTCTTTGATTACCTTTATTGTCTTGAAGTCAGCATTGTCAGTTATGAGTCTGGCTACACCTTCTTTTCTTTGGATATTATTTGCTTGGAGAATTGTTTTCAAACCTTTCACTTTGAATCTACCTTTGTTCTTGCAGCTTAAATGTGTCTCTTGAAGGCAGCATGTGATTGGGTTTTGCTTTTTGACCAATCTGCTACTCTGTGCCTCTTTATTGGTGAGTTCAATCCATTTACATTTAGGGTAATTATTGACATTTGAGGATTTCTTATAGCCATTTTATGTTTTGTTTCCAGGTAGCTCAGTGTCTAGTTTGGTTCTTCCCTTTTTTGTTTCTGTCAGTTGATTTTGTTTGGTAGTATTCCATACTCCTTTCCTCTGTTTCTTTTTGTAAGCTGTATATTTCAGTAGTGGCCTTTTTGTGGTTGGTTACCATTTGATTATTAAGAGAAAAAATGTTCATATGTCCAAGAGTCCTTGGTCTTATGAGTACTCCTACACTCTACTCTCCTTTGCTACTGCAGATCTTTATCTTCTCCCCTTTTATGTTATTGTTGTCACAAATTACGCATGTTTTTATTATGACCTTGTTGGAGCTTTTACTTGTAGTTTTGATTTGGTTTGTTCTTTGTGTCTGGTCACATAACCTCCTTGAGTATTTCCTGCAGTGGGGGTTTTCTGGTGATAAATTTCCTCAGCTTCTGTATGTATGTAAATGTTTTTATTTCTCATATTTGAAGGATAACTTTTATGGATATAGTATTCTTGGCTGATAATTCCTCTCTTTCAGTACTTTGAATGTTTGGATCCACTCTCTTCTGGCTTGTAGAGTTTCTGTTGAGATGTCTGATGATAACCTGATGGGCTTTCATTTATGTGTCCTCTTTTTCCCTAGCTGCCTTGAGAGTCCTTTCTTTGTCATTATTGACAGTTTTATTATGATGTGCCTTGGAGTAGGTCTGTTTGGATTTAGGTAACTCAGTGTTCTGTTTGATCTTTGATTTAAGGCTCTAACTCTTTCCATAGTCTTGGAAAATTCTCATCAATATTTGTTTGAATAGGCTCTCCATTCCCTTCTTTGCCTTTTTCCCCCTGATATACTCATTATTCTTATATTGCTCTTTCTAGTGGAGTCAGACAATTCTTGTAGAGCTCTCTCATTTTTTTAAATTCATGGGTCTCTCACCTCTTCTCTCAGTGGCATTTCTAATTGCCTGTCTTCAGGGTCACTGATTCTTTCCTCTTTCTGTCTTGTTTTATTAGCTAAACCTCTTACCTCAGTCTTCAACTCATTTATTGAGTTCTTCATCTCTGTTTTTAAAGTTTCAATCTCTTTGGTGAAGTATTCGTTTTGTTCATTAATTTGTTTTCTGGGCTCATTAAGTTGCCTATTGGTGTTTTCTCCCACCTTGTTGAGTGTTTTCAGACCTTCAATTTTGAATTCTCTATCATTTAACTCCAAGGTTCCTATGTGGTTGACATTTTTTTCTGGATATTTTTTATTTCCTTTTTGAACGATGCCTCTGTCTTGTGTAGCCATGGTATTTGATTTCTTCTACCGTGATAGCATTTGAGAGTGGTATTGTTAAGAACTCTAACAAAAAATCAGCTGAAATAATAAAAAAATAAACTAAAAATACAATAAAAAATATATTTAAAAATAAAAACCACAGGAAAAATATTGAAAACAAACAAACAAACAAAAAAACACCCACAAAAAATAAGAATAAAAAATATAAATCTAAATTTAAATTCAAAAGAGCAAAAAATAGAAGAAAAAAACAGAAAAATAAATTTTGGTTTTGAGAGGTTTCCTCCAATAGGTGTTGCTGCATTACATGTTCTAGCTCTGTGAAGTCCTGGTGTATCCTCCTCTGAGATGTTGCTGTCCCAATGATGTAGGTGGGGCTGCTGTCACATTGGTGGGTGGGGTGTGTTGTGAGGGCTTTACGGCCTCGACTTTACATCTTCAGCTTTCCAGCTTTAAGTCTCTAGCAATGGCGATCTCAGGCTCCAGGCGCTCCTCCCCTCGTCTCAACAGACCTGGGGACCAGACGTTTAGCACCTCTGTTCTTCAGGGTAGAGAGGGCCTCTGGAGAGCTAGTTGTGGGGTTTGTCTCTGCCACTCTAGGTACCGCACGGTGAGAGCGTTAGGATCTGGAGGTTGGGGGTAGCTGCACTTTAGCTTTCTCTGTCTGCTGAGTGCAGGCTGCAGGCAGACTGGGCAACGCTGGCTTTGACCTCACGCTCTGGCCCCTTTGGTTTATCTCCCCCTCTGCCATTCTGTCTCACTGCTCCTCCTGGCAGAAGGAGACCCAGTTACTCCGAGTTTTCCTCTCAGTACCCTTTAGACAACATCCAAAAGCCTGAGCTTTCCTCTTCCCCGTGTTCCAGCATAGAAAAAATAAAATAAACCTAGTCACTCCAGGTTTGTCTGCCCACCACAAATGCGTTTTATCTACCACCTACCTTTTCACCCTGTCCCACCTTTAGTCCATTCAGTGCACAGGTATTTTGGGTGTGCCTGTGAGCCCAGCTGGGGTTCCTTCACTTCATTATAGTTGTCTCGTTAGTTGAAATTTCAAGGGAAGAGATCAGGAGTATCTCTCAAGCTGCCATTACTCTGACGTCATTGGTTTTATTCTTTTAACCAAGTTTTTATTGAACCTTATTTGTACAAGCTACTGTGATAGATTCAAGGTTTATATTAAGATATATAAGACCCAGTTCTGTACAAACAGCTATACAAGTTAACTGTGATAAGAGGTAGAGTGTAATATGTCTCATAATTAATGAACAAGTAAAGAGCTGGAGGTTCACAGATGGGCAAGATCACATCTAATTGGTGCAAACCATCTAAGGCTTCATGGAGGTGGGGTGTTTGGGGCTTAGAGGGCTGCACTGTCTACTGCATGTGCTGTGTGCTAAACTTGAGATTTAGACATCTTAGTTACTATTACTTATCTTACCATCCAGTGTTACTCATTGCTTGCTCTGTCTTACCATCTATTGCTGCTCTTCAAAATTGAAAGGAAAAAAACAACAGAAATCACCTTGAATAGATGAGAGAGAAGGAAATAGTTTCCCTCAGACTCCAGGTTCCTCTCATTTGGGTGGATAAAGCTTGGTGTTCAAGAGCTCAACTCTTACCCACAGCCTACTAGCTGTGCAGTTTTGGGAAGTTAACTCTGTAGGCCTCAGTTCTTTCAACTATAAAATGAGGATAAAATATATACCTCATAGGCATGTTATGTGTAAAATGTCTAACTGGGTGTCTGGAACCTAAGTACTTAAATAATAACCATAATTAGTAGGTGCTATAACTCTAGCTAAGTATGGCTATATGTACATATGTGTATATATATGGTATACATATAGATATAGAGATACAGATATATATGTAGATGAATGATATACATTTGTCTGAAACATCAGAACATTAATATTGGTTCTGAATTTTAGAGCTAGCAGTTCTTATGACTTGAGAGCTTTTTAGCAAAATTAATACAGAAATGCAGTTGTAGTTATTGAACGAATAATAGTGGCCAAACCATCAGCTATTTGAGAGTAGCTAAGAACATTTTTACTTAAGCTGTTTCCTATCTCTTTACTATCCTAGGTAGCTGCCCAAATTATCTAGTATTTCTTGGTTAGGTAGAAAAAGTATTCAGGAACGACAGTATGACTCTGCGGAGCTTACAGTAGACTTTGCCTCTCAATGACAAAATGTACACTTTTAGCCAGCCACAATTATTCTGGATGAGACTACCATTAATATATATATGTATATATACATATATATATATATATATATATTGACAGAGACATGAGAGAAAGTCAGAGTGAGGGACAGATAGGGACAGACAGGAAGTGAGAGAGAGATGAGAAGCATCAATTCTTTGTTGTGGCACCTTAGTTGTTCATTGATTGCTTTCTCATATGTGCCTTGACTGGGGGGCTGCAGCAGAACAAGTGATGCCTTGCTCAAGCCAGCAACCTTGGGCTTCAAGCCAGCGACTTTTGGGCTCGAGCCAATGACCATGGGGTCATGTCTGTGATCCCACGCCCAAACTATCAATCCTCACTCAAGCCGGCAACCTTGAGGTTTCAAACCTAGGTCCTCTTGTGTCCCAGTGTGATGCTCTGGATAGACCTGCACCACTGCCTGGTCAGGCTACCAGTAATATTTTTATGCTTTGGTTGAATTTTAGCTACAGCTGAAATACTGAGGATGATCTATAATAAAGATCCTGGATCATAAATACTCAGAAAACATAAGAAAGCTACCTGGGTTATATGAGTAATTGTTTTCTTTAAGTTAGTCATGTAAATATTGCGGAGGAAAAAAATTACTGTTAAATTTATCTTTGGAATTTGTTTTTAATCTGGTGCCTATTGAGAACCAATTATCTTAACTTTAGGTAGTGCATTACTGAAGAATTTGTTGGCCTTTATATTTTTAGTCATCACATGACCATCTAGCTCTAAGCTGAAGAATAATTTAGGTTAGGCCAGGAAAATTTTCCATTGTATTTTCTCTTGGAATGGAAACAATTTTTGTCTCATATTAATCACATGAGTATAAATTTATGAAAATGAAATATCTGTAGGTGTAAATATTAATTTCTTTTAGTTACTTAGAAATGTTTTTTATTAATATTTTTTTCTTTTTCTTATATGGGAAGCAGGGAGGCAGAGAGACAGACTTGCACATGCACCCCAACAGGGATCTACCTGGCAAGCACCCTATGGGGCAATGCTCTGCCTGTCTGGGGCCGTTACTCCATTGCTCGACAACCAAGGTATCTTAGTGCCTGAGGTGAGGCCATGCAGCCATCCTCAGCAGCCGGGGCCAGCTTGCTCCAACCGAGTCATGGCTGTGGGAGAGAGAGAGATAGAGAGAGAAGGGAGAAAGGGAAGGGTAGAGAAGCAGATGGTCACTTCTCCTGTGTGCCCTGACCAGGTATCAAACGGGGACATCCACATGCCAGGCCGACACACTACCACTGAGCAAACTGGCCAAGGCCAATTTTTACAATTTTTAATTTATTATGTTGACATGGTTTCAAGTATCCCACTCAAGATAACACCCTCTACACAACGCATTGTGCCCCCCCCCCCCGTTCCCCATAGAAATGTTTTTAAAAGAATAAACCATTTTAAAAGAAGGGACAACAGACTTAGGTAAATAATAAATTGGGGGATGTTGAGAAAATTAGCCATCCAATATGTCAGTATTTAGCATGGTTTAAGGACCACTTCATGTCCTAATTAAATGAAACTCTTCATTGGGCACATACTCCCTACAGATTATGAAATCTTAGATTAATTGTTTGCATTAAGCACATGGACTGAATTAAATAGAGTTTTAGATTCTTTAAATATAGTGTAATATTAGAATCATAATGGGTTAAACTTAGTTACTATTGTATGAGGAAACAGATGGGAGACATTTAGGGAACCAACATGAGAAACAAGCTTCTTATTGCCCCACAGTAAAAAGTATAGGTATTGCTCTTTTTTTTTTTTTTTTTTTAAATGAGATGAGGGGAGATAGTGAGACAGACTTCCGCATTTGCCCCAACCGGGATCCACCTGGCAACCCGTCTGGTGATGCTTAAATCAACCAAGTTATCTTTAGCACCTGAGGCCAATGCTTGAACCAATCAAGGCACTGGCTGCTAGAGGGGAAGAGAAAGAGAGAAGATGGAGAGGGAGGGAAAGAGAAGCAGATGGTCGTTTCTCATGTGCTCCCTGACTGGGGATTGAACCCAGGATGTCTACATGCAGGACCGACACTCTGTCTACTAAGCCAGCCGGCCAGGGCCGAGTATTGCTTTTAAATGGAGGTGGATTTGAGTCTATTATCCAGCCCTCACCCTTTCTTATTTTAAAAAATTATCTCCAAAAAAACATTTTTAATGATTTAGTGTTCATTTTTAAATTTATTTTTAATTATAGTTGACATACAATATTAGTTTAGATAGACAATAGTGATTCAGCTTTTATATACCTTGTGATCACAATAAATCTATTACCCATCTGTCACCATACATATTATTGACAATATTCTCTACGCTGTACATCACATTCCCATAGCTTATTTTATAACTGTAAGTTTGTACTTCTTAATCCCTTTCCCTTTTTCTGACCAGCTTCCCACCACCCTCTCCTTTGGCAACCATCAGTTTCTTCTGTGTATCCATGAGATTGTTTTTGTTTCATTTTGTTTCTTTATTTGTTTTGTTTTTTAGAGTTCAGGTGTAAATGAAATCATATGGTGTTTTTCTTGTCTGACTTATTTCACTTAATATAATACTCTCTAGATTTATCCATGTTGTTGCAAATGGCACAATTTCATTCTTTACAGCTGAGCAATATTTCATCATACATATACATACACACACACCAAATCTTCTTTACCCATTATCCATTTATTAGTGGACACCTAGGTGCTCCATGTCTTGGCTATTGTAAGCAATTTTGCAATGAACATAGGGGTGCATATGTCTTTTCAAATTATTGTTTTTATTTTCTTCAGGTAGCTTTCCAGAAGTAGAAGTGCTGGGTTGTACAGTAGTTCTATTTTTAATTTTTTGAGAAATCTTCATACTGTTTTTTATAGTGGTTGCACTAGTTTACAATCCCACCAACAGTGCACAAGGGTTCCCTTTTCTCCAAATCTTTACCAACACTTACTTGTTGTCTTTTGATAATAGCTAGCCATTCTGACATGTGTGAGATGTTATCCCACTGAGGTTTTGATTTTCATTTTCCTGTTGATTAGTAATCTTTTCATGTGTCTGTTGGCCATCTATTTGTCTTTGAAGAAATGTCTATTTAGGTCTTCTTCCCATTTTTTAATTTGATTGATTTTTTTGATGTTGAGTTATATGGATTTTAAATATATTTTGGATATTAACCCCTTACCGGAGATACCATTTGTAAATAACTTCTCCCACTCAGTAGGCTGCCTGTTCATGTTGTTGATGGATTCTTTCACTGTGCAAAAGCTTTTTAGTCTGATGTAGTATCATTTATTTTTGCTTTTGTTGCCTGGCCCAAGGAGACATATTCAAAAAAAATCCTGTAAGACCCAGTGTCAAAGAGTTTACTGCCTATGTTTTTTCTAGTTTTATGGTTTCAGGTCTTACATTTAAGTAAGATTTAATCCATTTTGAGTTTATTTTTGTATATAGTGTAAGAAACTGGTCTTATTTCTCTCTTTTTTTCTTGCATATATCTGTCCAGTTTTCCCAATACCATTTATTGAAGAGACTGTCTTTTCCCCATTGCATATTCTTGCCTCCTTTGTCATAATTGACCATATAAGCCTTGGTTTAATTCTAGACTCTCTATTCTGTTTCGTTGACCTATGTGTCTGTTTTTATGCCAGTATCATGTTGTTTTGATTAGCTTTGTAGTATAGCTTGCAAGCAGGGAACACAGTATCTCTAAATTTGTTCTTCTTTATCAAGATTGCTTTGGCTATTCAGGGTCTTTTGTGGTTCCATATTAATTTTAGAATTATTTGTTCTAGTTCTGTGAAAAATGTCATTGGTAGTTTGATAGGGATTGCATTGAATCTATAGATTGCTTTAAGCAGTATGGACATTTAAACAATATTAATTCTTTCAATCCATGAGCACCCCAACACCCCTTTTCCACATCAGCAAACATCCAAGGGTCCTTCCTGTAAGCACAGTAACACTAATCTGGGACCTGTGTATGTGAGGAATTATTCCCAACGGGCTCCCACTATGGCCTGACCTCAGCTCTTTGAATAATGAATACTGAAACTACGAGTTAAAATACGGTTGGATCTATTTAAGTATAGACCAACAACAAAACAACTCAGAGACAAACTAACCACTTCAGGGTGTTAGCAATATTTTATGCATGTTCCTTTTTCTACATGAAAATAGTATAATATCTAAACTCCTTTTCTTTTCCCTCAAAATACTTACCAGCTTTTGCTCATCTTTAATAAAATTTGGTTTTAGTTAACTAACCTCAGTCCATATGCACAAAGAAGGGCATAGATCAGCCTTTCATAATTTACCTGGCAGTGGTGCATTCTTTTTAAAACCTGGTGCTGCATGTTAATTTTCCTTTGCTTTTAATAGGTAACAATATATTCCATTTTGTAATAATGCATGACTCATTCATTGCTCATTGTCTTCCCACTGTGGGTCTTGATTTTCCTTGAGCTAGCAAGAACATGAGGAGGGAGAAACAGAGACGGAGGAAGTTGAGGAATACAGTACTTAAATACTGTTGCTTGATTTTCATTGGCTATCTCCTTTCCTGCGGTGACCAGTCTAATCCAGCCTTCCTTGTCAAGTCCCTCCCCTCCCCCACTCTCTGCTAGGAGCTGCACAGGGTGTCTGTGGCTAGAAACTGATTGCAGGCAGTATGTAGGAATCTTTCATTCAGAGTGGACGTTAATATATTCAACAGAGGAGAAAGCTTTTAGAAATGTATCATTTGTCAAAATTGGATGGCTTTTAAAAAGGGAGAGATGCTGAATGTTTTGTATGTTAGCATCGACTATTTCTGTTCAGACTCAAGTTTTCAGAAGCTTAAATATAGAGCCCTTTAAAAAAAAAGGAAGAAAGAAGAATTTTTCTGGTTAGTTGACCTCTTTTTAAGAAGTGCTTCATCATCTTCCTCCACTTCTCTGTGATGTTTCTCTGCAGCTCTCTGTAGCTTAGGGTTCTGTGCTGGCTGGCAGAATGCTCATTTGTTAGCTGAATAGAGTTCATCGACAGACATAGATCAATATAGGTTTTATTTCTTTCCTGTGAATTTCGAAAATGCCATCCAAAGAGTCCTGGTCGGGTAGGAAAACTAAGAGAGCCACAGTTCACAAATCAAAACAAGAGGGCCATCAGCAAGATTTATTGATAGCAGCACTGGGAATGAAACTGGGTTCTCAAAAGTCATCTGTGACAATCTGGCAACCTCTGAAACTCTTTGCTTATTCGCAGTTGACATCACTTGTTAGAAGAGCTACTCTGAAAGAAAATGAGCAAATTCCAAAATATGAAAAGGTTCACAATTTCAAGGTAAGAATATTTTTTTTAATCTTATAAGAAAGGAAATGTACATTACTTGAAATTCACAATATTAAAGCAGTATCTGCTGATGTCTTTTTAAAACTAGGATGACTGGGCTAAAATATTCTTGCTATTTAGGGAATGAAGGTGTTTTAAGCATGGGTTTAAGCAGAATAAAACTAATAGAATCCAACCCTTTTTTCTCTAATGCTGATTTAGTATTCTGTTTAATCAGTGTATTTCAGTGGTAAAAAATATTGACTATTTACAAGGTCTCATTGAATGATTTTGGCATTATTCTTATTTGTAAGGCAAATATGTCTCTTGGGTATTTTGTGAAAAGATTAGACCTTATCTCTGTTTCTGGTAAAAAAAAAAAAAAAAAAAGAGCTTTGGCTATAAGAGTCATGTGCTGTTGCATCTGGATTGAGCAGATGGTCTGCATTTCCCATAGTTTCTGTCGTTTCTCCTCCATAAGGGAATTGACCATGATGAAAGGAGACTGACTGACGGCCATGGGAGTGTTGGTGCTACCGACACCAGCATCTTCTCAGCCTTTGAGTATTTGCTTTCACCTTGTGTGTGTGTAGTTTTAAATTATTGTGTTAATGTGTTTTACCAACTATACTTTAATTATCTTTCATCAAAATGATGTGTGTTGATTCAAGCTGTGTGTAGATCTTGCCTGTATTTATAGCATAAGACCTTGAAGTTCAGTCCTTTGCAACCTAATTCAAAGAACGTACAGTGTGAGGCCATGCATGAAACCCAGTTACATGTAATGAGTAAATGGATGGACTGGCATTTCCCTAGTAACTTCCCAGTAATTAAACAACTTTATGATGAAGTTCTTAAAACATAAATATTTTTAGTTCAGACAAACTGTTACTAGTTTCTATGTTGGGGGTATCTGGTTTCAGAAGATGCTGCTGCTGAAAACCCTGTTTTTTTAATTTGTTTATTAATTGATTCAGCAGAATGCACTAGGCTTTGTAGCAGAAAATCTTATTCCAAATTTGCCAGTTGTCCTGATTTTTAACACCAGTATTTATTTTACTCACATGCTAAATACAAAGCTCCCAATACGGTCTGTTTTTTCCATAGTGAGGAGGAGATTTTTATGATACTCAGACCATTTTAGGATAAAGGACAGATTCCATATGTATGGGCTGTGTAAAGATTGCTAATATTTCAGGGTAAACCAAATAGCATTTTCTTCTTCTTCTTTAATCTTAAGGCCTTACCTTTTAGCTGGTATCTTTGATTTCAGATGAAACTTGAGACCACAAATAGGTCTTTTCAAGGATTTGCATAAACAAGCATATATTCCCTAATTTTGGGGTTGTATTTCCAATAGTTTCTCCACTTTAATTAGCACATGGCTTTAATGAGGAAATTTTGTATAGCCAGAAAGTGCTGACTCTGGGACCAGTTGTGACTCTTGGTACCCAGACTGTTTTAATGGTATTTGTCTTGGGGGAAAAAAAAGCACATGAAAAATTAGAAGTCTGCTTCTTTCTCTGGAGCTAAAAAATTAAAACCAGCTTAGGCATACTGTTTTAAAAAAAGTATGCTCAGGAAAGAGCTTATGTTAGATAGTGAGTTGTAGTACATACTTTTTAGAGTTGCTAATAAAGTCAAAGTCTCAGAATTTTACTCTTTCCATTGAAATGACTGTTACTTTAAAATGCTCCTTATTTTGGCATTATTAAAAGAAGAGGAAAGAGGGAGTCGAACTTGACTTCTGAGAGCATCCCCCAAAGAATTCAGACTAGGGCAGAAACAGTTCCCTCCTGCAGATGTGTTCTCTTAGAAGGTCACCGCTGTGATATGGAAGTATTTACAGTTCCGAGGTTTATTGTGGGAAAAACGCTGAGCATTTACATAATTGTTCACGTGGCCTTGCCAGTGACTATTTTCTGTGTTGGCAAAAGTGTATTCTGCCTACCCACGAGCCTACTCACCAAAGCCTCATTTCACTGTGGTTTTCTTTTTTGCTTCTTGAAGTGTCCCGTTATGTAACCTTGTTCTGTGGTGTTGGACAGCTGCCAAATCTTATTTCAGAGAGTGAAGCCAGGAGTGTCTCACATCTTTGGTGAAAGCATTCACCAAGGTGGAAAAAAGAAATCAGTTGGGCCTAACACCAGACAGGTGTTTGTTTATTAAGAGTTTTGTTTTTTTTTTTAAGAAGGGAAGAAAACAAAACAGAAAGGCTTCCTATTTTGCTGTTATATAACATGGTCTTTTTCTTTTTTTCTGTTATAAGGATTTGGTAAAGCATTGATTGCAAGAAAGATCACTGTCTCTCAGGGGGGGGTCATTTAAAAAATACACCATTTTTTAAAAAAAATGATTATCCTATAAAGTTGTCAACATAATTTAGAGAAAAAAATAATTGTAAATGTCTTCTGGATCAACCTGTCATTTTAAGACTGCCCACATCCACGCCTGGCCTGTGGTGGCGCAGTGGATAAAGCATCCACCTGCAATGCTGAGGTTGGCGGTTCAAAACCCTGGGCTTGCCTGGTCAAGGCACATATGGGAGTTGATGCTTCCTGCTCTCCCCCCTCACTAAAATGAATAAAAATAAAATCTTAAAAAGAAATAAACTGCCAACATCCTAACACAAGAAAGAGCGAGCTAATTTCTAGAGCAGACTAAACAAAAAACTTCTGACATTAAAAGTCAGACACAGGCCTGACCAGGCGGTGGCGCAGTGGATAGAGTATTGGACTGGGATGCAGAGGACCCAGGTTCGAGACCCCGAGGTTGCCAACTTGAGTGCGGGCTCATCTGGTTTGAGCAAAAGCCCACCAGCTTGAACCCAAGGTCGCTGGCTCCAGCAAGAGGTTACTTGGTCTGCTGAAGGCCTGTGGTCAAGGCACATATGAGAAAGCAATCAATGAACAACTAAAGTGTCACAACGAAAAACTGATAATTGATGCTTCTCATCTCTCTCCGTTCCTGTCTATCTATCCTTCTCTCTGACTCTCTCTCTGTCTCTGTAAAAAAAAGTCAGACACAGGCACCCCACCAGCAGCGAGTGCCCCCACACCTGAGGTGCTCTGGACAGAGATGACTGAGGCCCCGCCTTGCCTCAGGGGCTTGCTTATTGTTCATACGACCTTGGCAGATTGCTTCATCTCTAAACCTCTGGTTCTGCATCAGAAAAATGGAGTTCCTCATATGTGTGGGACATGGTAGCCACTATTTTTGTTATTACAAATTACCCCCTAATGGATATTGTTTTCTGAATCCAAAACTGTTTTTCTTGCCAATTATAGAGGTCACAACGCAATCAAGAACCCTGATGTGATTGTGGGGGGCCACAGAGCCCTTGCTTCTTAACTCGCTTCCGGACAGTGTCAATTACATAAGAGTAGTTACATTTTTATGCACCACAGAATACAGTGAAATCCTCTGTATTTCTTTTACTCCCTCTGTTAAAGTATTCAGTGTTTTGTTTGGTATTTTTAATTCAGATAGTTCTATAAAATAAGATTATCTGTAATAACAAAAATAAAAGAAACCTGGCTACTTAGGCAAATTAAACAATTAAAAAGAAAACATTAAGAATTTTAGTAAGTACTTTAAAATGAGTTTAGTGAGAAGATACTTAAATTTTTTTTTGACAGAGACAGAGTCAAAGAGAGGAATAGACAGAGACAGGTAGGAAGGTAGTGAGAGGAGAAGCATCAGTTCTTCATTACAGCACCTTAGTTGTTCAGTGATTGCTTTCTCATATGTGCTTTGACTGGGTCGGGTGGGGAGGGTGGGACAGCAGAGCGAATGACCCCTTGCTCAAGCCAGCGACCTTGGACTTTAAGCCAGCGATCCTGGGGTCGTGTCTATGATTCTGCACTCAAGCTGGATGAACTCGTGCTCAAGCTAGCAACCTGGGGGGTTCGAATCTGGGTCCTCTGCAGCCCAGTCCATCGCTCTATCTACTGCACCACTGCCTGGTCAGGCTTAAAAACCTTTTTTTTTTCTTTTTTTTTTTTTTTTTTTTTTTGTATTTTTCTGAAGCTGGAAACGGGGAAAGACAGACAGACTCCTGCATGCGCCCGACCGGGATCCACCCAGCAAGCCCACCAGGGGCGATGCTCTGCCCCTCCGGGCTGTCGCTCTGCTGCGACCAGAGCCACTCCAGCGCCTGGAGCAGAGGCCAAGGAGCCATCCCCAGCACCCGGGCCATCTTTGCTCCAATGGAGCCTCGCTGCGGGAGGGGAAGAGAGAGACAGAGAGGAAGGAGAGGGGGAGGGGTGGAGAAGCAGATGGGCGCCTCTCCTATGTGCCCTGGCCGGGAATCAAACCTGGGACTTCTGCACACCAGGCCAACACTCTACCACTGAGCCAACCGGCCAGGGCCTTAAAAATCTTTTTTAAGGTAGTCTTGTGGTGACTGGTTGATTTTTGAGTTTAAGATACTTGGCTTCTGCATATAAATGAAAGATGTGACCTGTTATATTAATAGGTTTAATGTTGCCAAAATAATATGCAAGCAATGAATCCTTAAATGTGGATTGATACTGCAGTTAAAACATTATAACATGAACCTTGTAATATTTAGTAAAATTATTGCTTTAATATCTACTGGGATAAAGTAATAATAATGAACCCATCAGTCTGGGCCAATAAACAAGACATTCTGTGGTTTAGTAAACTGAAGAGTAGAGCTGGCCAGCCCCTGCTGAAAATGATCTTTTCTTCTGAGAATATAGACAAATTCAAGCCTTATGGTCTTTATTTCTATTTGAGAGTTAATACAAAATGAACCAACAGATAAAAATAAATGTAGTAAAAAATTTGAACTTAAACTACATGCTCTATAATTTCTCTTATATCACTATTAAATTCTCTGATCAATTATATTTGGAAGCATTTGATTTATTAATATATTGCTTTTTTGTTAAAGTTTTATTAAGGCTCATATGGGACAAAATTTTAATATATTAATTTTTTAAAGAATTAACTAAGCCTGACCAGGTGGTGGCATAGTGGATAGAGTGTTAGACTGGGACACAGAGGATATAGATTCGAAACCCTAAGGTCGCTGGCTTGAGTACTGGCTCATCAGGATTGAGCACGGGGCCTTGAGTGCAGGGTCTCTGGCTTGAAGCCCAAGGTCACTGGCTTGAGCAAGGGGTCACTCACTCTGCTGGAGCCCCACTCCCACCCCTCACCCCCGTCAAGGCACATATGAGAAAGCAATCAAGGAGCAACTAAGGTGACACAACGAAGAATTGATGCTTTTCATCTCTCTCTCCCTTCCTGCCTGTCTGTCCCTATCTGTCCCTTTCTTTCTCTATCTCTGTTTCTCTCTCTAAAAATAAAAGAAAAAAAATCAACTAAAACATGTGAAAGAATTTTTTAAAACTAGTTATATTAACAGTCAGTGAAATGTCATATTCAAGAACTGAGCCTCCCATCTTTCCACTTCTCTCCATTCTTCCTTCACCTGTCCCCACATCCAGCAAAATGCCTTGTAGATGTTCAGGCAGCATCTTGTGAGCGCACAGCATGACACGGGACCTATGTGGTGATGGTGGGAGCTGTTGTTATTTTGAACCCACTTCTTATGGCAGTTGGAAATTTCCACACAAATGTAATCTTAAGACTTGTGTTCTTACAAATGGGCTTTTGAAATCAAATTCTAGTGAGTTTTTTAAAATGAAACTCCCAAATATTGTGTTATATTTGATGGAAGTATCTATGTTCACATTTTAAGTGCTTAGAAATTTAAATATTGGTTTGAATTAATAGTAATATAAAATAAGTTAAATGCAACATAACAAAGTGGAAAAGGCAACCTGGAACGTCGTCTCATTATTAAGCTGCCGCAATAATGTCACTTGTCATTGCTTCTCCCTCTGTATATGAACATGGAGTGTCCAAAATTAACATTTTTAAAGGAATAATGTTTTCCTCCAAATAGGTATATTATACATATGTGTGTAGATGCATGTGTGTACACACACACAATTCTTGATTCCTAATGTGGTGAGTTTTAAGAAAAGATAAAAATAAAGATCAGTGCAGCGGGGATTTCTGTCCAGGGCAGTCAGCCTTACAGAAGGCAGAGAGGGAAAGTAGGAGATTAAACAAGGTCATCTGTAAAGTCCCTTGTAGTCATTATGTTTCTTATTGCTCTGGTAGAATGCTTATCAGATGCTATGGAAGCCAAAGGTAATGAAGGCACACTCCTCAGCTTTTTTACTTCTGCCCCTGCTGGCAGTGAGAAGGATCGCAGAGACCGAGCTTGTACTCGCACTGAGGCCCCCACGTTCCGCCTCACGTTGGGGCCCTCCCTATCTCAGCCCTGTCTGTCCTCACGGGGCAGAGGTCTGGCTGGGGAACTGATTATGAAACCTCGAGTGCATATCTGGATCATGAAGGTGATTGGAACGATAACTGTCTGCCATTAATAATCCAAAAAGAGACATTTCACAAGACTCTTGTTGGTTGGCACAGCGTTGCTTGTACTTCTTCATAGACATTTTTTTTATGGGCTAGAGAATTTAAAATGCTATACTTAACTCAGGAAAAACCTATGATTTCATAAATTTGAAGAATTAATATTGCTAATACAGTCATTCTACCCAAAGTGATCTACAGATTCAATGCAATTTTTATCAAAATCCCAATGACATTTTTTACAGAAATAGAAAGACAATTCTAAAATTCAGATATACCCACAAAAGGCCTCAAATAGTAAAAGAATCTTAAGAAGAAAAAAGCCGAAAGTATCACACTTCCTGATTTCAAAATAAATTACAAAACCACAGTAATCAAACAGTATAACAGACATGTGAACCAACGGAACAGATTAAAGAGCCCAGGAAAAAAGTCCATGTATTTACTGTCAACTGATCTTCAACAAGGGTGCCAAGCCCAGAAAATGAAGAAATGATAGTCTCCTCAATAAATGATGTTGGGAAAATTGGATATCCACATACAAAATAATGAAATTGGTTCCTTATCTCACAACATATACAAAAATTAACTTAAAAACAGATTAAAGACTTGAATATAATCTCTGGAACCAAAAAAAAACTACTAGAAGAAAACAGGAAGAAAGCTTGTTGACATTGTTCTGGGCAGTGGGTTTTTGGATGACACCAAAGCACAGGCATCAAAAGCAAAAAAAGAAAAGTGGGACTGCGTCAACCTAAAACACCTGATCGGCAAAGGAAACAACAGAGTGAAAGGCAACCTATGGAATAGAAGAAAATATGTGCAAACCATCTATCCGATAAGAGGTTCATGTCCAAAATATATAAGGAACTCATACAACTCAATAGTAAAAAAAAAAAATCCCAAATGATCCAATTTTAAAATTGACAAAGCACCAAGAGTAGACATTTCTCAGACGAAGGTTATACAGATGACATGGCCAACAGGGACATGAAAAGGGGCTCCGTATCACTAGTCATCAAGGAAATGCACATCAAAACCACAATAAGATATCACCTCACACCTGTTAGAATGCCTGCTCCCCAAAAGACAAAAGATAACCAGTGTTGACAAGGATGTGGAGAAAGGGGAACGCTTGTATACTATTGGTGTAAGTGTAAATTGGTTTAGCAATTAGGAAAAACAGTATGGAGGTTCCTGAAAAAATTAAAACTACCTTCTGATACAGCGATAAGTTAGCTTTGAATTCTGCTGATTATTCCTTTGCTGTGCAGAGTATTTATTATTACATGGAATTCGCATGTCTATTTTTGCTTTTGTTGCTTTAAAATTGGGAAATTTAGAAGTTTTTCTTACTTGGAAGTTGTTAGTGGAATTTATTGGGTGTCCTATTTCTTTTGTGGAAGTAAAAAACAAAAAATGTAGAGAGTAGTTTAAATTTGGGGAGATCCTTACAAATTCAGAGAAGGGCAGAGAAGGTAATTGGGTCAATCGGATTTGGAAGTTTGTCTTTCTCCATAGGAGACTGTTAAAGGAACATCTTAAGTGTCTATTTTATGTAATTAAAAACAACAAAAAACCAAACTCAGGCCAGCCTTTGAAATTAAGATGTAGCGTTGCCACTTTTAAATACCTGAAGAAGGGCCCTGGCCGGTTGGCTCAGTGGTAGAGCATCGGCCCTGCGTGCAGGAGTCCCGGGTTTGATTCCCGGCCAGGGCACACAGGAGAAAGCGCCCATCTGCTTCTCCACCCCCACCCCTCCTTCCTCTCTGTCTCTCTCTTCCCCTCCCGCAGCCAAGGCTCCATTGGAGCAAAGTTGGCCCGGGCGCTGAGGACGGCTCTGTGGCCTCTGCCTCAGGCGCTAGAGTGGCTCTGATTGCAGCAGAGCGACGCCCCAGATGGGCAGAGCATCGCCCCCTGGTGAGTGTGCCAGGTGGATCTCGGTTGGGTGCATGCAGGAGTCTGTCTGACTGCCTCCCCATTTCCAACTTCAGAAAAATACAATAAATAAATAAATAAATAAATAAATAAATAAATACCCGAAGAAGGACCCTGACTCTCTCTCTCACCAGAACCTATCCTGATTCTGTTATTCCCAACCAAAATCTTTTTTGGGACCCTCTGGCAGACAAGTACATGTAATGTGGCACTCATTCTTTCCAGCATGTGTGACTTAATGTTTTAGGAAATTTGGTATCTCTAAAGTTTATGCCAAAGTAAAGAACCAGCTCAGCATGTGACTCCCAACACAATAATAAGTAAAGGATGTAAACCCATAAGAACACATAATTATAGAAAGCCTCTTCTTCCCAAATTCCATTCTCTTAGTTTATGTGTCCACACAATAATCGAACCCCCAAGGATTGGTTTTCTTCCACATTTGGGAAATGTTGGTACTTTAAAGGCAACTTTCATAGTCACTTGTGTCATATACCCATTCTCCCTTTCCAGATTTAACTGAGGGTTAAGTTTTTATTCTATCCTGGTTATTTTGTAAATTAATAGGAGAGATACATGTATAATATTTCCCAACTCTATTTTTCAAAACATGTTTAATTGAAAAATTATACTGTCATACTTCATCTTCTTTGTGACCCAGAAGACAGAGAGTCTTACTTAGGAGGCCTACTGTGACTTTAATAAGATTGTCAAAGCATGTGCCTAAAGAACATGTACATGTCATAATATCTTATCTCAGTTACTGTCTACGTCGTCCCTATTATCTCGGTACACTTATTATCATATTTAGCATTCCTTATTCCTGTGTGATAGTACATGACACAAAAATATCATCACTATTATCAGAGAGTCCAAAGGGCAGAGAGAACAGAGACATGCTTATACAACAAAGGAAGTGGAATATAGGTCTAAGATATATTTTAAGTAAAGAATACATGGAAATGTTGATTTTTCATTCTTAAATATTTTGACACAGTAATGCTGGTAGCTGAGAAATCACTACAAATTATTTTTCTGATAGACACCAAAAATATCAGTAGTTTTTTCTCAGGTTTATTCTTCTTAAATTATCTTAAGGTTCTTCTGGTTGCAAGATAGGAAAGCTAGGAAATGAAAGGGAACAAGCCGAGCAGGGTTATACTTCTGAAGAACAGCATCAACCACTCATTTTCTATAGTTCTGTATTTTTTGTGAAGTAAAACTAGAACTTGGGTGTGTTTTTTAAAGTGTTATCCAGATGTAAAAATTTAAAAGAAAATAATATGTCCATTTTTCGGTTATGGGAACCAGAGGCTTCTTGTCATATTAGGTGATATCCTCCAGACTGTTGTAATAATGACGATGTTTTGGCTGTCTGTGTGAATGGATTTGCCCAAATCAGGCCTAAAATGTCAGGCTCACTCTTTTCTCTTTTGTAGAGCTCCCTTTGTTTGGAGTTGCAGCTCTTGCATGTGCTACACCCTGATCACTCGCTGCGCTCTGCCGCAGAAGCTTGGGTAGTGCCCTAAAGAGAAGGTCCATCTCTGGGAAGCATGCAATTTTGCTTTGGTGGTTGCTGTTACAGATCATTACTCCAAAATTGTATGACATTGCTTCAGTGTGTCTTTTTAAAAATATATTTGGAACCCATGACATATTTACCATTTAATGAAACAAATAGGAGACTGTCCATTTCAATTTTTGGAATGCCCAGCCCATACTAAGGACAAAAGGGAAATTATTGGCTCCCGTAGGAAAACATCTGGTGCTAGTTGACCTTGGAGCTTAGCAGTGCCACCAGAACTCGGTCTCCAGGCTGTGTCTTCATTTTTTAGGCTCCTGCTGGTGACAGGATGGCTAGCAGAGGCTCCAGCTCTCTATATTCTCAGATTCTGGGCAACTGCAATAAGAGATTGTTTCAGCAAAGGGTCTGGGCAGTCGTTCACCCGATTATCTCATATGCCCTTCTCTGAACCAGTAGCTCTGGTTTCAGGAGAACAGAATTGATTATTGGCCTAGATCTAGGTCACATATTCTCCTGGAGCTGGGGATGCGGTCAGTTCCATATGTTTCACGTAGGTTGAGGACTGTTATTGAAAAATAAGACATTTATTCCTTGTGGCTAAAATAGTAAGAAATGCCCACTATAAAAAATGACAAATGAAACCGCTAATTACAGGATCCTAATGTACAAACTACTGAATACAACACGTTAAGGTACCACTTTGTTGGGAGAGATGTGCTTGTACAGCAGCACAGTGACACAGAAGTCTAAGCAGTTCAGCCTCTATAAGGGACACTGCGACTTGCCGATTCAGTTATTATTTTACACATATAGAAACTGAAGCCCAGAGAAGTCAGAGGTTCAAGCTCACATAAAAGAATAGTTTTAGAAATAAGAACATAACCTGCATTTTCACCTTTGGCCATGATGAAGAAAATGGATATCCCTTCCCATCTGAAACAACTAGCAGACTAGAAAAAGTATATAAAATAGTCAGATATTGAACAACAGGTAGTACAGTACTGTAATACCTGAAAGAAAGAACACAAACGAGATTAGTCTGGAGAGTGCTCTTGCCTACTGCTTGAAGGGAATTTCCAGGCCACAGCAAGATGGAAGGGGTCTGAAGAAGGCCCAGCGGTCTCGCTAAGCTGAGGACACAGAGACTGCTGTTTGGCAAGGCAAAGGAGCTAAAATTTGTGGGACAGAGTGCCTGGGACGACAGAGCTTATACACAAAATCAGCTCTGGAGATACAGATAAGAGTCCTCTTTCATCTTTGAGTACTTATCTACACATGGATGAGGGGAAACCATGAACAAGCCAATAGCCTGAACAATTACTGAAATTCACTCAAAGCTAGAGAATAGTTTTGCCCACCAGTAGGAGTGGAATGACATCATAATACCTGAGCATTGTTTAAAAGTTCTTAGAGGAGGCCCTGGCCGGTTGGCTCAGTGGTAGAGTGTCGGCCTGGCATGCAGGAATCCCGGGTTCAATTCCCGGCCAGGGCACACAGGAGAAGCGCCCATCTGCTTCTCCACCCCTCCCCCTCTCTTTCCTCTCTGTCTCTTTCTTCCCCTCCCGCAGCCAAGGCTCCATTGGAGCAAAGATGGCCCGGGCGCTGGGGATGGCTCCTTGGCCTCCGCCCCAGGCGCTAGAGTGGCTCTGGTTGCAACAGAGCGACGCCCCGGAGGGGCAGAGCATCGCCCCCTGGTGGGCAGAGCGTCACCCCCTGGTGGGTGTGCCGGGTGGATCCTGGTCGGATCCCAGTCAGGCGCATGCGGGAGTCTGTCTGACTGTCTCTTCCCGTTTCCAGCTTCAGAAAAATACAAAAAAATTAAATAAAAAAAATAATAAAAGTTCTTAGAGGAGCACCTTAGTAACATGACTAAATTAGTAGTCGACTAAAGGTAGCAGTGAGGACAGAAATAGACACTATTTAAAATGATCCAAAGGATATATCTATGATGAAAAATATATTTAAAGTGAAAAAATGCACTGGGTAGTATTAACAGCATGTTAGGCACCACAGAAGATTAGTGAACCAGCAGACACAGCAATAGCAAATATGCAAAATGAAGGACAGAAAGGATTTTTTTTAAAAAATGAACAGAGCACCAGTGATCAATGGAACAATATCAAGCAATTGCACTTAAGTGTAGTTGAAATCAAAAGTTTGCCTGTGGAAGTGGATTTTACAGAGTGGCAGGGATGGCATTCCACAGGACTCGTGTGTGGAAGATTGTAGCTTGGTAAAGTTTAATGGAGTTGAAATAGAAGGCTGCCCACAGGTTCCTAATGTCTCATCTTTTGTCGGTCCGGTCATGGAAAAAGTGCAGCCTAGTCTTCATCAAGTGCAACACAGAGGTCAGTGTCCAAATATTCTGCACCATGGTTCAGTCCATAGCTAAGCTTAGTGCAGTCCAGGCGCTGTGTTGCTGTGCTCAGGCTGCGCTCAGGTCCTGTACTTGGGAGACCACATGGCTGCCAGCCTGCCGCTCTAGGGCCACAGAGCTGCACGGAGAATGCTTGAATGAACGGGGCGTGTGTTTCCAAGCAAGAGAAGAGAAGAGAAAAAGAGAGCTTCTTTGGTAGGCTTATAATTGCCTTGGGCTTTGGGAAGGACTAGACCTTTTAAAAATTAATTAATTAGCTTTTTAATCTTTTACAGGTTTGCATTGGTTTCTCTCTAACCAATCAGATCCTTCTTCTAAGCTAGACTGATGGGCCTCCAAGACTATACCATCTTGGCTTTTACTGTGCACCTGTAGAAGCACCTCCCCCCATAGTCAGGCATGAACCTGTTGTGTCCTGAGAAGATTGAAAGCTGGTCCTTCCTCCCTACACAGGGGAAGAAGGGGTGTTAATCCCCTTAGCGATCCCCTGGTTTGTCTGAAACTGCAGCTTGCCAGTGAAGCAAGCAGGCTCTTTAACGTCTGATTCCCTTTGCTTCCTTCCCTTATTTTAATATCTAGCTACTTATGCTAACAAGAAGGAGCAGTGATGGGGAGCCTAGAAATAGGACAATTATTTGGATGTTTAGTCATGCGTCGCTTAATGAGGGGGATACATTTGAAAAATGCATCATTGGGCAACTTCATTTTTGTACAAATCAAGAGTGCACTTACACAAACCTAGATGGTATAGCCTATTGCTCCTAGGCTACAAACCTGTACAGCAAGTTACTGCACTGGATACCGTAAGCAGTTGTAACCAAAGGGTAACTTTTGTACATAAAATGTATCTGCACATTCAAAGGATACAAGAGAAGTACAGTGTATAAAAGAAGGTGTGTGTGCACTTGTGCACACCTTGGGGTGTCAAGGAGGGCTGTGGAGGGAGGCGCCTTTGGAGAGAGCAGATGTCAGGAGGTGGGAGATAAAGAGCAGAGATCAAAAGAGATTCAGAGAGATAAAGCTTGAGATAAATAATAAGAGGGAGAGGGAAGAACAGGGCTGGGAGGAAAGCGAGATAAAGAGAAACGGCAAGATGGAAAGTGAGTTTGTGAGCGTGAGTGTGTGTGTACACGCACACAGGCAGGTGCAAGGCAGGTGCACAGCAACACGGAGCCTCCTCGTCTATTTAAATCACCCCAGCTGGCAGTAAATTCAACATTGTAGTTGGGTCCAAAATTTTATTTTCTTTTGCAAACAAACTTTTTACTTATCCATTATAATATTATGGGACCACTATTACATATGCAGTTCATCACTGATCAAAATGTCATTATGCAGTGCCTGACTGTGTAATGATTACAATTTTGTAAGTTTGCCGAAAACCCACAGATCCAAGAAATGCAGTGAACTTTGAATAGAAAAAATATAAAGAAACAACACTATAGCACATCATAATCAAATCGTTAAAAACCTATGCTAAAGAGAAAATTGTAAGAGTAGCCTCAGAGAGGTGGAGAGAAATCAGGTTGTGGAAAAAAAACATTTTCTTCCCTCAGCCTGAAAAGTGAAGTTGTTCATCCCTCACACATGATAACAGAATATATAGAGGACATCTCTAGGACCTAGAAATTAAGCATGTGACTGGGTTCTCTTGAATTTTATTTTCACATTTTGGCTTCTTAATGTGTTTATAGTTTTATGGTTTTATAGGACATTAAATATGCACCCTCACACACAAGAATACTGTACATTTTTTAAAGAAGAGAAATTACTTTTATACTACTGTTTTATTTATTAATATCTTTAAAGATTATTTCAGTGTAGAAAAATATGTCAACAGAAGAAACATATTATCTCTTTGTCACTAGTACTCCTACATAGCTTATAATTTTTTTAAAAGGAAGTGAGGGAGAGGAGAATACATATTGCATAGAGATGAAGAAAGAATGACAGCAGAATTCTCATTAGAAACTATGCAAAATAATGAAATGACATCTTTAAATTACTCAACTATCAAACACTACCAACATAGAATTCTATATCCAGCAAAAACATTTTTTTAAATGAAAGACAAAATAAAAATATTTGTGTGTTTTTTTATATAATTTTATTTTTTTAATGGGGCGACATCAATAAATCAGGTTACATATATTCAAAGATCAACAAGTCCAGGTTATCTTGTCTTTCAATTATGTTGCATACCCATCACCCAAAGTCAGATTGTCCTCTGTCACCTTCTATCTAGTTTTCTTTGTGCCCCTCCCCCTCCTCCTTTCCCTATCCCTTTCCCCCCTCCCCCCGTAACCACCACACTCTTATCAATGTCTCTTAGTTTCACTTTTATGTCCCACCTACGTATGGAATAATGCAGTTCCTGTTTTTTTCTGATTTACTTATTTCACTTCATATCATGTTATCAAGATCCCACCATTTTGCTGTAAATGACCCGATGTCATCATTTCTTATGGCTGAGTAGTATTCCATAGTGTTTATGTGCCACATCTTCTTTATCCAGTCATCTATTGACGGGCTTTTTGGTTGTTTCCATGTCCTGGCCACTGTGAACAATGCTGCAATGAACATGGGGCTGCATGTGTCTTTACATATCAATGTTTCTGAGTTTTTGGGGTATATACCCAGTAGAGGAATTGCTGGGTCATAAGTAGTTCTATTTTCAGTTTTTTGAGGAACCACCATACTTTCTTCTATAATGGTTGTACTACTTTACATTCCCACCAACAGTGTATGAGGGTTCCTTTTTCTCCACAGCCTCTCCAACATTTGCTATTACCTGTCTTGTTAATAATAGCTAATCTAACAGGTGTGAGGTGGTATCTCATTGCAGTTTTGATTTGCATTTCTCTAATAACTAAAGAAGATGAGCATCTTTTCATATATCTGTTGGCCATTTGTACTTCCTCCTGGGAGAAGTGTCTGTTCATGTCCTCTTCCCATTTTTTTATTGGATTGTTTGTTTGTTTGTTGTTGAGTTTTATGAGTTCTTTGCATATTTTGGATATTAGGCCCTTATCTGAGCTGTTGTTTGAAAATATCATTTCCCATTTAGTTGGCTTTCTGTTTATTTTGTTATCAGTTTCTCTTGCTGAGCAAAAACTTCTTAGTCTGATATAGTCCCATTCATTAATTTTTGCCTTCACTTCTCTTGCCATTGGAGTCAAATTCATAAAATGCTCTTTAAAACCCAGGTCCATGAGTTTAGTACCTATGTCTTCTTCTATGTACTTTATTGTTTCAGGTCTTATGTTTAGATGCTAAAATACTAAACAAAATACTAGCAAATCGAATACAACAACATATTAAAAAAATAATACATCATGATCAAGTGGGATTCATCCCAGAATCTCAAGGATGGTTCAACATACATAAAACGGTTAACATAATACACCATATCAACAAAACAAAGAAGAAAAACCACATGATCTTATCAATAGACGCAGAAAAGGCTTTTGATAAAATACAACACAATTTTATGTTTAAGACTCTCAACAAAATGGGTATAGAAGGAAAATATCTCAACATGATAAAGGCCATATATGATAAACCATCAGCTAACATCATATTAAATGGCACTAAACTGAAGGCTTTCCCCCTTAAATCAGGAACAGGACAGGGTTGTCCACTCTCTCCACTCTTATTTAATGTGGTACTAGAGTTTCTAGCCAGAGCAATCAGACAAGACAAAGAAATAAAAGGCATCCATATCGGAAAAGAAGAAGTAAAGGTATCACTTTTTGCAGATGATATGATCCTATACATCGAAAACCCCAAAGAATCCACAAAAAGACTACTAGAAACAATAAGCCAATACAGTAAGGTCGCAGGATACAAAATTAACATACAGAAGTCAATAGCCTTTCTATATGCCAACAATGAAACAACTGAGAACGAACTCAAAAGAATAATACCCTTCACAATTGCAACAAAAAAAATAAAATACTTGGGAATAAACATAACAAAGAATGTAAAGGACTTATATAATGAAAACTATAAACCATTGTTAAGAGAAATCGAGAAAGATATAATGAGATGGAAGAATATTCCTTGTTCTTGGTTAGGAAGAATAAATATAATCAAGATGGCTATATTACCCAAAGCAATATACAAATTTAATGCAATTCCCATCAAAATTCCAATGACATTTTTTAAAGAAATAGAGCAAAAATCATCAGATTTATATGGAACTATAAAAAACCCCGAATAGCCAAAGCAATCCTAAAGAAAAAGAATGAAGCTAGGGGCATTACAATACCTATATTATACGGGCCTATATTATAGGGCCACGACAATCAAAACAGCATGGTATTGGCAGAAAAATAGACACTCAGACCAATGGAACAGAATAGAAAGTCCAGAAATAAAACCACATATATATAATCAAATAATTTTTGATAAAGGGGCCAAGAACATACAATGGAGAAAAGAAAGCCTCTTCAATAAATGGTGCTGGGAAAACTGGAAAGCCACATGTAAAAGAATGAAACTGGACTACAGTTTGTCCCCCTGTACTAAAATTAACTCAAAATGGATCAAAGAATATTTGTTTTTTAAACAAAGAAAAGCATAGTGAATTTATCACGAGGAGATCTGTACTACTAGAATGTTAAAGGAAATTATTCAGACAGAAGGGAAATATTGAAATTTAGATCTATACAAAAGAACAAAAAATGCCAGATATGGGGAACATGTGAATAAGTATAAAATATGTTCTTCATTTTAGCGCCATTAAAAAATAATTAACTATTTAAAGCAAAAATAGTAATATATTATGTAGTTAATACAAATAGAATATACGACAACACTGGCATGAAATACGTGGTTGGGAAAGTGGAGGTATGCTGTCTTAAGATTCTGTACCTGTACCTGAAATGGTATAATATTGTTTGAAAATAAATTGATAAGTTAAAGATATAAATTGTAGACCTTAGAGCAAATTCTAAAATAAAGTAGTTATAAGTTAATAGTGGAAACAAAATAGATTCACAAAATATATGCAGTTTATTCAAAAGTATGCAAGCAAGAGAAAAGAGAGCAAAGTACAAATGGAATGCTATGTAGCAAACAAAGAAAGATGGCAGATTTAACCCAGTCATATTGATAATTACATTACATGCAAATGGCCCAAACACTGCACTGAAGGCAGAGATTGTCAGACTGGATTAAAAGGCAATACCCAGCTATGTGCTATCAACAAGAAACCTACTTTAAATATTAATACACAGAGAGACAAAGAGAATAAGATATACCATACAGAGAGTAATTCAAAGAAAATTAGATTGGCTATATTTCTATTAAACACAGTTTTCAGACAAGAAATATTATTGGGAGTAAAATTTATCAAGAGGACATAATTTAAAATTTACATGCACCTAATAATAGAGGTTTAAAATACATAAAGCAACAACTGAATTGAAAAGTAAAATAGATAATCCCCAATTATAGATGGAGATTTCCTACTTCTCTCTCAATGGTAGAACAGATATACAAATAGAATAGAAAATTAGTAAGGATATAGAAGCCTTGAACAAAAGGATCAACCAATTTGACCTAATTGACATTTACATAATATTGTACTCAGCAACAGCAGAATGTACATACATACTGTTCAAGTGGGCCTGGAAGATTCACTAAGACAGACAATATTCCAGGCCATAAAACAAGTACCAATAAATGTAGAAGGACTGGAATCATAACAAAGCTTATTCTCTCGTCACAGTAGAATTTCAAAATCAATAACATATCTGAAAATTATCCCACGTATTTAGAAATTAAACAGCTTACTGTTGAATAACTCGTGGATTAAAGAAATCACAAGAGACATGATAATATAGCTAAGATAATGTGTTTAGTGAAAACTTTACCATTAAATGCTTATTTTAGGAAAGGAAAACCAGGTCTTAAAGAGCTAAGCTTCTACTTTAAGAATTTAGAATAAGAAGACCTAATTAAACCAACTAACAGAAGGATGGAAATATTAAAGATAAGAGTAGCAATCAATGAAATAGAAGCAAAACAATAGAGAAAATCTGGATCTTTTTTACTAGAGTTACATAGTTATAGTTAATTTCTTGCTCATCTTAATCAAACCTTTTTCCTGATACCTTATAGGAATACTTTCATTCATAACATTTTAACAGTAAACTTCATTAGATGACAACTTTAAAACCAAGCCAAAGAGAAATTGCAACCTGGTTGTGTGGAAATGTTAACATTACTACAGACTTGGCTTCAAGGAATTGTGGATCGCAAGATCCTATGGATTGGTCTGAGGCTTTTTTGTCTCTCAGTGTCCAGTTTACCTATCAATAATACGGGGAGAGACTGTCACTGAGCTGCAGATTGATTGTACACTGGTTTTTATTGCATAAGTAACTGAGTTCATTTATTTTTCTATTATACCTTCATACAATAACTTTAGGAAGTTGCCATTTTGAAGCATTGATTTACTGTGTTAATTGATATTTTACTACTCATATTTGAATGCAAACTTATTTATCCAAGTAATGAAACTAAACTTTCAAAGTAGAAGTGTTTGTTACGGCATTTGACATTTTAAAACTTTAACCATTATTCAGTTTAGAGCTAAAGTTCTCAATCGAGCCCCTTTAAAAATTTTTGGCTTCTGAAACATAGAAAAAAGTCTAAACATTAAAATTATAAGTTTCCTAATACTTTAAACACCCATATTTTGAAATGAAAAATGTTTTTGAATTACTGGTTATATTTATTGTTATAGTATTTATTATACAACCTGTACCTTATAATATAATCAAAATAAATAAAAGGAATGCCTTGAGAACTTGAATGTGTCCACTGCCTGATTCCTGGGTTTCACTGATGGCATGTCAGGGGTCACTCTTGTAGTTTACGACAGAACAGTGGCACCAGCAACTGGGTGTTCTAGCAAGTTCATTTGTCTGCATCACATGATAGAGGTGGAATTAAGACTAGATTACTTAAAAAGGGGATTCGTAATTCTATGTACAAGCGCTTGTAATTTCTAGCTTCCAAGTAAAATAGATTTATACAGAACCTCAACGCTATAAATATGATAGTTATTCCAGACATCCTATGATTCCAAATCCACATAATCTCTTACCAGCTATTTCTGTGGATTGCCAAAAAATTTTAATGATAATAAAGTTGTGTAGTGCCTGTTTGAGCATGTCTGTAAAATGACAGGAACACCTCTTTGCTCTCACCTGGTAAGGTTGTAAGTTTAGTTGGACAGAAATGACTGCCCACCATAAACTTCTTTTGTCTGGGTTTGAGCATCCTGTTTAATTTGGGTCTCTTAAGTTTGCAGGGCCATTGAGCAGTGCTCATCTGAGCTTATCAGGTTTAGTTCGTGGCCCTTTTATTTTTTTATCCACAGTTCATAAAAGTATCAATCTAAAATTCCTAACAGTCCTCACTGAAAGTTAAGGGTTTTAGAAACAGAATTCTGATTAATTGGAAAGAAATTGTATGGTGTGTATTTTTTGTTTTTGTTTTTTATGTGTGTGGCAGACAGAGAGTGGGACAGATAGGGACAGACAGGAAGGGAGAGAGATGAGAAGCATCAACTCATAGTTGCAACACCTTAGTTGTTCATTGATTGCTTTCTCATATGTGCTTGACCAGGGGCTCCAGCCAAGCCAGTGACTCCTTGCTCAAGCCAGTGACCTTGGGCTCAAGCTGAGCCTTGCTTAAACTAGATGAGCCCACTCTCAAGCCAGCGACCTTGGGGTTTCAAACCTGGGTCCTCCACGTCCCAGTCCGATGTTCTATCCACTGCGCCACCATCTGGTCAGACAAAATTGTATGGTTTTAATGATAAAAGGTATAAAGTACGGAGGTACTTTTGAAAGGAAAAGGAAAAAGCAAGTTGTTCTGAAAGATGGTTATTTGTGAATAGAGAAGGTTTGTACAGAGGAAGGGACCTGAGAAAGTGAACAAAGGTGAGAAAAGGGGAAGAAGGAAAAAAATGCAAGTAGACAGGGCAAGGAGAAGAGGAAGAGAACAGATGCTTTAAATGTAGACAGTCTGGTCATTTTAAGAGGAGTGCCCAGAATGGAATAAAGAGAAAAACCTGTTTTCCCTCCTGATGTTCGATGAAGAATAGGGGGGCCTGGGGCACTTCAACTCCCATGGGTCCCACCCATAGTCCCTTGTAAATTTAGAGGTAGGACCAATTTATTGGGAAGAGATTTAATGATAAGATTAGGACTAGGATGCCAGATTGAGAGGGGGGGAGTGGCCCTCCAAGTCTCCCTCTAGTAACCATAGTAGAAGTGAAGGATTTAAAACAAACCCTAGCAACAGAAACAGGGTACCAAGATGCAAATGTCTGGGTAGAATGGATCAAATATTCTGTCAGCACCCTAGACAAAAGCAACTGTTACGCTTGTGCTACAGGAAGACTGGAGGTTCTGATAGTCCCATTTCCACTCAGGTGGTCCGCAGACCCTGATAGGACGAACTGCATGGTACCCCTGTTCCAACACGCCACTCCCTGGCAAACAAGTCACATAGGTTGTTATTGCTGCTATTTCCCAAGGACAAAGACATTACAGGTCAGCCCCCAAAGGCTATCAGAATGCCTATTCCTATGGCCAATTTCTCTTCGTGCCTCTCAAGGTAGGGGGAAAGTTTGACCTTTGTAGGAAATCTAACTCCGTGCAGTGAAAGACAACCATTTACAGGGCTGACAAACCAATCTGCCCTATCATCTCCAGAAATGATGTTTGGTGGCACTGTGGGACAAAGATCTGTGAGACTCTTCTGGTCAACTAGGGCTGCATTTGCTCCCTCATAATTGGCCTTCCCCTTTACCCTGGCATTCACTTCCCCTCTCTCCCCTCCTTACTCATCACAGAATCAGTGAAGTAAAAGGAGAACAGTAGCCTTATTCTAGTGGGTGACTATAAACAAGAATGTAGATTGGATAAACTATATATATTAAAATCAACAAAGATTTGTCAACTACACCAGAGATGCAATTAAGAGAATCACAGAGCAACTTTACCCTACCAGCCAATGGCCTGGGAAAATAGACTAGCTCTAGATAGGGTGCTAGCAGAGTAAGGTGGAGTATGTGTTATGATTGAAACCCAGTGTTGTATCTACGTCCCCAATAACACAGCCCCAGACAGTACTATGACCAAAGCCTTACACGGACCAACCACCCTAGCAGATGAATTAGCCAAAAACTCAGGTATAGATGACCCCTTCGCTGATTTAATGGAACAGTGGTTCAGAAAATGGAAAGGATTAATGACCTCTGTATTTACCTCCCTGATAATTATTATTGAAATCTTGATTCTTATGCTGCATCATCCCATGTGCTCAAGGCCTAATTCAAAGACTGATCTGGAGGGCTATAACCAAGCAGAGCCCTCCCCCTTCCTCTAAGCCAGTGGTAGTCAACCTGGTCCCTACCGCCCACTAGGGGGCATTCCAGCTTTCATGGTGGGCGGTAGCGGAGCAACCAAGGTATAAATAAAAAGATAGATTTAACTATAGTAAGTTGTTTTATAAAGATTTATTCTGCCAAACAGCGAAAATAAAGTACTTGGTAAGTAATTATTATATGCTTTAAGTTGCTGTAACTCTGCTTTATAAATTTTAAAAAGTAAAGTTTACTTCCCTATTTTATAAATCACCATTACTGTGGAACCGGTGGGCAGTTAGAAAATTTTACTACTAAAAGAGATACAAAAGTGGGTGGTAGGTATAAAAAGGTTGACTATCCCTGCTCTAAGCAGATGCTAGTAATGAACACCTGTGACCAGAGTCAAAGTCTGCCTACCAAATTTGAAGAAAAGAATGGACACATATAAGGAATAGGGGGGATTGAAGAAAATGTTTACTTCATTCCTTTCCTCAACCAATTCTCAACCCCCTTCATCTGGATTCCTCCAACCAGGGGGTGGAAGAAGTAACAGCTAGCTTGTTCACCATTCCCCCAGTCTCCTTTCTCCCGTCATCATTTTTTTCCAACCATTCCCCAACCCTCCTTATTTAGTTAATGATATTCCCATCTCTCCCTTTCCCCTTGGCTTGACTGTTTAAACTAGCCAATCGAGAAAGAGTAAGATTGTATGGTCAACAGTCCAGCCAGTGGAGTGCAACCCAGCAGCCTAGAGCCTGTGTTAGGAATAAAAACAGAATTGGCTCTCTGCCACGCTCGCTGGCTGGCTGGCCTTGCGCTAGCGGCGGCACGCCCCTCTGCAGAAGTGATTCAAGTTGCCTTGCCGAGGTATTTTGTCTCCACAAGACTTGCTTCATTTCCCCTCTAACACACATGAACTCAGCTGTAATTTTAGAGATATCTGTCTCTCAGAGGGATAGGGGTGGTTAGAGGGGTAAAAGTAGGCTGGGGCGGGGATAGGTAGGTGCTCAAGGAAGCCATAAGGAAATGTAATATAGAATTATAGTGAATGGGTTGTGTGGATGGAATCGACATGTTTACTTAAGGTATTCTATACAACAGTCAAAAAACCTTTTTATAATGTTGCTCATGTGGGAGCAGAACTAAATTATTATGTTGCCCTTGTAGGTGCCCTACTAGTGAAGTAAGACTAGTCTTGTTATATAGTCTGATCATATTTTATCAGTTTTTTCCTGTAGTTACCGATGTTTAAGGGGATATCATTGATTTGTGCCATGACTTCTATATGTCTAGCAGGCTTTTATGCTATCTCCCTCAATTTTGAACAGTCTTCTCACTCTTGAAAGATTATATCACCGATTCTCTGTCATTTGTGATCTTTTTCAAAATGATATTTCTTTGTTAACCTCGTGTGTGGTTAAGTTGTGCCCGGAGAGCCCCTGTGGACTCCCCCCTGCATGATTAGCTGTGGCAGCTCTTAGTTGTAGAAGCTCTTAGCACCTGGGCCCCCACCAGCTACGCAGTGCCTGCAGGAACAAAGTCCCCCATTCTGACTTCTGCTGGCCCTGGGGGTGCTCCTTCTCCTATTCCTGGAACTCGCCTGCTCCAAGCCTTGCTTAGAGCCTTGTTTTACAGCTACCACTTGGGGCATCCATTCTGCCTTCCCTGCATTCCTTCAGGACGGGAGGAGTTGGCAAGCCAGCCTGGTGGCAGTGCTGTGGCGCAGCCAGACCCCAACTGCAAATTGGTAGAGATTTTTCTCAAGAAGTAAGGCCACTAGTAGTTCTGACTAGATTTAACTAAGTACCAGGAGGTATGCCTTGATACTAAGGACACTCCTATTATAAGTACCCCCTTCCCACCTATTGTTTCAGGGAACCCTTGTACCACTTTATTTGTTGTTAATGATCGTAGCCAATATTATTAACTGAAGTGGCAAAATTAGGACCAAAATTCTAAATTTCAAATCCTTTGGATCAAAATTAAGCTATCTTGATGAAACTAAAATTGATTACTTCAAAGAGTATATTCTGGTTGCCCTAAAGATAAGAAGGGAAAAATGCCTTTCCTGCCCAGCTGCCTGCCTACCTACATTTCTTTCTTTTGGTTTTGATCATCTGCTCTCTCCCTCCCGTGCCCAGTACCATGCTGGAGAACTGACTCATCAGAGCCTCCCCAGTGAAGAGCGGCAGCTGAAATGTCATCCCCACCTTCCAAAGCAAAAGTTCAGTTCCCCTAATGTTCTCATCGCCTCCAACCTCGTTTGCATTTGCAGAAGGCTTTGCAGGCAGTGTCCTGGGCTGTTTGTATTCATGCTTATTCTAGAAGTAGTGGTGTGGCTTGGAAGGGATAATGAAGAGAGGCTGTATTGTTTTTCTTTTTCCATGGCGTGCATTTTTTCCCACTGTTTCTAATTACTGACGTTCAAACTTTAGCTGTAAATGTCAGAAACATGATGGGAAGGAGAAGCCAGGGTGTGGGTCAGTATAACAGTAGGTCCAGTTGAGAATGGCTTCAGTTTTTACCTAGGTCAGTGCCCGGAAGACACACAGCCCTGTGCCACGTGGGCCCCTCAGTAGTCCTCCCTGTGTCTGTCATTTTCAGTCTGGTTCTGGCCAGTGCCTTCTCTGTGACAGACCCTATTGAGGTCTAGTAATGAATCCGGCCTTTCATCTCTGTGTTTAAGGTGATTAATGTGAATGTTGCTGCTCACGGGTAAAAAGCAATCCCAAATGTCATGGTAATAAAGTTGTCTTTTTACCAGTTGCAGAAGAGAAGAGAGCTTTAAAACTAGTTGCTATGACCTTTGTTCATGAACGTATAGTTCATGCCATGCACCTGGCCACTTTCATTTGTCAAGATGTACCAAACCCTTTGGAGGTGGCCTAGAAAAATGTCTGTGGTCACCTTCCAAGGTTGCTTTGCTCAGGACTGTCCCTGACCGCATTAATAATGTTTATGCTGAAGCTGATTGCTCTTTTGGATTATCTTACCAAAACACCCTTTCTAAAGGAATCCTTTCCTAGTAAATTGACTGGTTTAAGTAACTCTAAGGAAGAAGTATTGGTAAGTATAAAGGAATTGATGTTTCCCACCTAATAAAGCCAGTGTATATTATCAAGGTTGTACAGTAAACAGCAGAAACAGGCAGCTTCTGTATGTGGGAAACACTCACTAAAGACTAGTGATGTCATAGGATAAAGTAAGACACTATTAACAGCTTGTTCATTGATCACAAGTCTACTGCCCATCAGCCTCAACTATAAGAAGCAGGCAAGAAGCTAGAAGTTTGTTTTTTTAAGGCCTTGAAAATAGATGATACATTTTCTTGCTATACCTCCAGTGCTAGCAAAGTTCTCTTACCAGATTTACTCCTTCATATCTAAGAATCAGTGAGTAGAGAAGAGAGAAGGGAGTGAAGAAGGAGAAAGATGGGAAAACCAAGACACAAACTTAGGAAAACATACAAGTCTGGAGCCATTTCGAATAGAAATCCTATTAAAATGACATGGAAAATGTCCCTTAATGTGTGTCAATTGGTTGTGTCTGTTGTAAAGACATTAATAATCTTGATTTCCTGAATGCTGACCAGCTGCAGGTCACTAAGGGCCGTCTATTACATTATGGGGCATTCCAGGCAAAATCTCTCTTATAATCTAAGGCGTTGGGCTAAGCCCATGGCCCCTTGAGAGCCACTTGAGACCTTTCTCCCAGATGCCACCCTGGGTTTTTCTTAGCATCCTCTTAAGCAGAAAGAATCCACAAGGTGCAACTTTTAATCTTTTAATTATATTGTGAAAGCCCATTACATTCTGATTTCGTCATTTTAAGACAGGTAATCAAAATATAACCACATGTAGTAAACAGAGTTGTCAGGGGTCAGCGCCCGTGAGCCTTGTCTGCAGGGACAGCGCCTGTTTCCCTTGTGCTGGACAGATTGAGCAGTGCAGCCAAGAGCTTAGCATTGTCCATTCGAGTTTTCTGAGATCTCTTTCTGAATTGGTGAAATATGTGATATAAACATCACTGATTACATGAAACTGCATGCAAAATAAAACATTTAAAGCTCAAAATCAGCGCAATCATCCTTTTAAAAAGCAAGTATTTGTCACTTTTTCTCCAATGCCCTCGACACTGTCAGAGTACAGCTTAGTGTCATTCAGGAAAGAAACCTGTTTCCGAGTCCAGTGGCCTTTCTCTGAGTTCCTGGCACGTTCCAGTTCCTACTCCCCACTTTCCCCAGCCTTCCCATTCGCTTAGTGGATGAGCTGATGTCCTAATGCACAGACTACAGAGTGTGAACTTCTGAGCCTTCTGCCTCCAGGCCCCCCAACACTCCTACACAGCCATCACCCCCCTTTTGTTCTTTTCCTAACTCAGAGAAGGGAGAAAGGAATTTTCCTCTTACTCTAAGCTCATCCCTTTGCCTTAGATCCTCTCTCTGTCTGACGCCTTCAGAAACCTTCCTCCCCGAGTTCCCGCCTCTTCCTCAGAAACCTGCAGCCGGCCGGCTGTTCCCTTCCCTTTCACATTCCCTCCCACCTCACTTCCAAACCTGTTCCTCCCTTTAATGCCACCTCCCCCAGACCCAACCCCGAGACCCTGACGATTCTGTCTTTTAGGTAACTCTTTATCGCTTCCTCTCGGTCCCACTGCCGAAGCTGGGACCCACATCCCCTCTTGCCTGGACCCCTGCACAGCATTCCCCCCAGTCGGTGTTCTTCCAGCCTCCCCCATGCCTTGACGGTGTCACTCTCCTTAAAAATCTTCAGTGGCCTTGCATTGCTCACTCGGCAAAGTATAAAACTTGTAGGCATGGAAAAGGCCTCTCATCTCCTGCCATGCCGGTCCTTCCCACCCCACCCTTCCCTGGAATTCTCTCAACAGCCTTTCCTAATGTGCCCTCCAACACGCAAGCGCCCACAGGTCACCTGGCGGATACTCACCCTGAAGCCTCGGCTCTGGGGCTACGTCTTGAGCCCGAGCAGTGCCCCTCCCTCGGCTCCCTCAGACTTGGTAGACACTTTCAGGAGAGTGTTTTCACAGTGTGTGAAATGGAAGAAACCTGCCATGCGTTCTTTCAGGCAATATCCTTTTCATCTCTGTATACGTCATCACTTAATAAATGTTTATGAATAATAAAATTAATGAGTGACATCTCTTTTGATAACCTCTAGGGACATAAAAAAGAGAAAAAGGGTGCGATATTCAGTTTTTACAAATGCAGTCCAGTGTCATGGGGCCATAGAGGTCACAAGACACTTCTAGTCCCTTCCTATTAACCTGATCAACTACCCCGAGATCTGGCAGCTTGAAGTCAGTCTGTATCCCAAAGACTCCCTAAAAATAACTTGACAATTCTCTAGCTGTGTATGTATGATTCTGTAACCTTGTTTCGGAGTCAGTGCTGTCTAATTCACTCATTCCCCTCAGAGTAAAGCAAGATTGCATCCTTGGTCCAGTTTTCTTCACTCAGAGGAACACGGACAGACACAGACATCACAGACCATCTGAATGTTGATCTTGGTCTCTGCTTCAGGAACTCCGGGAAATGCTTTCAATTTACAGACTCTGAGCATCATTAACAATACAGAAGCAACTGTATCTGCATTCCTGACGCTTTTCCATAAAAGACATAAAAGGGATTATGGCCTTGTTTTCAAAATCAGCACGATGTTTTGTGCTCAAGCTCACTCGGCAATAGACAGTTACAAGCACATACATACTTGGAATGAGCCCCAGGTTAGCCCTTGCAGCCTTATGTGGATATTTTTGACAGTAGTAGTATTTTGAATTCTGATATGCCATATTTGATTCTAATATGTACTCTTTTCATTTTAACATCTCTGAAATTGGCATTTATCTTATAATCAGTGGGTTGTCATAATTGACATGGTTTTTGTAAATGAAATATATAGGGTGGGGCAAGGATAGGTTTACAGTTGTGATGTGAGTACATGAAAGTTTATTGTATTATTTATTATTGTATTGTTTTCCATACAAACAATTGTGAACCTACTTTTGGCCCATTCTGTATGTGTCTTACGTTTGGTGTAAAAAGTTAGTTTTGTGTTTATAAAACTACATATCTCTCAAAAATCATTTCTTTAGTTTCTGAGACCTATTTGACAGAACAGTAAAAACAATTTCAGCTTTGAATTTCATTTTTTGCACTAGCTATTTTGGTAGATAGTTATGTTGGAATCACATTGTCACACTCCAATATTCATTCTCTTGAATTACTGTTTCTGCAGCAGGAAATTATAGAAGAAATGACCTCAAGGAAATGTAATCTGATACACAGTGGCTTACTTGTTCCCTTGCCCTTTTAACTTATTTCTTAAATGTATTTTCAGCAAATATTTGCTCAGAAATTGTAGTATTACCTGATACTCATTTTTTTCTTTTATTCTTTAATGTTTGGGGTTTGGATCAGTTGCTTTTCTATTTTACTAGTACTTTTTCATCCGAGTTAAGGTAGAATTCGTCCTCTTTCCTACATTGAAAAGTCTGTAGGTATCAGCATTGAACTCTTTCTTCTTTGGGTTCCTTTCTTAGGGATGAAGGAATAAAATACAGTGTAACCTTGATAAATTTAAATGATTACTCACTAATTCCTGTGCTAAAGCAAGGGTCCTAACTGTAGTTTCTAAAATATATCCTTTCCTTTTGCTAACATAGTAAATATCAAACAGTTCTGAAAAGAAATTGGCCCTTTTTGATGGTTCGGTTGTGACTAGCCACTAAGTATCAACATCTGTGGCCCTGACTGTAGTCACAGAGGACACTGCCCCCATCCTTCCTCATGCCACAGTGCTTGGAAAATGCTGCTGTTTGTATGACACGCAGATGAGGCTGCATACAGCTGAACTCATTGGTTGGAAAACACCAATATAGAAATTATTATTTTTTTTTTCTGAAGTTGGAAACAGGGAGGCAGTCAGACTCCCGCATGCGCCCGACCAGGATCCACCCGGCATGCCCACCGGGGGCGATGCTCTTCCCATCTAGAGCGTTGCTCTGTTGCGACCAGAGCCATTCCAGCGCCTGAGGCAGAGGCCACAGAGCCATCCTCAGCGCCCGGGCCAACTTTGCTCCAATGGAGCCTTGGCTGCGGGAGGGGAAGAGAGAGACAGAGAGGAAGGAGAGGGGGAGGGGTGGAGAAGCAGATGGGCGCTTCTCCTGTGTGCCCTGGCTGGCAATCGAACCCAGGACTCCTGCACGCCAGGCCAACGCTCTACCACTGAGCAAACCAGCCAGGGCTTAGAAATTATTTTCAAAAGTAAATTTCAGCCTGACCAGGCAGTGGTGCAGTGGATACATTTTCGGACTGGGATGCAGAGGACTCAGGTTCGAAACCCCGAGGTGGCTGGCTTGAGTGTGGCTTCATCTGATTTGAGCACAGCTCACCAGCTTGAACCCAAGGTCGCTGGCTTGATCAAGGGGTCAGTCAGTCTGCTGTAGCCTCACGGTCAAGGCACATATGAGAAAGCAATCAATGAATAACTAAGGAGCTTCAACGAAGAATTGATGCTTCTCATCTCTCTCCCTTCCTGTCTCTCTGTCCCTGTCTGTCCCTCTCTCTCTTTCTCTCTTTCTCTGTCACAAAAAAATAAGTAAATTTTAGAAGATTGGTTTGATTTACCACCAGTTCTAAAACAAAGAGGAAATCAGACTCTAAAAGGAATTTTAACTGCTTGTCAATTCCACTCAACTGTTTTTGCCAAATGTAATCATGTCATACCTCTTTGGTACTAACTATGGCTTGTATGTACATTAGCACTTTGACAGCAAACAATCTGCCCACCTATGTGTTTCCCTCTGGCCACTTTGTCACTGCTCTTTTTCAGGTCCATACATTCAGAGGGCCGCACTGGTGTGAATACTGTGCCAACTTCATGTGGGGTCTCATTGCTCAGGGAGTGAAATGTGCAGGTAAGAGCACTCTCCTACTTTATTGAATAAGCTCTGATGTTACAATGAGATTTGCTGTTATCCACAAGGGGCTGAATCCTGGTTTGCTCTTAACACAAATGCAGTAGTCTGGATTTTCAGGCAGCCATTTTGGAAATTGATATTTTATCTGCCCTTTACCTTGTACTTAATGAACTGCAGACTAGGGATCTGGTATTATTAGTCCCTTAAAAAGAGAGAAGTCAGCTTGTTCAAAAAGTCTGATAAAAGTAGATAAAAGTGATGCAGTTATATTTAACTGTTGCCTTTGATGTTGCAGGAACTAAATGTATAAAAATGATTTTTTAAAAAGCATGATACAAGGACCTATGATTGTTGCCTTGGAAACTGAATTTTAAAGATAACTTGTTAAGCTGAATTGTCCTTGCTAAATTTTTGTGAAATTGAAGCATTAAAAACCTGAATTTATTTTCAAAGAGGGTTACCAAATTCTGAAAAACCACTTAGTCACCAGTATTTTGTTTGTGACATTTTGAAATTTTTGATTATGCCAAGTCTGTTTTATAAAATATGACCATAGTATTTTTAGATTTAAATTTAGAAACTTTTAATATTTATACATAGAGAAATAAACAACGCAGTCCTGGCTGGTTGGCTCAGTGGTAGAGCGTCGGCCTGGTGTGTGGAAGTCCTGGGTTTGATTCCCAGTCAGGGCACACAGGAGAAGCGCCCATCTGCTTCTCCACCCCTCCCCCTCTCCTTCCTCTCTGTCTCTCTCTTCCCCTCCTGCAGCCAATACTCCATTGCAGCAAAGTTGGCCCAGGTGCTGAGGATGGCTCCGTGGCCTCCGCCTCAGGCACTAGAATGGTTCCGGTTGCAACAGAGCAACGCCCCAGTGGGCAGAGCATCGCCCCCTGGTGGGTATGCCAGGTGGATCCCTGTCAGGTGCACGTGGGAGTCTGTCTCTCTGCCTCCCCGCTTCTCACCTCAGAAAAATACAAAAGAAAAAAGAACCCACTCATGGATTAATTGAAATGCTCTATGAAATAAATGGTCATTCACATCATGTGAAATTCATTTTTATGTAACAACTATACAGAGTATTGGCCATTTATTCAAACTACCCTAAATTCTGGCATAAGCTTAAATATAATCGCTTAAATTTTAAATGCATAGTGTTTAGTCATAGCAGTTTCTTTCTGTTATTTAAATCATAAAACTGAAAAATACCTTTTTACATGTCGTTTAGCTTGAAGCTTAACACTAAAAGCATATATTAAGAGTCAAGTATTTCAAAATGGTAACTATAATAATTCTGTCTAATCTATCATTGTAAAAATCCACATTTCTATGGCATGATTTTTAATGTAATCTTTTTGTTATTCATTATGTACAGAAACTTCTGGGGTCTGATTTTTCTTATTTTTTAAGTTGCATTTTTGTTGAATAACAAGGTATAGTGTACACTGAGCATTCATGTTACAAATTGCCCTTCTTTCAGCTGTTAGTCCCTTAGTATCACTAAGACATTTCTAGTTCCAGGCATGCACCACTAGCCACATCTTTTCAAGGACCTACCAGAGGGAGGGATAAGCATTCCCAGCGTGCTGACTCTGACCTGCGCAGAGGTGTCCAGTAAGGAGAGCCTCAGCTCAGATCCAGTCTGACTCCTCCCGGGATGACCGCCCCATTACGAGTCTCTGCCCAGAGAGTAAATGAAACCATCGTGATCGTCCTGGTCAGTGGTTACCGAGAGTCAGGATGAGGACCTGACATTGGGAAGGCTCTGAGCTGGACGGGAACGCTGTGGAACAGAAAGTGTTTATGAAGTAGGGGTGTTCAGACCAGCTACACTGTTGTGGTTTTTTTCTGTTGGTTTTTTTTTTTTTTTTTGTATTTTTCTGAAGTTGGAAACAAGGAGGCAGTCAGACAGACTCCCGCATGCGCCCGACTGGGATCCACCCGGCATGCCCACTAGGGGGCGATGCTCTGCCCATCTGGGGCATCGCTCTATTGCAACCAGGGTCATTCTAGTGCCTGAGGCAGAGGCCACAGAGCCATCCCCAGCGCCTGGGCCATCTTTGCTCCAATGGAGCCTTGGCTGCAGGAGGGGAAGAGAGAGACAGAGAAGAAGGAGAGGGGGAGGGGTGGAGAAGCAGATGGGCGCTTCACTTGTGTGCCCTGGCCAGGAATCGAACCCGGGACTCCTGCATGCCAGGCCGACGCTCTACCACTGAGCCAACCAGCCAGGACCTGTTGTGGTTTTTTAAAGGCAAATGGAATGGTCTCCCCACCTTTTCAAGGAACGGTGGTCTCAATGAGCCGGAGTTCCCTTGATGACACAGCCTTGACCATCTGAGACTCTGCAACAGTTTCTTAGACACTTTTTGACTGTCACTAACTTCAAAGCTTTTCTTTTAGTGGAGTGTGTATCACTTTCTGAAACAGTGAAGGCCATTACATAAGAATTCTGAGTCAGCTAGAAGAGAACAGCACATACGAATAATCTTTAGCAGCATGCTCCATTCCCAGATCGTGTCTGGAGAAGAGTTTTGGAACACACACGATAGTAATAGGAAGAAAAGGAGGAAGAAAACGACTCCCTGCTGCCCGCAGCCGCCTGCCTCAGTAGCCCCGAGTAGAGGCAGGAATTGAAAGAAAAGCCTTGAGGAGACTCTTCATCGTTTGTTATATTTTGTCCTTAAAAGCATTATTCTGTGCAGTTTGAACCATATTAATGTGTAATATATTGATAAGAACAGGTCCGCTTGGGTTTTTTTTAAATGTGGAAGGTTCGGATTTGAATTAGTTCTGTTTTCTACAACTTATTACATTTGTATTGACAGTGGGATTCTTGGATATGAAGTGGCTCAACTTGACCTTTGAGCCACCCACTTTATCTGAAACAATACAAAGAATTGAAAATTTAAAGAGAGAGATTAACTGGTAGGCTGAATCATGGCTCCCCCAAAGATTTCTACTTCCTAATCCTCGGAACCTGTGACTATGTTACCTTTCGTGTGATGAACTTAAGGATTCTAAGATGGGAGAATTTCAGGGCTGTCGGGGTGGGCCCTGTGGAATCGCTATCACAGGGTCTTAATGAGAGGGAGGCAGAGGCAGAGAAAAGCTGTAAGGACAGAAGCAGAGGTCAGAAAAGAGACAATGCTATGCCTCTGGCTTTGAAGTTGGAAGAAGGAGGTCATGAGCCAAGGAATGCAGGCAGCCACTAGAAGCTGCAAAAGGCAAAGTGAAGCAACAGATTCTCCCCTCGGGCCTCCAGAAGGAACTCAGGCCTGCCAGCACCTTGATTTCAGCCCAGGGCGGCTGGTTTTGGACTTGTGACCTCTAGGGCTGTAAGATGATAGACTCGTTGTTTTAAGCCACTAAGCTTGTGGTAATTTGTTACAGCAGCAATAGGAAACTCGTGTACTAGCCAGTGAATATTAATGCTATTACTTCCAAAGAAAAATGGCAGGCTTACTGCCTGTCAGAGAAGAGATGCATTTATCTGCTTTTGATCCCTAAGACAGCTTGCTTTGTTCTGGTTTCTTTTCTCAAAATCCACCAAGGCAAAGCTTATCAGGAATTTTTAAAGGAGTGTTTGCCCAAAGCAGCAAGTGTGTATCTCACCACCCCCTCTTTTTCTTTTTCACATTATATGAAATGTTGGGTGGTGTAGTAATCACCAGACTGGCAGAGCTGCTGGAGGAATCAGACTGAATCCAGCTAATGGCAGGCAGGCTATCCAAACCCCAGGCCTGCTACTAAGCATTCCACAGCCGACAAAGACAACTGAGCGAGCAGCAGGGCTGGTCGTGAGAGCACCAGTCATCACAGATGAGCTTTTCAAACCCCACCACACAAGGTTCCATAGTAGCCGCTAAATGTTGTCTCCTCTCCCAGCATCTCCCTTACCTTCTTTACAGTGAGTAAAAGGATGTTACAGGAGAGTATCTACCTGTGATGCTCCTCCTACTAAAATATTTATGAGGGAAGTAGGTAGCCTTTAAGAGTCAAGTTCAAATGATCATCACTGCTCAGATAGAATAGTTCCCCCAACCACTATTCCCTTCTTTATAAAATATGTGTAAGTTTATGGATTAAAGCTGTGGTTTTCAACCTTTTTACACTTGGGGTGAAAATAAAATTATTTTGGAGACCACTAAGGCAAAAATCACCCTGAGCATAAGAAAAATTGACTTAAGGTCAAGCTCACTGGGTCTGTAATCTTCATACAACATCAGAGTGGTTAATTCTTTCATGAACTGGAATGAAATTCCTGGTGGGCCAGTCCGCAGGCCAGCAGCTAATGTAGTCTGTTATTATTACTGTGTAACCATTGAGGTGGCCAGACAGCCCTGCCACCGAAAAGACTATTCCACCAGCATTTCTGAATTGTTTTCATTTTATCCTCCCCAGAATAGTCTAAGAAATTAGCCAGATAATTTTGTTGTAAATCAGACATATCAACTTAGAATTGGTTATTTATTAAAGTGACTTCATTTTT
Source organism: Saccopteryx leptura (assembly GCF_036850995.1). NCBI lineage: Eukaryota > Metazoa > Chordata > Mammalia > Chiroptera > Emballonuridae > Saccopteryx > Saccopteryx leptura. The sequence continues at coordinate 60,813,928 of NC_089509.1, read as the reverse complement.
CCAGTGTATAGTCATTACTGCCAGCCCCCAAAAGGAAATAGCAGCTGATTTTTCCTAATAATCAAATGTATTCATTGCTTCAAATATGCAAGCATTTAACTTCTAGGTTGAAGAAAGGAAGTAGAAGTAATGTCTTTTTATTTTAACTACTGCGCTGATTGACTATACAAGAAGTCATGTTTGTCCTTGTAAGCCAGCAAGAAATTAGTTAAACTTGCTTAAAACTGTCATGTAGCCCCTTTTATTTATTTATTTATTCATTCATTCATTTTAGAGGGGGGGGGGAGAGAGACAGAGAGAGAGAGAGAGAAGAGAGAGAGAGAGAAGAGAGAGAGAGAGAGAAGGGGAGGAAGAGCAGGAAGCATCAACTCCCATATGTGCCTTGACCAGGCAAGCCCAGGGTTTCAAAATGGCAACCTCATTGTTCCAGGTCCATGCTTTATCCACTGCACCACCTGATTGAAAGTATTTTCATAAGTATCTCAGAGAACAAGGTATTTGTCTTCATTTTGCTTATGTGATTTCTAATGTACACTGTATGAGAAATAGGTTAGTCCTGCTTTTCTTGAATGGAGAGTGGGTGAGGGGAGATAATTAAGAAATATATTTAAAAACAGAACTTTTATTTGCAATCATTTAAAATATGAGCACTCATATAAAAGAGTGATTACCTTTCATTTCAAAATACATTAACATTACCCCTTAATCCTATCAATAGAATGTAAATACCAGCCATTTATTTCAAAAAATAGATTTCTGTGCTTTCTAGATAATAAAGCATACATTATGTTTTTTCAGAGAAATCAAGCCCAAGAAAATCTAAGTAGCCTAACTAGTAATTTTAGTAATACCAACAGTTTATTAATAAAGGACAATAAAATGTGATCTGAAGCTTTTATTCTTTCTTTCATATATTTATTATATGCTTATTAACTTGAATAATTGAGAAGGGGAAATGTGGTTTAATTGTAACATAAAAATAACCTACCAAACCAAGAGATGCAACAAATGAAATGATCTTTTATGGATATTTTTCGTTTATAGTATAGATCTTCCCTGGGAGGAATGGAACTATATAGGAGTTATATGATGTTAGTAAATAAATATGAAAACCAAATAAAGTCTTAATAGCAAATTGAAATATTGATACACTGCTAGGCCTTGAAACAGCAATTTTTAGAGCAAGTTCAGAGCTGGTATATTGCACTGGGAACTTAAGGGTATAAAGATGCTTTATTTTATTGACTTTGCCCTATCCTTTGGTCTTCTGAAGGACATTTTTATCCAGTCCTGCCAAAAACTTTGCTTTTGACATTTACTTATAAAATTAAATACAATAGCCTGACCAGGCAGTGGTGCAGTGATAGAGCATCGGACTGGGATGTGGAGGACCCAGGTTTGAGACCCCAAGGTCGCCAGCTTGAGCATAGGCTCATCTGGTTTGAACAAAGCTCACCGGCTTGGACCCAAGGTCGCTGGCTCGAGCAAGGGGTTACTCGGTCTGCTGTAACCCCACAGTCAAGGCACATATGAGAAAGCAATCAATGAACAACTAAGGTGTCACAACAAAAAACTAATGATTGATGCTTCTCGTCTCTGACTCTCTCTCTGTCTCTGTAAAAAAAAAAAAAAAAAATTTAAATACAATATATTGTCCTATAGTCTAAGTGGAAGAAGGAATATCACATTTTAAAAACCATTTTCTTCTCCCTTAAATACCTAAATCTAAGCTTGGTCATCACTTTACACAGTTTTCACTGAGTCACAAGTTATTTGGGCAGTAGAGAAGAATTATGTGGGCACTAGAAAAACCTACAACCCATAAATACCAACAAGCACTGACAAAAATAATCCCAAGGAAAGCTTGCTCTTCCTAGCCAAAGCCCTGGGGAAAGGCAGCCCACCCAGAGAGAAACCTTAGGACCCTGCTGATATTTATAATGAGAGATAACCCTAAACATTCAAAGGGAAAATGTTAATATTAATATCAGAACATTAGTGCCATTCAGATGTTTTGATATTATGAGGCTGCATCAAAATTATGCTATCTTACTTCCTACTGGAATTCCATGCAGAGTTTATGCAAAGGGAGAGAGTATGACAAAACAAGAATATAATGGGTAGGTTTTATCACTACTTTTTTAAAGGCTTTGCCAAATCATTCGTATATCTTATATAAATATCAATAAAATATAGCAGTGTCTTTTAAACTCAAGTATATACAACACATAATGGGCACAATATACATGACTGAATAAGAGATGAGAGTAGCAAATTCACCTGCAATCCTAAAAACAGTAGCTCAGAGCACCCGGTGTAGCACTGGTGAAGGAAGTCGGTTGTATCACTAGTGGGAGAGCATAGGCTGGGAATCAGGAAGCTGAGCTTTAACTCTCAGTTCTCCCTCTTTCTGGTGAAGTAATTCTGTTTTACTGTTCTTGTGACATGACATTGGGATAGGTTGTCACCAGCAGCCCTTTCCAGCTGGACCTGTGACTTCTGTGCATACACTTGAAACGTATGAGGCACATCAACATTATTATTAGATTATGAAGCTTTGCTGACTTTTACACTTTAAAAATACTATGTAAGAGTTTTTCCATTTTCCTCACAATGATAATAATAACAAAATTCCCTGGACAAATTAATACCATATATATATATATATATATATATATATATATATATATATATTACTTAAAGTTGGAGAAAGAAGGAAGACTGACTAGGGACCTCAGGACTCAGAAACTCAGCAGTGCGTTGCCTCGTGGTTTTTTAGGATTTATTTTCTTTTTTAACCCCCTGTGTTCCAGCCTGCGCACTAGAGAAACTCACAACCCATAAATGCCAACAGGCACAGACAAAAAGAAATCCCAAGCGAAGTCTGTTCTTCTAGCAAAAGCCCTAGGAAGAGTGTAGTTCAGTTGGCAGTCTTTTAGCCATACCTACCATTCTCCAGCAGAATCACAAAGCAGAGGGGTAATCTCAGTGTAGGCAGTGTGGGTATAGGTATTATAACCATGGACTTTAGAATCATCTGCAGGCTTGAACCTCAACTCCCTACATAGTACAATAAATGCACAACCTTGGGTAAATTACTTAACACCCTTGTGCTTGGTTTTGTCAGGTTTATAAAATAAGAATAATAATAGTACCCATTTCATATAGTTTTGTGAGTTTAAAAGAAGTAAAAAATGTAAAGCACTTGGAATAGTGTTTGGCATTAGTAAGCTGGTGATAATAGTAGTTACAAATAATAACTATAGCTATTTTTAGCTACTAGATCAATTATATATTATATACTATATAAAGGATTATGAATAGATATAAATATAAGCAGCACGATTTTATTTATTGGTTTCAAAGAGAGAGAGAGAAAAACAGAAACATCCATCTGTTTCTGTATGTGCCCTGACCGGGGATTGAACCAGCAACCTTTACATCCCGAAATGATACTCCAACCAATGGACCGATCCGGCCAGGGCTAAGCAGCACCATTTTAACAAGGCCCCAGGATACTCTTTGGAGGTCCAATTCTACCTCATAAAATGCAATTATATTACACAATTTTAATGTAATTTTAAATAAATGGATAAAATTTTAGTTGGCTATTGGTATAATATTACATTTTCTAAACATTTAAACATTAATTTGGTTGCTTTGGTTTAAGTTGGTATTCTTCTGAGATCATATAGCAAGTAAATGATGAAACCTGAGTTAGAAGTTTGACTTTCTGACCTAAACCTCAAAACAATTGCAAGAGAAGAGATGGGAAGAACAGGAGCCGCTGGAATCTAGTTCCCTTTCAAATCTAATTAAAGCTCGAGTGTCTTTTGCAAAAAGAAACAGTCCAGAATGCTCAAAACTCTAAAATAATAATGGTTTCTTTCTTCATCTTGCTTTTAGATTGTGGTTTGAATGTTCATAAGCAGTGTTCCAAGATGGTCCCGAACGACTGTAAGCCAGACTTGAAACATGTCAAGAAGGTGTATAGTTGTGACCTCACAACACTCGTGAAAGCCCATATCACTAAGCGGCCAATGGTAGTGGACATGTGCATCAGGGAAATCGAGTCCAGAGGTGAGACGGTTCAGAGCAACTGTAATTCACCCCGAGTACGCGTCCTACTGCTGTTTCGGGTGCCTCACTGCACAACCTGGTTGTCTACTGAAAGTTTAAGGGGAGTGATGTCAGATGACAAAGGACCGGAAAGTCTGAAATAAGTTAACTTAACAAATGAACAGCTTGATTTTAAGGTACAGTTAGGTATATTTAACCAGGTAAGGACTATGCCTAAAAGTATATTTATGGATGACGTTTCCAGTCTGTAAAAGTTAACATACAGATACCAATTCACTTTTCAGATTTTATATATTTTTCTTGGGTCCAAGAAGCAAAGGTGTAATGCTCTATTAAAACTATCCTAGGCCAAAAACCAGAGCAGCACCCTAATTATTCCTTCTCACTTGGGAAATATTGCTACAGGCCTATTAATACAGTTTATCTTAGTCTTCTGTTACATAAAAGAACTTACGGTGTAATTGAGGTGATGAAGTATTTCCCTTAAGACGTAACATATTTGATCTAATTAGACAAAATGATGGGCCAGATTACAAATAGCCAGGTGACAGTACATAAGAGTTAAAGAACTGTGAACGAAATGGTTTTATTTTAGGAGAAAAGTGTGAAGAGGTTTCTAAACAGGTGTATTTTATCATTCTTTCTGACATATTCTTTCCCCAGCCTGAAGTACAGCAGGAAGTTAACATTGGAAGAGAAGGGATGATTGCGGAGAAACTCACCAGCTCCCTTGCTTCCCTTTGCAGGTCTTGATTCTGAAGGACTGTACAGAGTCTCAGGGTTCAGCGACCTGATTGAGGATGTCAAGATGGCTTTTGACAGAGGTGCGTTCTTCAGCACGTCCAGTGACTTGGGGCAGTAATACTCAGCCAGAAAGGCACCGTTTCTTATGTCATTCTTTGCATTGCTTCTCTGAATCATTGATACTTGTTGTTATACCAAATAAAAAGACTTAGCTTATGAGTTTTTAATTATTTTTTTATCAGTTTTAAGTATTAAACTGTTCAATTTCAAGGTGAGAAAGAAGCATAAAATTGAACTACATTATCAATATTTGAATATCCAAGGCCTGTCTATGTTCACCAAAATATTCGCAGAGCAGTTGAATTTACCAGAAGAGCATGGAGAAATAGGAGTGAGGGGATGTGAATCATTGCAGATCTCTGATTTCGCAAGTTTGAGTGGCCCATCTAACTTTGCATCCTCCTCACCAGCTTTGACCGAGCGAGGACCCAAGCCCTGACTCTTGTGTCAGGGACAAGAAGCTGAGAGGAGCTGAGGACCCTCTGACATAGGACCCATGCTCTGTGGAAAGAGGGGCCCAAACAAGAGCTCAGTGGGGCTTATTGTCTTTAATTTCTTTTTCCTTAGGTGAGAAGCGGGGAGGCAGAGTGACAGACTCCTGCATGCACCCTGAGTGGGATCCACCTGGCAAGCCCCCCCCCCATGGGATGATGCTCTGCCCAATATGGGTTGTTGCTTGGCAACTGAGCTATTTTAATACCTGAGGCGAGGCCATGGAGCCGTCCTCAGTGCGCAGGGCCAACTTGCTCCAATGAGCCATGGCTGTGGGAGGAGAAGAGAAAGATAGTAACAGAGAAGGGAGAGGGGGAGGAGTAGAGAAGCAGATGGGCGCTTTTCCTGTGTGCCCTGACTGGGAATCGAACCAGGGATATCCATATGTCAGGCCAATGCTATACCACAGAGCCAACTGGTCAGGGCTATTGGCTATTGTCTTTAACTTTTAAATTTAGATTTGTTTCCGTGGTTCTCCAGTTTGTCTTAAAGTACTGGGATAAAGTGGTACCAAAGAAGACCTGTAACCTAGAAGTAAAACAGAATGAGAGTGGCGATCTTTTTTTTTTTTTTTTTTTTTTTTTAATTAGAGGGACAGATAGGGACAGACAGACAGGAAGGGATAGAAATGAGAAGCAGCAGTTCTTTGTTGCGACACCTTAATTATTCATTGGTTGCTTTCTCATATGTGCCTTGACTGGGGGGCTACAGCCTAGCCATTGACCCCTTGCTCAGGCCAGTGACCTTGGGCTTCAAACCAGCAACCACGGGGTCATGTCTATGATTCCATGCTCAAGCCGACGACCCTGCACTCAAGCTAGATGAGCCTGTGCTCAAGGCAGTGACCTTGAGCTTTTGAACCTGGGCCCTCTATGTCCCAGTAAGACGCTTTGTCCTCTGTGCCACCACCTGGTTAGGTGAGACTGGTGATCTTTTAAAGAGCCTCTTTCCTTTGCAAATATATATTTCTAGTTCCATTACATTCCTCTCTCATCACATTCCTCTCCCATCACAAAGTTCTTAACAGCCAACAGAGGCAGAAGACAAAAATAAATTAAGTAGTGTTATCAACCTGGTATGAGGAAACCTAGGCCATCCCAAGTATTTGATAAAATCAGAGAAGATGAAGAACATTTAATGGTATGTTAAATCCAAATAAACATCAAGAATAGTCCCGAATCAATGCATAATTGAAGGTCAAAGAGGGGCCCCCCCAGAAGGTAGCAACTGAGCATGTTTATGCCTAGCCACTGGCCAGGGTTCTCCAAAGTAACTCACACTGACAAAGAAACTGAATGTTTCCATGGGGCCCAGAAAGCAAATAAATGGCAGATTCATCTCATTAAAAATACAAGGCAATCTTTCTGTGCTCTGGAAACAGTAATAACAGACTTGAAAAATCTTGAAGAGCTCACCTTGGCTCCATATAGCCACATGCTTGGGGCCAGATGATCACATCCAGGAGACTTCATAACCCTGAAATAATGGGATCCACGGGGAAGAGGCAGGGTCCACGGAATGCTAGAATGAGCTCATTCGATTCTAGTGTCAGAGTAAAAAGGCAGAAGTTGGAAATCTTCACTTAGGAGACAGTCGCTGAATGGAACACTAACTCCTCCAAGGTCAGCATGTGCCATTATAGCCTTGCCACGTTTTAGCTTCGGGTAGAACAGCAAATATTTATGTGACCAGAACAGTGAGAGGTCCGTGGGAAGGTCAGAGCAAATAAAATACCTTGAGCTCCCTCCTCAAGAGCTCCACCACAGGAAAGCCCAGTCTGGATGCAAAGTCAAGGACTGAAAGTAATAAAGCAATCAGGGGACAAAAGACCTTACAGTCTGTGCTGTGCAGTAGAACCCTACTTAGAATGTAATATGCAGAAATCAAGTTACAGAATGTATTTATATTACTTTAAAATTGATGTAACAGGATATATAGATTCTTTTCAAAAAGCAGGTTTTAAAGGAACTAGTTTAAGAATGATGTACATAGTGAGTCCCAGAGTGTTAGAATTTTAGGCTCCTACCTTTTTAAAATCTATTTTCCATTGATTCATTAACTCGAAAGCATTTGTATAACAGCTCCTGTGTGCCAGGCACCAAGTTCCTTGCTTTACGTACAGCAGTTAACCATGTGCACTTGGTCCTTGTGCTCAAGGATGGCTCACATTAAATAATTACACAATGGTTATTCATTTTATTGTAATAAATTCCATTAGAAAAATATTAATAACAGGAACTTAACCTAGTCTGTTAGGGTTGGGAAGGATACTGGGGATCAAAGACGCTTTACCAAAGAACATACATCTGTGCATGTGTGCTGAAGTTCAGAGGATGAATAGGGGCTGGCTCTGTATTGGTTGAGTAGCAAAGAAACAGAATATGTAAAGGCCCAACAACAGAGGAGTCTGTGCAAAGGCCCTGAGGCTGACCTTTCAGGGCACTCAAAGGTGCTGTGGCTTAGAGAAGAGTAGCTGAAAGGAAAGTGGACTGAGGTGTAATGCTGTGTTTCTGAACCTCTGATCTGTGGACCAGTGCCAGTCCACCAGAAATTTCATGATGGTCTGTAAAAGAGTTAACCACCCTGATGTTGTATGGAGATTATAGCTCCAGTGGTTATAGATATATAGGTGGTTGAAAAACACTGATGTAATGAACACAGTATTTTAAAAAGAATTATCTGAATGGTAGAAGATTCTCAGACCAACCTCCAAATTCTGTTCAACACCATCAGGTAGCTGAACTGTAAGAATTGTAACTGTACTCTCCAATCCAAAAATTGTACTATAGCCAATAATGAGAAAAGCATATTTGAAACCTGGATTCTCATAGAAAAATACAGAAGAGCTTGACCGAGGCGATCTTGCCTTTGTCATTTTTCTACCCTCCAATGCCCTTTTCCAGGTCTGTAGACCCCTGGCACCTACATGCTTCCCCAAGGTCCCCCCAAAGCAGTATCTACATTTGTACTGTCACTGCATATGATTTCAGCCCAAATGGGAAAGATAGGCACTGACGATCTAATTCACACTCAAATGTGAGTGTCTGACAGGCCAAGGTATTTGCTTTTTTTTTTTTTTTTTTTTTTTTGTATTTTTTTCTGAAGCTGGAAATGGGGAGAGACAGTCAGACAGACTCCTGCATGCGCCCAATTGGGATCCACTCGGCACACCAGGGGGCGATGCTCTGCCCCTCTGGGGCGTTGCTCTGCCGCGACCAGAGCCACTCTAGCGCCTGGGGCAGAGGCCAAGGAGCCATCCCCAGCACCCGGGCCATCTTTGCTCCAATGGAGCCTCGGCTGCGGGAGGGGAAGAGAGAGACAGAGAGGAAGGAGGGGGTGGGGGTGGAGAAGCAAATGGGCGCCTCTCCTATGTGCCCTGGCCAGGAATCGAACCCTGGTCCCCCGCACGCCAGGCCAACGCTCTACCGCTGAGCCAACGAGCCAGGGCGGTATTTGCATTTTAAAAGAGCCTGCTAAAAAAAAAAAAAAAAGCCTTTAGAGTAATTTTACCAAAAAAAGAAATTGAGCAGAAAGTACAGTTTTGCCATGTCACCCCTCCCCTCGTTCTCTGGCTCCTAGCTTCCACCATTGACATCTTCATGTGGGAGTTCAAAACCAGCTTCTGAGTCTAGAAGGACAAAGCAATGCCACTTCCATTGAATTTGCTCCACTGTGCCCGTTTTTCTCTCTATTCAGCAACCATGGCCCCCCCAAGGAACATACCCAGGAGAGCTCTGGCTGACGCAGGGCCACCTGCCCTGGGCCATCCTGACTGACAGGGAGAGAATTCTTTGACTACACTGACTCAGTACCTTTTAAGCTGGGCTGTTATATTTCTCATTGGAAATAAATAATCTGACATTCTAAAAAAAAAACACCAAGTGGAACAAAAGAAGTCTAGTTTAAGATCAAGCTCAAAGGAGATACTAATTAAATCTGTAGTAGATGAAAACTCAAGTATTTTAACTGAGTAAAGTACTAGCTGCATATGGGAGTGGGCAAGAGGCCACTCTGACAGATGGTCAGCTCTGCGTGAGAGTCTCAGGGCCCAGCACCTCGGAAACTCCTCCCCTTTGTATTTCAGCTCTAAAGATTTGTTTTGTTCTTCTCACCACCTCCTCTGCCCCCAGGACTCAGGCAGGATCCAGGGTTGTGTGTGGGCGCTGGGGGTGATTCAGAGGTACCCGAGTCAAAGCCCGGCCAGGCTGTTCTGTACGCGAGGAGGGCCCTGTTGTTATTTTCACAGTCTCTCTGTTTATTTTAAAAAGAAAAAAAGCAATCCCACATTATTCTTCTAGGAATTCTCAAGGAGGCCATAAAATTTAAAAATATTTCTGTTAACCCCAGTCCCCTCCTGGTTTTCCCTTTCATAATCAACACTGAAAAATAACTGCAGAATAGCAAAGCTGAAAAACCAGATTTTGCTTTTCATAGAAAATCAATCATTTCTATCACTTAGCATACTGAATTTGATGTTAAAAACTGAAGCACTGCTCATCTTTAAAATCTATACAGAAATATGTCATTTTAAAAAACATTATCATGAATCCAAATTGTTTTCTTTTCCCATCCTTCAAAGATGGTGAGAAAGCAGACATTTCTGTGAACGTATATGAAGACATCAACATCATCACCGGTGCACTGAAACTCTACTTCAGGGATTTACCAATTCCACTCATCACATATGACGCCTACCCTAAGTTTATAGAGGCCGCCAGTAAGTATGAGCGCACCTTCCACACCCCACACGCCACTCTGTTCTCCTCTGCCCAGAAGCGTGAATGCATTTTATGAAACACGTCCTCCTCGCCCCTCTCCAAGGTCAATATGCTCACGAGAATTTTGAGCGGTTCTCTAACGTAGGTTCTTTATGACTTCTACCGTCAGAAGCTCCTTTGCCGTGTGCTGACCCTCATTCTCCAAAGGATGCTTAGACCAGTGCTCCTTAGATACAGACCAATACTTCATAAAATAAACTGCAAACCTAAAATTTAAAAAAAGGTCAACTATTTTGTTATTAGGTGCAGCAAGCATAAAAATTACTGTCAGATTTCAATAAAAGTTTCTAAATTCTTTCTCTCGATTTCCATACTTCTCCTGTGACGGAGCACGGAGTTTGGACACTGGCATCGGTCCATAGATCCGGCTGTAAGGGGCACTGTTTTATATCAAGAAGCTATTTTTTTAAGTTCTAGTTAAGATGAAAAAGAGAAAAAGCAAAGGCTCATTTGCCAAATTTCATTTATAGTGCGAAAAAAAGATCATACCTGTAATTCATACTTCATTGTTTTAAAAGGGAATTCTTTTTTGTTGTTGTTGTTTTATTTTTTACAGAGACAGAGAGTCAGGGAGAGGGATAGATAGGGACAGACAGACGGGAACGGAGAAAGATGAGTAGCGTCAGTCATCAGTTTTTCGTTGTGACACCTTAGTTGTCCATTGATTGCTTTCTCATATGTGCCTTGACCGCGGGCCTTCAGCAAACCGAGTAACCCCTTGCTCAAGCCAGTGACCTTGGGTCCAAGCTGGTGAGCTTTTGCTCAAACCAGATGAGCCCGTGCTTAAGCTGGCAACCTCGGGGTCTTGAACCTGGGTCTTCTGCATCCCAGTCCAACGCTCTATCCACTGTGCTACCGCCTGGTCAGGCAAAAGGGAATTCTTAATAGGTTTTAACTGTCGGCATTACCATTTTTTTTTTTAGAAAAGAAAGGCTATTTCTGTCATTTGTTTTTCTCTTAAAAAATACATGTTGTCTTGATCTTTAAATAATATTACTTCCTTAGTAATGTTGATTTGCTTTTTGAGTTTGAAATTTCATGAAGCACAAACTTTCCTTGGTTTTTTTTTGTATTTTTTTTTTTTCTGAAATTGGAAACGGGGAGGCAGTCAAACAGACTCCCACATGCACCCGACCGGGATCCACCCGGCATGCCCACCAGGGGGCGATGCTCTCCCCATCTGGGGCATTGCTCTGTTACAACCAGAGCCATTCTAGCACCTGAGGCAGAGGCCACAGAGCCATCCTCAGCGCCCGGGCCAACTTTGCTCCAGTGGAGCCTCAGCTGTGGGAGGGGAAGAGAGAGACAGAGAGGAAGGAGAGGGGGAGGGTTGGAGAAGCAGATGGGCGCTTCTCCTGTGTGCCCTGGTCGGAAATCAAACCCAGGACTCCTGCACACCAGGCCAATGCTCTACCACTGAGCCAACTGGCCAGGGCCACAAACTTTCCTTATTTTAATTTTTAGTTTTCCCTTCAGAACATTTGTTGAGAATTCTTGTGGTCAGTCATGGAGCCCTGATTTCTTGCAGGTCAGCTCAGAGGACAGCCATGAGAATTACCCTGACTTTTACAAGTTTTTGTGTTACGAGCCTGAAAGGCTCTAGATTCCTTCCGCAGGACTTTTAACTCCTCTGATTTTGGGATGGATTTATTGCCGAGACTCTTGTTTTGTGTGGAAGACACTTCCTGCCAGAGAGACGAGTCTGACTGGCACTAATGTGAAATCTCTGGGCGCTGACTTGGCCGAGGGCTGGTCAGTCAGTCCAGTTTGCTCTGGTTCCCAGGATAACCCTGGGGCCAACTCATGTTGTTAGGAGTCAAACTGAAACCTGGCTTCTTAGCTTAACCCAAGGGCATCCAATTAGTAGAGAACAAAGCAGTGATTCAAACCCATGTTCTGAACTCTACACACTACCTTATCTACTGAGAAGAAAAGTCCAAGTTTTGCTTGCTGGATTTCAAGGCCTTTTGGCCCACCCTCCCAAATTACCTCACCCTCTGCCTCACACCACCCTGTGACTGAGAAAAATCTCCTCTCTTTATTCTTCCAAACCATTTGTCATTATTCTGGGATTTGTGAAAGAAACAGAGCTGTCCAAAGCAGTAGGCCCTCCATCTCACCCCTCAGGAGCTCTTGAAAACTCTTGAAAGAAACTTACCTAAATCAAGGTAGAAACTCCTTAAAATTTCAACTATATTCATGTGTGATTTCCATGTCACCAAAAAACCTAGCATGATACTAATACCCAACATAAACGTGTGTTGTGCATGTTTGATAGTGATATAATTGTGGAGCACTGTGTCCTTGTACCTGTTTCTTCTAGCCGGAGTGTATCGTCCTTTAGATGCACAGACACAGCTGTATTCTCACCCACCTGCGCAGGTATGGAAGATGAGAGAAACTGATTTACAGAGTACTACAAGGTGCCAGGACTCAGGCTGAGCACTTTAGATATGCACAATATTATATATTTTTGAAAGAAGGAGATGTCATAGGATATAAGGAAACTGTCCGAGGGCCTGTTCCTGGAGGAGGTGGCACCGGCATTCAGACCCACATCTAACGTCAGAGCCCGATCTGTCCTGTTCCCTGTCCTGCCTGGGTCGCCTGACAGAACAGGGAACAGGAGACTGACGCAGAGTGGGGAGGCAGGACAGGAAGCCATTCTCAATGAAGGACAGGCTTAGCTGACCCTTCCTGACACACGTGCCCTTGAACTTTTGTTTTTTGTTTTTAATCTCTAGCTTCTACAAAAACTTGGGCCATATTCTTTAGGTCTCCAGTATCTGTCACTCATTAGCATCCCTTGCCAACAACAGCAAAAACATCCTAGTTCTTATTAAAGCTTTCTCCTGCAAACGCTGTTTAGGCTCTGCTCTTGCAGCCTCCTTTGCAGAACTCCTGCTGGAGGGGAGTGGCCACGGGAATGATAAAGGGGTAGAGGAGGCCAGGCACCCATCCAAAGGCATAAGTTCCACACAACCTCCTGCACACCCCCGCAGGAACCACCCAAAGTCTTCTTTGCCCAGCCTTTTTCCTCGCTTCCTCTCCCCACCAAGTAAGAAGCCCCTGCTGTACTGTATATACTAAGGCCTAGAAGAGGCGCTCCCACGTGGCCTGCTCAGTGTCCCAGCTTTCCTGATGCTTCCCGACCGCATTGCAGCGAGCGCTGCAGAGCTGAGCTCCGGCTAGCACCGAATCTGGAGCTCTTCCTCTGGCCCAGGGGTCTGAGAGCTCTGTTCCCAGAAGATCCCAGAGAAGCCGCATGACTCAGTGTCTAACCTTGAGTGAGTCAGACACGGTCAGAAGTGAAATCCGGGGTTCTTTTTCCCAAGAACTTAAATGTCTTGCAGAGAAGCCTGGGAGTTAGAACTCGCTGAGTTTTCCTCTCAACTCTGCCAACTGATTCACCCCTTTTGCTTGGCTAAGTTTTATTCTTCTTGTACTTGAGTTTCTCTATAAAGAATTTAAAATTTAAAAAGAACTTTTAACTATTATAGATCTTGCTATGGTTCAGAGTATTTATTCCCTGCCCCCTTCCACCCAGTGTCTGCATTTCCAGATTCTGCCAGACCTTCCCCCAGTGCTGTTGCTTCCTCGCTGTCTCTCGGCCACGGGCCAGCTCTCTCCTCTGTATTCCCATCACACTCACTGGGACGCCTTCAAAAGCCTCTTTCCTTCATGTCACAGATTACGTTCATGTACTGTCTTCCCTACTAGCCTGTAACCCCCTTACAGGTAGGAGTTCTTGCTCGTTTATTCTCCCACAGTGAAACAAACAAAAAACGCAGGAATATCAAGTAATCAGACTTCAGCAGGGGTTGCCAGGGGCTGAGGGAGGCATAGCTTCCCCACCATTGCCAAACAGGGATTTTCAAAGTATTTTGAACAATGCAACATCCTTTAAAGATGTCTATAATGTTCTAAGATGACCTCACTTAGATGTATCTTTTTATTTGTACATACATATGTGTCTGAATATTTCATAGTTACATTCTATATATCTAATAGCCCGTTGGCGTACTTACAGACTCCCAGACATGCAAGTGAAAAAGCGAGGCTCTCTTCCCAAAAGGCCCAGTACTGCCACATGGAAACCAAGCCTTTGGAAACCTGAGGCTTGAACCTTAAAAACATTTTCCAAGACTGTGGGCAAGGATCTGTGAGAACGCTTTCCTTATCAGTTTTTTTTTTTTTAATTAATTAATTTATTTATTACAGAAACAGAGTGAGTCAAAGAGAGGGATAGACAGGGACAGACAGACAGGAACTGAGAGAGATGAGAAGCATCAATCATTAGTTTTTCATTGCACATTGCAACACCTTAGTTGTTCATTGATTGCTTTCTCGTATGTGCCTTGACCGTGAGCCTTCAGCAGACCGAGGAACCCCTTGCTGGAGCCAGCGACCCTGGGTTCAAGCTGGTGAGCTTTTGCTCAAACCAGTTGAGCCTGCGCTCAAGCTGTCGAGCTCAGGGTCTCGAACCTGGGTCCTTTGCATCCCAGTCCGACGCTCTATCCACTGCGCCACCGCCTGGTCAGGCTTTCCTTATCAGTTTTAAAAGATCACCCAAGAACAGAATGAAATGAACCCTGTGTACCAGCTGTCTATTCAAGTTTTTCTCTTTGGTATTCATTCAACTTGCTGCCTTAGGAATTATGGATCCTGACGAGCAGTTAGAAACCCTCCACGGAGCTCTGAAGCTGCTGCCGCCCGCGCACTGCGAGACCCTGCGGTACCTGATGGCGCACCTGAAGAGGCAAGTCCCGGGCTGGGAAGCGTACACCTACCTGTACAGCTTCCAGAGTTTAAGGCTCAAATGAAACCAAAGCTGAAAGGAAGGACGAATGATACCGAATGAGTAAATAAATGCGTAGCTATGTTGTCTTGTGTGAAACTGCACAAGTTGAGAAGGAATGCTAAAACGATTCTGCCCTACGGTGCTGAATCAGGCGCACTTGGTTCTGACAGAAATGTATTTGCAGTTCCAGTAAGTGTTGGCAGGTATGTTAGAAATACTAATATTCTGCCAAGGACGTGCATTACGTCTTGTGGAAAGGGAAAAGGCTGTAGTTGTAAGGACACTAGCATTAGCATAATAAAGCAAGAGCAAAGCCGCTTGGCAAGGAGGCTCCTTCCTCTTGCTCTAAAACAAGCGCTTTAGGCTTGTGATTGGATTGTAGATTGTTGAATTAATGTTGCCAACACTAAAAACTGCTGTAAAAAAAAATACTAGAGTAAGGTAAGAGGTAAAGAAGGGATGGAAAATAAAATATTTCATTATTCTGGTTTAATGTTTTAAAGTGATTGATGGTGATGTAACTTTATTTCCCTGCTCAGTCACCCCTGCCCTCTACCAGTTGAAGCAAAGTTTTTAAAATTATATGACCAAGATTTAGTAGTTTTAGGGTTTCAAAATATAAGACCAGTCAGAAACAGAAAAGAACTTGACAACAATGTTTTATGCCTTCAGGCGTGAGTTACCCAGAAATGAATATTTCATTCGTGGTACTTTTAACATTTACATACATGTTTCATCTTTTTAAAAGCACCGTGAATTAATACATTTCTTACTTCGCTTACAACTTCATTTGTGAAGTTTGCTTTGTTATTTGGATGCAGTTAAGGACTCTGTACTAAAACAAAGAAATAACTCAAATTATAGTCTCTGTGCCTTCAGTGTAGCAGTGAGCAGAATATAAACATTGAGCCATTTCCTATTACTGTCACCACCACTCTCTCCCTAGACCCTTGCAAAAATAATCGACAGGAAACAAGATAGCTAGAGTGGAGGGAGGGAGGGCGGGCGGGCTGATGGAATAATCAGGGCGACCCAGTCCCTCCGCGGGATATTTCAGAAAATATTTCAGAAAATATTTTCATGGACCGGCCTTTAGGGTGGGAAGGATAAATGTATCACGTGACCGAGACAAGCGTCAAGAGTGAGTCTTAGACAGATTTAACAGAGGGAATCTAGTCATTTTTTAAAAATAAAACATCGTTCAGACTTAAACATAAATAAAACGGAAATAATGTAAGTTATTTATTCTTTCTCTGTGACTGGTATTGGTCCGCGGCGCAGGGGTTGGGGACCACTGACCTAGGGGAAAAGTTGATAAGTAGATACAAATCTTGTTTTAGTTTTAGTGCCGAAGCACAGTGAAGAACCACAGGGCTTACACAAAACCATACCCCTTCACTTGTCTTTTTCAGAGTGACCCTCCATGAAAAGGAGAATCTTATGAACGCAGAAAACCTTGGAATTGTGTTTGGTCCCACCCTTATGAGATCTCCAGAACTAGACGCAATGGCTGCGCTGAATGATATACGATATCAGAGACTGGTGGTAGAGCTGCTTATCAAAAATGAAGACATTTTATTTTAAATTTTTAGTTTGCGGGGGGAAAGAAATGTTTTACAGATGAAGGAATGTTTTATAGTAATTTAATTGGCTCTAAATGGTTGAATTATACCTTGGTTAGAAGTTTGGGCATATAACCAGTTTAAAATGAAGGAACTTTCTGTTGTTTTTGTAGCACCGCTCAGCTTTCCTTGTAAAACAGTGAACACACGCCTTCCAGTTCTAGTAATCCTGGGTGTTTATCACGTTAAGAGAAACTCAGGCTATTGCATGATTAGCCCCCTGTTTGGCAAGGGACCCGTACAGAGGAGACAAGAAGCCTGCACCGCTCTTCGTCCTGGGTAGTCTGTGGTTGTAATCCAGCATGTTTCGCAGAGTAAATCTGTCATGACTTCGCTTTTGGGTTTTAAGTCATTGGTTTCTAACGCTTCTATAAACATGCACAAAAGTGGGTAAAACGGCACCGCTGGCTGCTGCATTGCCATAGACTATATAACATATGCCTACTTTTCTCAAATGCTTTAATTCTGGTTTCTCTTAGTTCTTCTCTAACATAGTACTTTCTTTCCAGCAAAAAAGCAAAATGTTTTCATATTTGTTACTTTAGTAAATGATCTATACCAATAAAAAAGAACACATTGCCAAGCATTTTCTGTTAAATTATTGAGTTTTAGTTGTAAGTTTGTGTTTTCATCTGGCATGCGTTTAGTAATTTATTAAATTTGGCTTTTAGAAATTAAAAATACTGATAGCTTGCTTTTTTCCCCATGATTGAAAATATTTGGAAAAACGTGTTTGGCCATTTATAAATATTTAACACTGAGGAATCCCTCTCACCTCTTTTGTTTACTATTGAAAGTTTTGTGTTGAGTTCTTCAAGTTAGAACACTCGTTGATTGGATTTATTTTCCTTCTTGCATACTCTGACAGGAATCTAGAATATTTCCTTAACTTGGGTGGGGGTGTGTGCAGGCAGGACCTCCTTCTGGTATCCATCACAAGAGGCTAAAAAGACTTTTTTTTTTTTCTTTTTTTTTTTTTTACAGAGACAGAGAGTCAGAGAGAGGAATAGATAGGGACAGACAGACAGGAACGGAGAGAGATGAGAAGTATCAATCATCAGTTTTTCGTTGCGACACCTTAGTTGTTCATTGATTGCTTTCTCATATGTGCCTTGACCGTGGGGCTACAGCAGACCGAGTAACCCCTTGCTCGAGCCAGCGACCTTGGGTCCAAGCTGGTGAGCTGTGCTCAAACCAGATGAGCCCGCACTCAAGCTGGAAACCTTGGGGTCTCCAACCTGGGTCCTCCGCATCCCAGTCCGACGCTTTATCCACTGCGCCACCGCCTGGTCAGGCAAAGAGTGACTTTCTAAACATTTGGTTTATTGGACATGCATGGTGTGGACATGCAGCTGAGCTGACAGTGCTGCGCGAGACGAGTCCTGGAAAGCAGCATGATGGGCGAGGGGCGGGAGGTCTGCATCCCTCAGACCCAGGAAACCCAGGAATGGGTGGCCCTGAGCAAATGACCCCAGAGTCAGTTTCCCTGTCTGTCAACTGAGCAGGCACCTTTCAGAACTACAATTCTGTCCTGCTCAATTTAAGAAGAAAATAATAATAATACAAGACACTTCCATTTTTGCCGTTTCAATCCTTGATACTTTCAGGACTATCCCAGATAATGGGAACTGACAGAAATGTGGAGTTTTTCCATATTTTTGCCCCTGGGCTATATTAGGAAGTTGGCATATGTTTTAAAGTTTGTGTTCAAAAAAGTGTGGTTATTTAAGGATAGTCTATTACTATCTTCTTAACCAGAGTTCCTATGAATAATGTCATTGCACCAAACAATATCAGATACATGGATTAAGCAAGTACATAGATTTATTTAACAAATTTTCTTTAAAATGAAAACCACTAAAGGACACTATACACTAAGGCAGTGCTTTTGACTCATGAAATACACTTGTCAGAGAAATCTGATCACATGACTCTGTCCCTAGGTTTGGTAAACTGAATGATTTCTGTGTGCTCGTGGCTGAAGTTCTTTTTTTTTTTTTTTTTTTTTAAGTGAGAGAGACAGAGAGAGGGACAGACAGACAGGAAGGGAGAGAGATGAGAAGCATCAATTCCTCGTTGTGGCACCTTAGTTGTGCATTGCTGAAGTTCTTTTTGCACAAAAATCTTTTAAAGGAGAAATTCAGTAAATAAATTTATAAAGAAATATGCTTTAGGCCCTGGCCGGTTGGCTCAGCGGTAGAGCGTCGGCCTAGCGTGCGGAGGACCCGGGTTCGATTCCCGGCCAGGGCACACAGGAGAAGCGCCCATTTGCTTCTCCACCCCTCCGCCGCACTTTCCTCTCTGTCTCTCTCTTCCCCTCCCGTAGCCAAGGCTCCATGGGAGCAAAGATGGCCCGGGCGCTGGGGATGGCTCTGTGGCCTCTGCCCCAGGTGCTAGAGTGGCTCTGGTCGCGATATGGCGACGCCCAGGATGGGCAGAGCATCGCCCCCTGGTGGGCAGAGCGTCGCCCCCTGGTGGGCAGAGCGTCGCCCCTGGTGGGCGTGCCGGGTGGATCCCGGTCGGGCGCATGCGGGAGTCTGTCTGACTGTCTCTCCCCGTTTCCAGCTTCAGAAAAATGAAAAAAAAAAAAAAAAGAGAGATAAAAAAAAGAAATATGCTTTATTAGAATGTAATCGCCCTGGGTTTTTTTCCCCTAAAAGGAACAGGTGTGGTTGGCTTTGGAGTAAGGACTTATTAGGATTAGAGCTGTACCTGGACAGAAGCAGTGCCTGATGGGAGTAAATATTAAGCAGATGTGCAGATAATAACCCGAGTACGTGTCCAGACAGGTTACTGGTTATCAGGTCTGAGAACTAGGGCACTTGGTTTGTTTTAGGTTGATGGATGTGTGGTTCATCCCCTCCAGATGGGCAGGTGCAGATTCCTACTGTATCCATGAGCGCTCGGGCAAATGGGCAACCCTCCTTGAAATGAAGAAACAGCTCCCGGTCACTCAGGGAGGCTCTGAATAACCAGCCTGAGCTTTCATACATGTGTTATGGCAGGTGTCTGAAATCATGACCTTCTAATGAGGAGGCGGAGGTTTCCCTCTGTCCCCACCATGGTCAGGAGTGGGAGGGGGACCCGTGACCCCCTCGGGTCCACCTGCAGGTACAGCAGCTCTGCAGAGGCTCCACCCCAACGGCAAGTTCCTTTTTAAAGAAATTACTGAGAAATCAAAGATTTTCTCTTCTCTACATTTTTAATGCCAATTAGATATACCAGCTGGCAGAGGAAGTAGTTCTTCACTGAACTGAAATGTTAAATGTCTCTATCTGGTCGAACAGATAGTTATCAAAAATGTTTCTGGTTACTTGATGAGCTCAAATAGAAGGTCTCTGAGTAAATTAGGGTCAGGGTTACACCACTATTCATTTTAACAAAATATTTTAGAGTTTATAGCACCAAAGCTGATCAGGTATATTGGTAAATCCCTTTAAAGAGCAAAGTGTGTTTTTTTAATGCTCATTGGAAAAGCAGTACCCCAAATTCTTCTCCCAACTGTATATTTTAGTCATTGGGAGGCTAACTTCTTATGGACGTCTTCTAGCACTTTTATAACTTGATTTGCCTATTAAGAACTATATGCGTTCACATTTGCCTATTAGTGTTAAGTGAAAGGCATGTCCTTTGTGAGCTAAGGTACTGGTGATCCTTACACACATCATCACCACGCATCACATTCCACACACCTGGCCGGTTCTGCACCTCGATGGGCATGCATTGTGGGGGAATGTGGGAGAAGGCTTAAAAGAAGGGAGCATCATCAGAGACCTGTCTCCTCTAATTTTTAGAGAACTCCTCCTCACTTGCATCACCCACTAACACACCCCTGGGTCTATCTGCACTCCTCTTTCTACGCCGTGCCCTGCCTACTCCCCTCGATCCAGGCACTGCTGAGCCTGGGAACAAGATCGGTTCCAGCTCTCGGGAAACTGCCGGGTCCATCTGGCCTAATCAGACTTGAATTTTGTCCTTTTTCCTTTGGGCCTCAGCCCTAAGCAGCAACAGAAAGCTAAAACAAATCAGCAGGGGTGTATTTGCCTTCCTTTGGGGAAATGTGAGCTAACAAAGCCATTTTAATTCCATTTAATACTTTTAATTGACTACAGACATGTATTTGACCAATAAGAAATGGAGATATGAATGAAAATGACTTCGCACATGCCCAGTGTGAGTTCATTTGGAAGCATCAAAAGATCACTACTTGTTGCCTGTCCCTGTAGGTGAGAGTTATCGGAAATGGGACATCAGAGCATGAAAGAGCCCCACTGTGTCACCCTCTGCCATGGGTTCACTGGCCCCTAATTTCCCTCTGCAGGTGGCCAGGCAGTGGTGCCATCAGGCCATCTAGCCAGGCACACTGATCTCATTTGGGCCAGTTCTATGCACAGTTGATGGTCATTTGGAACAAGAAATGGTCTCAACCTGACAGCTCAGTCTCACCATTGTTCTAAAACAGACTGTGGCACTCTTTACATTTCTTAAATAGTAATAATGGGGGAAAAAACGGAAGTAGTTGTTTTCCCCTGGTTGTTACAGTGTCAAATATTCATTGGTTTCAACACATTTTTCTACCTTATTAAAGTCATACAGACCCTCAGCAAATGCTTGATATTTCACAGATTGAAACCAAAAGTCAAGAGAGAGCTAAGCTAAAAATTATGATTTATTCATCACCATGTAGTATAAGGAAAACCCTGATTTATGAGTGTTATTGTTTTCCACTGAAAAAATTATATTGTAATACAGTCTTCCAGTGATAACATATTTCACAATGTAAATGCTTTCCATTGCTTTTCCCATCAAGTAGCACAAAACAAAACAAGAAGTATTGGTCTAGTTTTCAGAGCTCTGGTGAACATTTGGAAGTGTTGGGGGCTACTGTTGTTCAAATGCAGCCACGTTACATTGTAGCAGGAAACAACAGCATTTGAAGTAAAAAATTTGGGATTATATGTTCTAGTTATGAAACATCACCATTTAAATGCCCACGTTACCATAGTAACACAAAAAGCAGAGGAAGTAATGTTTAGAGATTAAAATGACTCCCTGAAGGAAATTAGCAAAAAGGGCTTTCCAGAGGTAAAATGTTATAAACTTGGAATGGTCTGAAAACATAAAAAATCTTTTGGTTTTCATTACATCAAACTTAGACCAGTCATGTGTTTACAGATACATCTTGGGCACAAGCAGGGGCTTGTCCGTGCAAAAAAAAAAATCAAGGCCCTGGCCGGTTGGCTCAGTAGGCCAGTTGGCTCAGTGGTAGAGCATTGGCCTGGCGTGCAGGAGTCCCGGGTTTGATTCCCGGCCAGGGCACACAGGAGAAGCGCCCATCTGCTTCTCCACCCCTCCCCCTCTCCTTCCTCTCTGTCTCTCTCTTCCCCTCCCACAGCCAAGGCTCCATTGGAACAAAGATGGCCCGGGCGCTGGGGGTGGCTCTGTGGCCTCTGCCTCAGGCGCTAGAATGGCTCTGGTCACAACAGAGCGACGCCCCAGATGGGCAGAGCATCGCCCTCTGGTGGGTGTGCTTGGTGGATCCCGGTCGGGCGCATGCGGGAATCTGTCTGACTGTCTCCCCGTTTCCAGCTTCCAAAAGATACAAAAAAAAAAAAAAAAATCAAAGCCTGGCCTGATTTCTGGATGCTTCTCTGAGTGTACATTTTTCTAAGATAGTTTTTATTCATACCAAAGAAAACTCAAGGAGTAATTTGTTCAAGTATTTTAAAAATTATATCCAAACTATGTGAGACCAGAGCTGATACGGGCATACAAAGGTTAAGTTCAACGACATCAGTGCTGGCACTGTCACAAGAGCCGAGGAACATTGTGACATCAAAAACTTAAAATGTGGGTTGTGGGGAGCAGAGCAAAAATGTAGAGCTTTTAGATATGTTCAAATCCAACTTCTTATCTTAAAATAGATTGTTACTGGTTGTTTTGTGTAAGTCTCATGGTAACCACAGAGCAAAATCTGTAGTAGATACACAAGATAAAGAGAAAGGAATCTAAGAAAACCACGAAATCACAAAAGAGAGCAAGAAAAGGAACCAAGAAACTACCAGCCAGAAAGCAATTAAAATAATTACTCTAAATGCAAAGGACTAAATTCTCTGATCAAAAGACAGAGTGGCTGGACAGGTTAAAAAAAACAAACAAGACTCATCTATGTACTGCTTACAAGAGACTCGTTTCAGATGTGAGGGCACACAGATTGAAAGGGACAGAAGAAGAAATTCCATCCAAATAGAAACCCAAAGAAAACTGGCATAGCTATACTTACATCAAACAAAATAGACTTAAACACAGACTAGAATGAGAGACAAGAGTATTATATAATGACAAAGCGGTCAATCCAACAGGACATTTATAAATACGCACCCAGCATAGGAGTACCTCAATATATAAAGCAAATATTTACAGTCCTAAAGGGAAGGAGAACAAATAATAGTAGGGAGCTTTAATACCCTTCCTTCACAAATGGATGGATCATCCTGATGGAAAGTCAATAAGGAAACTTTAATTCTAAACAATAAGTTTGAGTAGTGGTAGGATTCAGCCAATTCACATCAGTTCAGCAGAACCGATACCTAATTTTTTATTGAGTTCAGCAAACGAGTTGTTAGAATGGCACTTGTAATCAGGGTTCTCTCTAAGGTGGGTGCCTGGACAGCCACCCAATGTGGAAATCACACATTTACATTCCTTTCTCTTTTTTAACGTTTATCTGCACAACAGCATATTCTAAGCGCCTGCAGTAACATTCATTCTGTCCATGGGTGAAAAAAAACTGCAAGTGAGGACACTAATCAAGAAGCAATATGGAAATATCTTAACAGTTTTATTGGTTTGGGTTTTTTTGGTCAGGTATTATTTAACTAGAAAGCCCGGCGGTCATACGAAATGACCGCTGTTCTAGATATTATAAATTGTAATTAAAATGATTTGTGCAAAGGTGTCTGCTAATTCAAACTGAATTACCCAGGGCAGGTGGCGAGGACGCCCCTTTGCTTAGTGCCCCACGGGGTTTCCCCCTTCTACTTGCTTAATTGCTTAAAGTAGAGTGCAATGAAGGAAACCATTGGCGGTACATTTCTTAAGAGCCACCGCTGGCTCAATAAATAAAGGTGATTTAAATAATAAAATGTTAATTCACATGTCAAAGATCTCTTTGTACACAACATTTCTTGTGTAGATCTTTCCATCATTTTTTATAATGTTTCCGTACTTGCAACATTGAGAAAATCCTTTCTTGCTACGGTCAAATCGATTAGTTTCTAACTTGAAGTTTAAGGACTGACAGTGTTCACATTTAATATTCATGTCACCAGAGGAATGCTCAAAAATTAAAGTTTCTCCGTTTGAAACTTTTAATCCTTTTTGCATTTCGGTCAGCATTACTCTGTCATTTTTTTGCATTTCTCTCCTGCCTTTGTTCAAGGGACTCATTTTGTCGAGACAGGCTTTTTTGTCTTGCATCTGAGGCAAACCTTGTTTCTCTATGCTCATCAGTCTCATTTTGCCAAGAAAGACGCATTTGCTCTGCGACTGAAGCAAGCCTTGTCTTTCTCTGCTCAGTGGTTTCTTTTTGTCGAGAAAGCCGTTTTTGTGCAGCTTTAGCTCCTTTTCTCTCCTCTTCAGTGCTGTATTTTCTAGGAGGCATTCTTAAAAGAAATTACGTTAAGACGTAGTTTTTATGTAAAACAGATGATTGCCAATGCAAACAAATGTTCACCTTCCCCCGACCCACTCAATTTGCGTTCAGCCGTGGCAACTTCACCCCATTGGCTAGTACAGTTATTATGCAAGCAACCAATAAGCTATCGGCGACAGACACTTAAGCCGCATATAATATATTTTTTCATTATTTAAAACCTAACACACAAAAAGAAAAAAGAAAAAAAACCTAACATAGGCCCTGGCCAGTTGGCTCAGTGGTAGAGCATTGGCCTGGCGTGCAGAAGTCCTGGGTTCGATTCCCAGCCAGGGCACACAGGAGAAGCGCCCATCTGCTTCTCCACCCCTCCCCCTCTCCTTCCTCTCTGTCTCTCTCTTCCCCTCCCGCAGCCCAGGCTCCACTGGAGCAAAGATGGCCCGGGCACTGGGGATGGCTCCTTGGCCTCTGCCCCAGGCGCTAGAGTGGCTCTGGTTGCAACAGAGCAATGCCCTGGAGGGGCAGAGTGTCGCCCCTGGTGGGCGTGCCAGGTGGATCCCGGTTGGGCGCATGCGGGAGTCTGTCTGACTGTCTCTCCCCGTTTCCAGCTTCAGAAAAATACAAAACAAAAAAAAAAAAAAAAAAAACCTAACCTAATTTAGTTTTGTTGTCCTCTTTTATTGTTATTTAAGTATTAAATGCATGAAATAATAAACTACCTTTTGGTATATATTTTTTTATACTTAAAATAGTCAGTAGGGCAGAGAACCGGTTGTTAAATTATTTGAATCCCACCACTAGGAAAGACCAGAAGGACTCCAGAGACACATATAGACGTATCCTTCGTTTTATTGTTTCGCTTTACTGTGATTCACAGGTGTTGCATTTTTCACAAATTGAAGGCAAGACCTCCACCAGCAGGAAGATGACACTCACTTTATGGTGGTGGTCTGGAACTGAACCTATGAGGTGTGCCTGGGCGGGACATTCCACCCAGATCAACGGAATACACATTCTTCTCGTGCACACATGGAACATTCTCTGGGATAACAAGCCAGTAAACTTAAGAAGACTGAAATCATAGCAAACATCTTTTCTGACCACAATGGTATGAAACCAGAAATCAATGATAAAACAACAAAATTTCAAAAATCTGTGGAGATTAAACAACATGCCACCAGACAAGCAATGGGTCAAATCAGAACTCAAAAGAGAAATTAAAAATTACCCTGAGACAAATAAAAATGGAAATAGAACAAACCAAACTTTACGGGATGCACCGAGTCTAGGAATAGAAGCAGCTAAGGGTCCACACCAGGAGATGGCACTAAATGTAGCCATAAATGTAAGGGCTCTAGCTCTCAGCCCCTTCGGTGGCTTCTCTGTCTCTGCCCTGCTGCAGGTTTTCAAACTTCAGCTTCTTTCAGAATCACCTGGAGAGCTTGGTAAATACCCACCTCCAGCTTTTGAATTAAGAGGTCTAGGGCAGGGCAAAAAATGAGCATTTCTAACAATCTCCTAGGTGTTGCTGCTGGACCCAGAAGCACACTTTAGAACCAAATGGACATTAGACTCACCTAAGGCCAGTTAAATCAAACTTTCTTGGCGAGGCCTGGGCACTCAACTCACCGGTTGGGTCTGGTGTATCTCTGGTGTGCAGACTGAACTCAGCTTTATTTCTTGTTATGTTAAAGATATACCCAGAATATGTTTTAACCAGGTATAATGAGACACACAGACATGCAAATGACTGTCGTGAAGGAGGACATTTCCACTCACGTAAGCTTGGGAAATACTATATACCAGTTCCACCTTTATGAAAATTGCAATCATGTCAGCATAGTCAAGTTTTTTGAAAAACTTCTGTATTAAAAAAAACAACAAAAAACAAACTTCAGGAAATGAAACAAACTGGCAACTTGTTCATGGGAAGCCTTCTTTTTCTGCAAACTTACTTCTCTAAGAAAAATTTCCTCCTTAGAACCAGTTTTTAAAACAGTCAAGTTGTGAATGACTTGTGAGAAATTAAGTACTGCTGGCAAGGGACGTGTAACTGACCTGAGGCTGACGGAGAGTGAGGAGGCTCCAGGCTTCTCCGTGCTCCGCTCCCGAGTCCTCCCCCCGCCTTCAAATCTGTGCTCTGAGGAGGGGAGTTTCCACAGTCCTGGCTTCTGCGTGACTGATGAGGGGCTGTTTACTGGAACCCACCAGTCTGCCTACAGAAGACCAGTCGCCAAGGCACCCCAAACAAGGCACCCACCCATTGTCAGAGCAGAGGAAGCAGGACGCCCTCGTGCCCTGCCCCAAAGCCATCAACCAGGTGCACACTGCCTGGCACTGCGCTTGCCCAGAACGAGCCTCAGTGAACACTCCCCAGGTGATTCCTAGCCCTGATGGTGCTGACAGGTCAGAGGAAATCCCACCCAGTCCCTCCAAAGCGGCCTCAGAGATGGAGACAACATCAGCTGGGGCAGCTGACCTCCCTCCCTGCTGTGCCCATTCTGGAAACACCTTGGTTTTGTCCCAGATCTGGGAGAAGAAATAAATAAATTTATCAGAGAATTTCAGCATCCAATGCAGTCTGTGAAATAGATGACTAGGCAAAGGGGACAACTGTCCTTACAAAATAAAAGTTATTCAAATCACCAGAGCATTTTGCCAGTGCATGTCTTCATATGTCCTCATTAAAAATTAATCAGCATTAATATGAATTACTCTCTCCTCCATGCTACCTTCTCTGGCTGACTGCTAGCACCTCAGATGGTATAGTTGTTCGCTTGCAGAGGTTAACCAGAGGTTTTCATCCTGAAAAATCCATGCTGCTCCAGGTCGACTGAGCAGATTTGAAGTTATACAAATTTTTTTTCTTGCATACAACCCATGAACCACTGTTCTTTCTTCTTTTTCCAACTTTCTGACAGGGGAAGCCAAGGGCCTGGTGTCAGGTCGTTCTGAGGGTTGAGAAGTCTGGGGGGCGGTGGCCCAGAGGAGGAATGGCCCTGTCCAGCTTTAGCCCAAGATGCAGAGAACTCAGTCTGTTAGGAAACATGTCCCCTCCCCCCACTTTGTACCTGCCCAAGGGCAAGGAAAAGGGGGAACGGGGCGGGGGGACCCTCTCGTCATGCCACAACAGGAGAGTTGCTGTCAGCACGTATGCTTCCCTTTACCAAGAGCCGGGCCAGCCGGATCGAGCATAACCCAAACAACAAACATAAGAAGTTCTCAGGCCCTGGCTGGTTGGCTCAGTGGTAGAGCGTTGGCCTGGCGTGCAGAAGTCCTGGGTTCGATTCCCAGCCAGGGCACACAGGAGAAGCGCCCATCTGCTCCTCCACCTCTCCCCCTCTCCTTCCTCTCTCTCTCTTCCCCTCCCGCAGCGAGGCTCCATTGGAGCAAAGATGGCCCGGGCGCTGGGGATGGCTCCTTGGCCTCTGCCCCAGGCGCTAGAGTAGCTCTGGTCGCAACAGAGCGACGCCCCGGAGGGGCAGAGCATCACCCCCTGGTGGGCGTGCCGGGTGGATCCCGGTCGGGCGCATGCGGGAGTCTGTCTGACTGTCTATCCCGGTTTCCAGCTTCAGAAAAAAAAAAAAAGAAAAAAAAAAAAAAAGAAGTTCTCAGAGTGCCTGTGGCTTTCTACAATGTTGTGGGAAAAAGGACTTAAGGCCTGGAATTTTAAAACAACACTTTCTAATTATAAAAAGCTACATTGCAGGCCAGATGAAGAGAATGCTGTCCAGTCCATCACTGGCGGCCCTGAAACAGCCAGACGGCAAGCTTTCTTTCCTGCCGGCAACCCCTGTACAGTTTCCTGTGGGTCCGCAGAAGAGGGATGCGAAGGGAGGTGGTCCTCCGGCCACTCCAGCAGGGCAGGGGCAGGGGGCCTTATCACAGATCGGCCAGTCCTAAATGAGATATGAAAATGGTACTGAGAACATACTTTTGAAAGAAGTCCTTGTGAAAGATCAAGGGGAAGATTACATGGAAACTCTACAGGAGAGTTTTGATAGCGTTCAATAAAGCACTAAGGATCTAATATCTTATCTGAGTTCTTGCAATTACCAAGGGGCTGATTTTCTGGCCAGTGCTTGTAATTTTTGAATCCCATCCATTCATCCCAGCACTCTGGATCCAAGTAGGTCCCAGGAGTCTTGCATTCCCACTGGTGATGACTTGCCCCAGAATCCCCTGCCCCAGGTTAGATGAGTCCCCAGGAAAGTTCGTTACAGACTAGACCGGAGGCCTCAGCCGTCAATCCCAGAGCCGTGTGCACGGCGGTATCATCTGGCTCCCACGTGTTTGCTGAGGGGTGGGGGTGGGGGGCTGAAGAGCTGAGGCTTAGAAATGAGTGGGTGACCTCGCAGAGATGCCTGGTCACGGTGTAATCTGGTTGCCATAGGGATGTGAGGTTTTCTGCTCAAGCTTTTTGAGAAGCAAATTTTCCATCATTTATATGTAAACATATTGCAGCATCTTTAGTTTTAAAATTCACTTCCTTTTTCAAATTGCATCCAGTGTGGGCTCATACATAAAAGAAATATAAAATGTAATTTTCCAGAGGACAGCTCCTTGGAAGGCATGTGGGTTTCAGCCTTCACTCAGGGCCGAGTGTAGGAGGAGGGGGCGGGGCTGCTTTTCAAGAGGCTGCCAGTTCTACCCGGGTGGCCGGGGGCATCTCGAGGGTGCACCTCGAGGGTGCACAGGGCCCAACAGCAGGGGGCACTCCAGAGACAGGCCAAGCCCAGCATTTTCCTCCCCTTCTTCAAAGAGGAAACGTTACCTGGCTTTCTGTCTTTCCTGCTCTTCAGTAAATGACTCCATAGCCCTGTCTCTCTCCTCTAGCTCAACACACAGGAACAATTTTCTGAGCCTCAGTCAGTTCAGACTGCTAAAATGAGTTACCATAGACTGAGTGGCTTAAACAACAAACATTTATTTCTCACATTTCTGGAAGCTGGAAGTCCAAGATCAAAATGCCGGCAGATCCGCTGTCTGGAGAGCAGGCTTGCTTCCTGGCTCACAGATGGCAGCTTTATGCGTCCTCAGGTGGCGGGGAGAGAGAGAGAGAGAGAGAGAGAGAGAGAGAGAAAGAGAGAGAGAGGAGAGAGAGAGAGGAGGCAAGCTCTCCTGTCCCTCTGAGACCCAGCAGGAAGGCTCTGCCCTCGTGACCTAGTTACCTTCCCCAGATCCACTTCCTAGTATCATCACTCTGGGGGGGTAGGATTTTAACCACATGAAATCTGAAGGCATACATTCAGTCCATACAGCTCTGTGGTGTACCACAAAATTTACCACTTTTAAGTGTACAATTTAGTGGCATTAAGTACAGTCACAAGTTTGTGCAACCATCACTCTATTTCTAAACTTTTTTTTTTTTTTTTTTTTTTTTACAGGGACAGAGAGAGAGTCAGATAGGGACAGACAGACAGACAGGAACGGAGAGAGATGAGAAGCATCAATCATCAGTTTTTCGTTGCGACACCGTAGCAGTTCATTGGTTGTCCTCTCATATGTGCCATGACCACGGGCCTTCAGCAGACTGAGTAACCCCCCGCTCGAGCCAGTGACTTTGGGTTCATGCCAGTGAACTTTTTTGCTCAAGCCAGATGAGCCCATGCTCAAGCTGGCTATTCTGGGGTCTTGAACCTGGGTCCTTCCGCATCCCAGTCCGACGCTCTATCCACTGCGCCACCACCTGGTCAGGCTATTTCTAAACTTTATCATCATGCTAACCAGAAACCCTGTACCCATTAAAGGACTCCCTAATCTCTCCTCCCAGCATCCTACTCTCCATCCCAATGAGTGTGCCTATTCTAAGTAGCGCATTTAAATGGAATCATGCAATATTTGCCCTTGTGTCTGCCCTGTTTCACTTAACGTGTGATCAAGGTTCATGCGGCCTGTAGCGTGTTATCAGTACTTCATTCCTTTTGAAGGCTGAAGAATAATTCCCTTGTGTGCCTATACCACAGTTTGATTATCCATTCACCTGCGGATGGACCCTTGGGTTATTTTCACCTCCCAGCTATTATAAATAATGCTGCTATGAACGTGGGAGTACAAATATCTGTTGGAGCCCCTATTTTTAATTCTTGGAGCATACACCCAGAAGTAGAATTGCTGGACCATATAGTAATTCCATTTTTAACTTTTTGAAGAGCCATCATGCTGTTTTCCATAGCGAGCCTTCATGGACTTGAGATCACTGTTTCCTGGGCAGGTGAGGATTATTTTCTCGTGGAGTTTAACAATTGTACTTGTTTCTTTCTTTCCTATTTATTCACCTGTTTTTCTCTGAGGGTTTCTGCATGTCTCCCTAGTTCAACTGTCTTCTGTTGACTTTTTAGATGTAATATGTGTGGGGGCTTCAGATCTTCAGATTGACAAATTATTGATTGATAGACCTAGACTGGCAACATGGCGGGGATGTGTATTGTGCGGGTGAGATGGGAGGTCTCATCTTTCTGGTTTTCCAAACCCTCCTGAGCAACGCTGTTGATCAAGCAATTTCTGGTTTCCACTACTCACCCATGGGGATGGGGCGTCTGGTCAGGCAGGCCTCTTTGACCTGCCTCAATACTCCATGACTTCCTGCCACCATTCACACCGTCCTGTCCTTTATCACAACACCCTTTCCCAGTCCATACGCACACTTCTGTCTCCAGCCAGCCCCTCCCTGCTCAGGACCGGCAGCAGCTGAACTGCACCACATGAGCCTTCATGGAGCGCCTTCTCCCGAGAACTGCCCCAGCCATAGAGTCTCTGTGGTCTGGTCCAGTGTTTTCCCTGTAATATCTAATCTTTTGTTTGCTTGAGGGCAGCACACCTTGCACCCAACCCCCACCAGTATCTGGTACAGGCTAAGCTCATAGCAGAGCTTGGTAAATAAGAGCATTTTGATTTATGACCCTGGTCAAAGACTTGGACAAAGATGTGCTTGAGGCCCCTGAGATAAAGGACCCCGCTGGGCAGCAGAAGAGGCTGTGTCTAGGTACGGAGGCTGCAAGGGCCCTCTGCTACATTTCACTTTTTTCTTTTTAATATTTTTATTGTGAAATATAACATATATTCAGAGCAGCACATAAAATGTAACAGAACAGTTTAATGAATAAATTACAAAGCAAACATTCTTGTCTCTGCCACTAAGTGAAGGAGAACAGGGCCAGGTACTTCTGTGGCCCCTCCATCCTGGGAATCCTGGCTAACTCCTCCCTTTCCCCCTGGGGTAACTGGATGCCAAATTTTATAATATTTTTTTAAAAATTTTTATATTTTTTACCATTTCATAAAAATTTTTTATGAAAAATATTTTTTCATATTTTTGTGTACATCCCTTAAAATCATAGTTTAGTTTAGCTTGCTTTTGAACTTTGCATGAAAGAAATAATGCTGCACATACTCTCTTTGGATTTGCTTCATTCACTCGACTTTATGTTTGTGAGTTTCATCCGCCTCATTGCTCCTGGCTGCAGTCACTTCACCTTTACGGACATAGAGCATTCCACCATAAAAGCATGGCTCGGTCTGTCTGGGGCATGTGTGCTAGAAATGCTGAAGGAAAGAGGGTTGTTTCCAGGTTGGGGCTATTAGAAAAAACTCTCCCACTGTCATCCTTCCACATCTGCAGAAACGAAGCATTTGCCAAGGATCAGGACCACGAGGTCATAGTGTCCGCACATCTTCACCTCTGCTAGGTGCCGAGCACCAACCTGTCTCCTAAGAGGCTGAGTCGTTCTCACTCTCACCCCAGTGAGAAAGTGCCTGTGGTGCCAGCTCTGACTCGGCAACTGCTCCGCCATCCACAGACCAGAAGGGCCTGCCTGCCTATTTTAATGCAGCTAAAAAGTGTTCAGCGGACACATCCTTGACCTTAGCAACCTCCAAACCCACGGATACCCGGAGATCTTTCCACAGGAACCCCCACCCCAATCTTGGGGTGGCAGAGGTGGGAAAGACTTGGTGCAAGAATGAGAATCTTGGGGGCAGTGGGAACCAGGAGCTTGTCACTGTCACCCCGGAGCTGTGAACCACAGAGCCTTAGCCAGCCAGTCATAAAATGTACAACAAAGGCTCAGGATGCCACTGGCTGTGAATTTAAACAGAGCCCAGGTGTTGCCTACAGACTCCGTCTCTGCTCCCCGCTGAGCTCACACCTGCCCTGACCAGGGCCTCCGCACAAAGCGTCAGTGTAACCGGGGATGCCGGGCCATGAGGTCAGAGTCTCGCCTTGCCGGGCCAGCTGAGAGTGCTCACCCTCGGAACAGAGCAGAGATACCTTATCACTTTTTAAAAAAATGCACCTCGTGACTATGAATTTCAAGCAATAGAGGTAAGTACAAAGCAGAGCACAAACAAAGGCATGTGAAATCTCACCACCCAGAAATAACCAGCACAAACCTTTGGGTCAACATCATTCCAGATTCCTCTCTGTGCAAATATACAAACGGAAGGATAGGCAGAAGGGTGAGAAATGGATGTGCCAATGGATGGGTGGTGGGTGGGTAGGTGGGTGGACACACAAGTTATAATTTTAGAAAAAATTCTACTGTCCATGTTATTTGAAAATAAAACTGTTCTCTTTACAAACTAATACTAGTTGAGTTCTTCCTCTAATTACAAGAGTAAGATAATATCAATGCAGAAATTTGGAAATCACAGAACATAAACCTTTCTCTGCATCCGACCTCCAGAAAATTACTATTAACATATCTACATACATGTGCATATATAATGTAATGCTCATTTGTAATGTGTTTATCAGAAAAGCACAACACAGCACTCTTGCCCACCTCCCCTGTCTCCTGCGTAGCCTTCCTACAGCCAGGTGGCCAAGGACTCCCTGGCAACGCAGGCCTCCGGTCCTGGGCAGGGCCAACTCAAAACAACCTGTCCAAACATGGCTCAAGAATAACCAAATCTCATACTTTCCAACCAGGAGCCAAAAGGACAATTGGACCAGCCTTCGCTTGTCAAATGGTAGGTGGTAGCCTTTTTTCTCAGTTTGGCCACAAACAAGTATGCACTTGAAGCAAAACAAAGCCAGACCTGACCATTACGTATGTATGGTCCCAAGCAGTCTACAGATCTGCATAGCTCAGTCCACAGAAAAGATCAACAGTAACAAGTTTTTAATAGTAACTAACACTGTAATTAGAATCTTATTGGGGCAATAAATCTGTTCATGCTTTCGGAGTACAGGCACTGCAGCTCCGAGCGATGGTCTCTGGTGCCCGTCTACCCAGACCAGATGTGGCAGCACCTTGTAGGATTCCTAAAGAGCACAAGAGAAGCCAACAGTTGAGACCAAGTATCTCATCTCCATAGCTACATGGCCTTGAACCAAAATTTAAAACCAGTTAGGAAACAGAAATAAATGCAATTCTGCTTACGCCCATCCCTAGAAGCAGCAGGGGAGTCACTTCACCCCAGCAAGCACTCCTTCCACCATCCCACAGCCAACACTCAGCCCAGGAAGCGCCTGGGCCTGTTATCTGGGCCCAGGCTCTTGTAAGAAGCTTTTAGTTTGGAAAGACCCAAAAGCTTTTAGCTTTCCCCCATGCTATGGAGAGGCGGGGCTGTGTCTCAGTGGTCCTGAGGCTGTGTGTTGATATTCCCATCCTCAACCCTTCCTGATGCCCCTTGTTATTTAAGAGCCTCACATGATCCCCACATGCAGAGCACCCACCACTGAAGGTCCTCCCCACACCCTTTCTCTTGCATCAAAATCTCTCCAGCTCCCATCCTCAGAACTGCCTCCTGGCCCATCCCTCAGTCATCTGACAATCAGCTCCGTGGAGGGGACTGAGCTGTTTAGACATTACTATCCCAGGCAACAAGACTTCATTTCAACTGGGTCCTTCTGAAAGCAGTGTTATACTCCAAAAATGTGCCCCTACCACAAGCTACTGCCCTGTGCCTGGCTACTGGGGCTCTGCTTGGGGCATGCCAGCTTGTGCGGACCCTTGGAGCACAGAGTATCAGGGTCACCTACTCCCTCCATGCCTGAGACCAACCTGATTCCAAGGAGCTGAGGGAAGAGAGAGGGCACCTCTCCGTTCCTCTCCCAGCTCCTCTCTGTGGGGGTGCAGAACTCGCTCGCTCATGCTCTGCCTAGCCACAGCACCAGCTGGTGAGCTTGCGAGATCTTTCTCTATCCCCCATGCCACCTCCTCCTCTCACCTAAAATGGGAGGAGAGAGGGGGAGGAAATTTTTCCTCCTGTGCTGAATTTATCCCAACCGCAGACCCGCTGCAGAGGCCGGGGAGAAGATAAACAGAAGTCTTATTCTAATCTTTCAAAACCTCCCAGTGTTCTCCAGCCCACTCTGCTTTCTTCCTACCTTGCTGGGGGAGGAACTCTGGCTTTGCCTCTCTGTCCTGCATCTGAAAGACTGCCTCCTTGCTTCAGACCCCAGCTGTTTGTTCCTTATATTGGGACTGAGCGTTGTGACAGATGCTTAGCATTTTCTAATCAGGGCTCCCCGTTGCCTGGATCACCACAGGCAGACCTGATTTTATTGGGCTTTGCTTTCTCGAACTTCACAGATGTTGTGTTTTTTTACAAATTGAAAGCCAGCCCCTCCACCAGCAAAGAGATTAAGACTTGCTTTCCTGTGAGGCTCACTTTATCATGGTGGTCTGGAACCCGACCGCAATGTCCCCGGGGTGTGTGCCTAGAGTGGACCCTGAGTCCACCCCTCCCCCTGTAAACTTTGTCCAGAGTAATGAAACGTTTGATTTTGCCACATGTATCCCTCTTTCATCACGGAGGTTCTGACGAGAGACATAAAAATGGCACAGCCTGAGAAAGAGAAGGGAAGGGCCTGGATATCCACCAGGTGAACTATCAGGCTTGGCCACAGGTGACGGTACAGAGACAGGATTGGAGAACCCCCAAGGGCCAGGATGTCGCCTTTCATCTTCACAAGAGCTCACTGACGATAAAAGAGCTATCAGTGATTTCTCTGCTGGAAACGGGGAGAACTGGCATCAAAACTCCAGCATACGGTTGGGGCACAGGCACGTGGTTGACCTTGACTAGTGAGGGGCGTCCCGGGGACTTGGGTGAGCGGAGCTGTAGGTGGTGAGGCCGGAACCGGAAATGGAACTGTGGCAGAGGGTGGGGTCCTGGCTCTGCCTGGCCCCAAGGCAGCGTCGCAGCCGCAGGGGCCAGGTCCAGTCCAGCAGTACCTGGAGGAGCTGTGATGCCCAGCGACCACCAGCAGGGGGGGGCCGAGTCCCTGCAGGACTGGGGTTCCCAAGAGATTTGCCCGTGGGCCTGGCTGTGGCACAACTCCTGCCTCTGTTTCCCGAGCTTGCTCTCCAGCAGCCCTTCATTCTGAGCCGTCCCATAGCCGTTCAGTACACGCCTTTTCTGTTAAAATCAGCAGTGTTGGTTTCTGTTGTTTACAGGTGAGAGCCTCAACTGATTCCCCAGGCTGCTGGGCCCCGATTCCAGAAATTTCCACCCTCCTGCTTTTCAAAGGCTTTCTGCTTGCCAAGCACCCCACATAGCAAATGAAAAGAAGAAGTGCCTTTAAACCTGGTGGCAGCCCCGCCATCCTGCCCCCATAGCTCTTCCTACAGGTCAGATGAGTAGATTGAGGGATAACATGTCATGTGGGCAGTTGAGGACACCTCAAACCTTGTGTAAAGTGTGATGTCCTGAGAGGCCCCTGTACCAGTCTCCTTCCTGCACGGCTTCTGACGGGCTGATTCAAGCCAGGCTTTTTTTTGTAAATGAGACTTTCACTCCTAAAAGCAAGGTGCCCAGAATGTTGAGTGCCTCTTCCAGCTTTATGGTCCGCATGGCAATGATTAATAATCACCATAATCCCGTTATAATAATTTGAAAACTAAGCAAGCATTTCCTTTCGTGCTTGCTCGTTTTCAATGGTATTTTTTCTCTCTGCACATGCTTGTAGTACCTGCCTGGCAGCACTAATGACTTAAACTGAGGTGGAAGAAGGCAGAGCATCCCTCCGTGCCCTTGAAATGACTGGTTTGCTTCTGCTCTTGAGTGAATCACAACATACGATTCCTTAGTCCTCGGGAGAAAAGTCACATCACAAGAAACAGTGGGTTTCTAAATGCACTCAGATTTGTGGGGAGGGAGTTGTGGAGGTGACCACGGGGCTGTACTTTAATTAGGAGCTAGATGAATTCTTTTGACTATCTCTGGCCTCTGAATAAACCTGGGATGTGCCTCGCCCAGAGGCCTTGAGCCGACAGAAGCTGGCCTCTAATCGTTCATCCTCAAAGGCTGTGTAATTCTCCCACAAAGGGGGGCTCTGAAGCCAGTGGGACATGTGGGCTCCTTGAGACGCCAGCCCCCTGAGGTCCCTGGGATCCCACCTTCCTGATGACATCCAGATGTGTCATATTCCATGGGGCTGATTAGCTGTAGAATGTGCTGTTTCCATGTCCCCAGGATTCATCTGTGTTAACTCTGCTGCTAATTGGGTTTGTATCTGGCAGTGGTGACATTGAAAAAGGGTTTTGTAGTCAATTACGTTCTCCTGGAACACACAGGAAAGGCTTGTCCTGTCAACGCAGAGGTGGTCTCTACCTTAATGAACTGCCCCAGACAAAGGCGGCAAAGGACATCGTGGTCCCTGGGTGCCTGTCTCGGCTGGCTTCTGTTCAACAGCAGCCGGGCTCTAGCCGGGCTCTAGCCGGGCTCCGCGCATGCTGGTTCCCCGCACTGCACTTTCTGTTTGCCTGCTTCCCATGGAACGCATCTGAATGTGATCAGGGGCGTTAGAGTCACTTTAAAAATTACCCCCAAGGAAATGAAACACAAAAATGCTCTTCCTAGTGACAGAGGGTTTTGGCTTAACTGCACCAGGAAATGGACACTCACCATCCCCACTGCCCTCATAACACAGCCACATGGCAGACATCTGGGGGAAGAGACATGGGATTCTTCCTGCAAGGTTTTTTTCTGGTCCAGAACAAACCATCCTTCAAATGCTTTAACATCCTGAGCGTGGGTGGAAGTGAGGCTTACTTCTGTCTTATGGAAAAGATGGCGTGTTTATAGAAGAATCATTGGTTACCGTCGTGGCTGCAGGAAGGGCCGGCTGTTACTCGGGGAAACAGCAAGGCCTTGGCTTTTTTTTTTTTTTCTGAGGGTCCTGATGGGTCAACTTTGGCCACATTTTTAGAATACTGGGGATTTCCAAGCCTCTGCCCCAAGGACTTGGAGCCACTTCCTGTTCTCAGGGAAATGGAAAGCTTCCCATTGCTGGCTCAGAAATAGGCCACCATGGCCTGGGAGAGACTTGGAATAAGAGGGCTTCCTCTGGGGCATGCGGCTCCCTCTGGGCAGTGGGGAGCCCCAGTGAGAGTGACCGTGTGCAGAGGTGGCTTCAGCCATAGGTGGTGGGGGAGTGTGCGAGGCTGCGCTCAGTCCGCGCTGCGCGGGGCTCCACGCCGGCAGAGCAGCACCCGCGGGAGCTGTGGCTGACCAGCCCAGGCTGAGGTCGGCCCTCGCTGTTTGCCTCCAGGGTCTCATGACCAGCCTGTAAATGTGGTACAATGTGGTCCAACCACTCCTGCTATGGGAACCGAAATTGCGTATTTCCTGCCTTTCATCTTGATGTGTTGGGGATGAAAATGTCAAAATAACCTAACCACAGTACCGTCACTGGGGCAAGGGGCAGGGCCATGGCTGGGGGACGCAGGGAGGACTCCGGGAGCCTGCGGAGAAGCCCGCAGGGGCAACAGAGAGGAGCCCGGGTGAGTTGTGCCCGGCACCATCAGCCCAGGCCAGGCCGTGGGAGTCCTCCTGCTGGCCAGGGAGGGACAGGGATGTTGCTCAGACAAGGTGCACGGCCTGTGTGGGGACGTGTGCTGCGGCTGATCAAGCCAGATTGCCAATTCTGGGTTATTTCGAGGCGATGCCAGGAAAGCTTCACTGAGAAATTTTATCATTAGCTGGGGAGCATGGGCTCCTCCCTTGATCTCCTGCCAGGGTAGATTTCTGGAGAAGAGCCTGGCTTTGAGAAGGCAAATCAGAGAGCATAAAGACAGACCATGAGCACACCAAGCTAGCTTTGGGGTGATGGAACTGATCTTTAAAAAACATTTTAGGACACAGTTAATACAAGATGGTCACAGATCCGTGTAGTGCCCAGCACGGCTGAGTTTTCTCCTTCATCCCAGTTTGTTTTCTCTCTCCAGCTCCCCACCCCCGCCCCACATCTTCACCATGCCCCCTCCCCTTCCTGCCCCCATCCCGCCCCGGCCTCCAGGGTTTTCCTTCAGCCTCTCACCCTTGAAAGCATGGATCCTTCTCTCTGATACCAGCCCCCATGTAATGATTCAGGGTGCATTTCCAGGAAGCGCCCTGGTCTCTGACAACAGATCCTCATTCCCAGAACCTGTTTCTGGTTCTTCCTTAGAATTAGCCCAACCCATTGGCCTTGTTTTCTTAGCTTAGTTCCTCTCTTTTTTCACCCTTCCTAAACCATATGGCAGAAGGTAGATGATCTGTCTTCATCTCAAGGATGAATTTCCGCCTGCAAAATATAAGTCTTCATGCACGTGGTGCGTGAGAGCTCTGGTTTAGGGCACAAAGGGTGATGCACAACTTGTGTGACTGAGGGTGGGGTGTTTGTCACAGAGTCCAAGCCCGGAAACACGTTCTCAAGGTGACAGTTCTGATGAACACACAAGATCCTCCTTACCCAGCGTGTGAATTAGCCTCCAGAATAGAAGACAACCTGGAAAGAAGTACAATCCTCCAAATTTGCTAATTATTCTTCTCTAAGAAACAGAAAAATCAAAGATCAGTCTCTGGAAAATTATATTTTTAAGAAGCCGAGCTTGAGGGGCTCTTTGAGAGGGTCAGATGCTTCAACCATAAACCGGAATTAACTGAAATGGGGCCTGGAACTGCTCTGGAACCAACGATGATTACTGTACAGTCAGATCTCAGATCAGTGATTCTGAATGGGCATTTCTTCCCACCTCAATGTATG
Organism: Saccopteryx leptura; assembly: GCF_036850995.1. NCBI lineage: Eukaryota > Metazoa > Chordata > Mammalia > Chiroptera > Emballonuridae > Saccopteryx > Saccopteryx leptura. Next base: position 60,774,720 of record NC_089509.1, on the reverse strand, counting down.
CTGAATGTATCCTAACGGTATCCCCAGGCCCCAGGCAGGAGGAGAGGGCCAGCTGTTTGTCCAGGATAAGGAAGCCCTGGTCTTCCTCAGACCTCTCCATCAAGTGACAGTCTCAGGGTCCAAAAGGCTCCTCTCCGCTGCCTGGGCTCCCTGAGTTTCTGTCATTGCCCATGAGAGCTGGAGCTGGTGTATCCTGCGGGGCGCGTCACCACAAGGAGGCCCACGGGACCGGCCCTTCCTCCGCGCCCCTCCCGGAGCTCCTAGCTCAGGCTCCTCGCCGTCCGAGCCCAGGCTCCACCGCACGGGCCAGGCGGGCTTGATCTTCCTGGCAATGAAAAACAAACGTAAAGTTGAAATAACTTCTGAAAACAATTTTACAGAAAAGGAAAAGAACCAGTTCCCAAAAAATTGGCACAACCATATTTTTAGCCAATTAAGAAATGGAACTGGTTTTAGTCCTCTGACGTTTTATACAGATTGGCAGGAGGCGATAAAGGCATTGCACAGTAAGAGGCCGATATATGGAACAGTCTGGGATCTCCCCTGATTCCAGCAGGACAGTCTGCTCTGCAGAGCTCTGTCTCCAGTCCTGGGCTAGGACTTCACACACGGGCTGTCTCCTTCACTTTGCAGGGATCAACCTCAGAGTTTCACTTCTCAAACGTGTCTGCTGGGGGGGGGGGCGCTCTAATGGCAGAGGACGATGGATGGATCCCCCAGGGGCCCAGAGATTGCTCACAGAGGCCACAAACAGCACCTTATATCTAAGATATTCATGTGAATTTTTTATTTGTATTTATTTTCACAAAAAAATCAGCTTTAAATTCGTCATTTGTTGAACCCAGTCTGTAGTTTTAGGAGTGAATCACAAAAAGACAGGAACGGAAGGCAGGAGGACGGTCAAGGGCGGGCGCTCTCTTGCAGGCTAGGACTGGACCTGAGCAAAGCTGTGTTGCCCACAGTGGGCAGACTGGTGGTGGTGGGGGTACCATTAGGGATGTTAGAGAGTGCTCCCCATCTAAGGTAGGGACTTGGGCACCAGGAGTTGGGAGGTACCATCACCAGGTCGGGGAAAGTAATGGGGACAGTTCTTAGAGAATGTCATTGTGCCTCTGTGATTCTGCCCAGTGAAGGCTTAGCTGAGGCAGGAGGAAACTTCCTCGATAGCTCTGCCCACGCGCAGCTGGACCAAGGTTTTTAGGATCTTACCTAACAGGATGGGTCCTGTTCCCTTGAGCTGGAGGTTTCCTTTCCTTCCGGTGGTCCTTAGAGTTCCTTCCAGTGTCAGAGGACTTTGACGGGAGATGGGCGCAGCAGACTTGGGCTGCCTCACCTGAGGACCAGCTGGGACTATGTCCCATCACTCTCCCAAGATGAATGGCAACATATTTTTTTCCTCTGTGTCACTAGTTGGTTTCTGGCTGCAACTCTGGCATCTAAACAGACACGCTTCTTGGTCACAAGACTTGATTACAAGTTGTTAGTCTATCACTGTAAGTATTAGTCAATATTTGGTTTTTATTTATTTTTTATTTTTCTCTTATTTATTCATTTTTTGAGAAAGAGGAGAGAGAGAGAAGAGGGAGGAGCAGGAAGCATCAACTTCCATATGTGCCTTGACCAGGCAAGCCCAGGATTTTGAACTGGTGACCTCAGTGTTCCAGGTCACCTTTTTATCGACTGTGCCACCACAGGGCAGGTTTTCAGTAAAGACATAGTTAATGCATAATTTTTCTTGCTTCATAGCATTGAATAAATAATTGGCAGCACATTAAATAAAAGGTTAAATTGATTTATTTATTTTTCTCCAAGTCTTCAAGTAAAATCAGAGCTCCAGGCAAATGTACCATGTTCATACAGGAGTTCCAGACACCTGCAGGGACTGCTAATATGCCTAGCGTTGTGACAAAACTAAGTTAGTCTCACTGATACATTGAGTCAGAGAACAAGGAAGGGACACATCATAGATGTTGGTGATTTGAATAGTATTGTACTTATGATGGCCATATAATAGGCTAATGTACTTAAAATTAGTATGACAAATGAAATAGTACTTGAATATAACTCAGTCTTGGCTAGCTAATCTTTAAAAGTCTAGATGCCCTGGCTGGACGGCTCAGCGATAGAGGGTCGGGCTGGTGTGTGAAAGTCCCAGATTCGATTTCTGGTCAGGGCACACAGGAGAAGCTACCATCTGCTTGTCCACCCCTCCTCCTTCTCTCTCTTTCTCTCTTCAACCTCCTTCAGTCATGGCTCAAGTGATTCGAGCAGGTTGGCCCCCAGGCGCTGAGGATGGCTCAGCGACCTCACCTCAGCTGCTAAAGTAGCTCAGTTGCTGAGCAAGGGAGCAGTGGCCCCAGATGAGCAGAGCAGCACCCAGTAGGAGGCTTGCCGGGTGGATCCTGGTCGGGGCACATACAGGCATCTGTTTTTGCCTCCTCACCTCTCATTTAATAATAATTTTAAAAGTCTAGCTAGGTAATTATGGAGCTGATACACACGTTTGAATTTACTGCAAGTCCTCTATAACAAAAGGAGAAGTTGAATCTCCATAAATATTCACACACATCTAGACTCTTTTCCACTAAACTAAGTAATTCCGTTGATGGTGCAGTAACATCCAAGGCCCACCTTTGTAATCTGGGATTAGCTAAGTGATCTCAGACTAAATTACACAGTGCCTAAGAAGATGATGAAAATGAGACTGCAGACAAGATTCACATTGTTCGCTGCATCTGGCAAGTTCACCATGCACACTGCAGGCTTTCACTGGAGAAATCCTCTTGTGCATTTATGACTTATGGATTTTGGCCCAAACTAGAGCATACTTGGATTAGCTTCATGTGCAAAACCTTCACTGAATCTCCTTTGATCTTGGCCAGATTTTTACCCAAAAGTATTCAGAAGGCTTTCCTTGCTTTGGAAAAGACCAAACACTGGCCCCAATATTACTACCTATTTATTACTAAATATTTACCATATTTAAAATGTGGCCACTTTTTAGCCAAAGGGATGTTTGAGTCTTTGTTAGAATAATGCACTAATGGTTAGGGGACAACTAATGCCATTGTCTTAAAAGACAGGGGAGGGGAGACGGGAGACTCAATTAAAAAACTCCAACAATATTTTTTAATTTCTTCTATTGTCTGCTTTATAATACTCTGGGAACCCTGACAAGCTCTCCTCTTTGGCAGGTTTTTAGGTGAAAGGATTATTGTTCATCATCAGTTATCACTGTGTAATGAATATAGTAACTATTCAGCAAGACAAGAGGTTTCAAAGGCTCCAGACAGTTTACTAATTTGACTGCATTTCTTGCACTAATGCACATAATTCTATTGAAAGGTAATAGAGAGCCCTGGCGATTTGGCTCAATGGTAGAGTGCTGGCCCATTGTATGGACGTCCCAGGTTGGATTCCCAGTCAGAGCACACAGGAGAAGCAGATGGTGGCTTCTCAACTGCTCCGCCTCTTGCTTCTCTCTCTCTCTCTCTCTCTTTTCCTCCTGCAGCCATGGTTCAGTTGGAACAAGTTGGCCCCAGGGCACTAAGGATGGCTCCATGGCCTCACCTCAGGTGCTAAAATAGCCTAGGTTGCTGAGCAACAGAGCAACAGCCCCAGATGGTCAGAGCATCACCCAGTAAGGAGCTTGCCAGGTGGATTCCAGTCGGGGCATGTTGGTCAAATAAGTTTGTAAATATGATGTATATGTTTGCTTGCTTATATGATAGTTTGCATTGGGTGTGGGCGGCAGGCTGTAAGCAGGCAGGGTTGTTATAGCCTAAGGCTTAGTTTTAAGACTAAGCTTTTCCCCACACCCTTAACTGTTGCATGATGTGGGGTGGTGCACTCTCATGATGAATCCCATTATGCCTCAGATAAGTGACTTTGTATCAGAGACTTCCTTGTTTGTATATTGGATTAAAGGTTTTGATTTCTACAATATAAAATGGGGCAGAGGAGCCCATGCTGGGGGAGAGCAGAGAAAGAACACATGGAGGAGAGGAGAAGCAGCCAAGATGGCGGAGTGCTGAAGGAGAAGCCAGTTTGTGCAGAGTTTGTGCAGAGAGAAGGAGATGGGGAACAGAGGTGAATAAGTCTGGTGAGCTAGAAACCTTTGATTCTAGGAAACTCAGATAAGTCAGTGGCTTTGGGAGCCCTGAATGGAAAGGGAAGTGTTTTCCCACTGTGTGTATTTCTTGCCCGCCCGGTGCAAGCTAAGATTAAAGCTAATGGCCCATCAGTTCTTGGCTCTGTTGTTTCATAACCGTCTGTCCGAAGCATATGCAAACCTGCACAAGCCAGGTGGCTGTGATGGTAGCTGTGGCTACTGGCTTTAAAGGGCACAGGTGGAAGTCTGACTCTCTGCCTCCCCACTTCTCACTTAAGGGAAAAAAAAACAAAGGTAATAGAAAATTTTCATTGTAAAAAATGTAGGAGAGGTAAAAGTAATTTTCAATTTTATCAATGCAATTGTGGCTTTGAGAAACATAAGTAAAAAACAAACTTATAAATTTTAAATTGTCTTTGCTGAGATTGATATATTAAAATACCATATCAGTGCAAGTTCTTTTTCTTTTCTTTCTTTTTCCTAAGTGAGAGGTGGAGAGATAGACAAACTCGTGCATGCACCCCAACCGAATCCACCCAGCAACCTCGTCTTGGGCCTATGCTTGAATCAACAGAGCTATTTTTGGTGCCTGAGGCTGATGCTCGAACCAACCAACCTATCCTCAGAGCCTGGGGCCATGCTCAAACCAATTGAGCCACTGGCTGTGGGAGGGGAAGATAGAGAGAAGGTAAAGATGGAGGGGAAAAGAAGCAGATGGTTGCTTCTCATGTGTGCCCTGACCAGAGATTGAACTCGGGATAGCCAGATTGATGCTCTGTCCACTGAGCCAACTGGCCAGGGCTAACTTCTTTTTCTGAAGTGAGATCTTTATTAATTTTATTTTTGATCATTTCTGTCCCTGTGTCAACAGGAGAACATTCTTGGCCAAAATTAAGACTAATTAAATGGTACTTAGGGAACACAAGTGAATAACAATGTTTAACAGCACCTCTCAGAATAAACTCAAGCAGCAGACAAGATGGAAGCTGAAACGTGTTCACAGTCCCCGCTCTTCCAGATGACAGCAAAGACTGAAGTGTATGTCACCGACAGAAACCCAGGATCCTACATGCTCCAGTCTTGGTACTGGTTCAGACCTGCAGAAAAATATAACTGGAAACAAATCAGAATTCTTCTGCCTCTTGAGAAAGTGCCAAAGGCAGGAATGTATTTTAAACATCCAACAAATCTCCTTAAAAATACTCTTTACACTTCTGTCTCTCAGTCTCCAGTTTTCTCTCGGCCCATTTTCCCTACGGGCTCCAGAGACCTGGTTTGAGGCGCTTCTCTCCCTGTCTTCATTTCTGCCTCAGGTCTCAGTTCTTCTTCATTTGTCATTCCACTTAGCCTCCCTGGCGCCTTCGTTTTCCTCCAGATTGCTATTACCCAGACTGCGCGACCAAGAAAAGTTCTAAACACTCTGCTCTGGCCGAGGGGTGGGGTCGGCAGGCTCGAGTGTGCGGTCCAGTTATCCTTCTTGACTTCTCTCCGTCTCAGAGAATATGAGAAGCTGGCCGCAGAAGAATTTGCCATCAAAGCATTTCCTGAATTAATCAAGTGCTGAGAGCCTGGAGCACAGGGCCAAGGCCTTGCTCTCAGCGCCTGTCACTTTGCCTCTCTTAGAGTCACAGTTCACTTACTCCTGCCCTGAGTCAGCTGTGGCAGAAGCCACTAGAGACCCTATATCCTGTGATAGGATTCTTAGACTTTTTTTCCCCTTATACTTTATATGTGTGTGTGTGTGTGTGTGTGTGTGTGAAACCTTTTACTTTATTTTCAGGGATCCTAATTTTTATTTTAATCAAAGTACAGTTCCTCTAAATGAAGCAAGGGTGGGTGTCGAGAAGCACCACCCTTTGGGCCACAGGTCCCGTTCCACCCCCCTTCTCATGTGGCTGGCTCTGAGAGCCTCTAGGAGTCAGTTTGCACCGTGAGTGTGGCGGACACAGCACCATATTTGGAATCAGAAATGTCAGATTGCTGTCGTGGTAAGCTCTGCTACCTATGACCCAAGTGCATGCACACATTACTCTAACACCCACACACGGGGTTGCTGCGACAGTGAAATAGTGGACAGTGGGACTGCAGCACACGGTGACTTCCTCCCTACCCTTCCTCTCAAGGGGGCACAGGAGAGGGCACACTGGATGAGGCAATCCGCTCCTGCCCCTGGAGAAAAATAGCACCAACATGGAGAGGACCCAGGAGTGGGCAGCAACCTGTTTTGTACGGAATAGAAAGCATTTATGTAATCCAATGACTACAGAGGCAATAATTACTACCAAACTATCAGCCTGAACTGCGAGGCACTGAACTCCAATTAAAAAAAAAGAAAGACAAAGAAAAAGCAGAGGCAGGTCAGCTGGTGTGATGGACAAAATCTCAGAGCCTTGAGGATATCAAGATATTCACGTGAATTTCTGTTGGCTCTTGAGCTGTCTGCTCTGGAGTCCCTTGGAACCGTAAATCCTGCAAACTGAAAAGCAGAGCTAGACTCTCTCAGGGGCTGAGCGTACCTGTGTCCTTTATTCTTCTGAAGGGAGACCGCTGTTTCAGGGAGCCTTGGGAATGGCCCTGAACAGACTGCCTCCCAGAAGGACCCAATGGATGGCCCACAGGGTTGTTCAGGTGGACAGTGCCCTAGCGGGCCCTGGGGACGATATGTGGTGTCCAGCCTGCAGAGACACCCCATTCGCAAGGCCTCTGAAACTCCACAGCCACTTTAATAACCGTCTGTTGCCACCTGCTGGTCACTGGGAGGAAGTGCTCAGCGCTGGGCTCCTAGAAGCTGCATCAAAAGAGACTCAGACTGACTATTTTCTCCAAAGGAGTGACCTTGGGAAGACCCACAATAATTTCATTGATTAAGCCACACAAGAATGGGGACTTGCCCTGGCCGGTTGGCTCAGCGGTAGAGCGTCGGGGGACCCGGGTTCGATTTCCGGCCAGCGCACATAGGAGAAGCGCCCATTTGCTTCTCCACACCCCCCCCCCCTCCTTCCTCTCTGTCTCTCTCTTCCCCTCCCGCAGCCAAGGCTCCATTGGAGCAAAGATGGCCCGGGCGCTGGGGATGGCTCCTTGGCCTCTGCCCCAGGCGCTAGAGTGGCTCTGGTCGCGGCAGAGCAATGCCCCAGAGGGGCAGAGCATCGCCCCCTGGTGGGCAGAGCGTCGCCCCTGGTGGGCGTGCCGGGTGAATCCTGGACGGGCGCATGCGGGAGTCTGTCTGACTGTCCCCGTTTCCAACTTCAGAAAAAAAAATACAAAAAAAAAAAAAGAATGGGGACTTTTATAAAAGCTATACTCTTCCTTAATGTAGTATATACTTAGTCAATTACAAACACTTTGGAAGCTAGGTACCAGGTAGTCTTCAAGGCACTGCGCATGATTGATAGCCACAACTCATTCTGTCCCTATCCAGTGTGATCATCTACTTTTTTCATTGAATTACGCTTTCTGTTCATTCATTCACTCATGAACAGCTATTGACTGAATGCCGACCATATGACAGGCTCAGGCCCAAAAGCTGAGGAGATGGCAGTGAGCAAAAGCAGGTGCCGCCTCTGCAGTCACTGGTCTGCGTGCTAGAGGGAGAGACAGACATTCAGCACATAATCACATCAATAAATGCAACAGTGCACAACATTGATATTATTATAGACAAATATAATTGCCATAAGGGTGCACCTAAAACGTTTGATTAACTCTAAAATAGCGGTTTGGGCTATTTGATATACATTAAAATAATTATTTTAAATGGGCCCTGGCCAGTTGGTTCAGAAGTAGAGCATCTTCCCAGTGTGTGGAAGTCCCAGGTTTGATTCCTGGTCAGGATACACAGGGGAAGTGACCATCTGCTTCTCCACCCCTCCCTCCCCATACTCTTCTCCTCCCGTAGCCATGGCTTGAATGAGCAAGTTGGCTGCAGGTGCTGAGGATGGCTCCATGGCCTCATCTCAGGTGCTAAAATAACTGAGCAAGGGAGCAGAAGCCCCACATGGGCAGAACATCAGCCCCAGACAAGGGTTGCTGGGTGGATCCTGGTTGGGGTGCGTTCGGGAGTCTGTTTCTCCACCTCCCTGCCTTTCACTTGATATAAAAAAAATTATTAATTTAAATGTTTTCATCCTTTGCCTCAGTACTTCCACTTTTAGGACCTTATCTGAAAGGATAAATCACAAAATTGGGCTGATTTATATGTATAAGGATGTCTACTACATGATTGCTTATAAAAGCAAAAAAAGAGAAAAATTTAATAGGAAACATTCAAATGTCCAGTAATAAAGGTTTGATTACACAAATTATGGTACACTCAGAAATAGAATATTCTGCTGCCACTAAAAATGAAAATGTAGATCTATGTTATTTGATCAGAGACATATTTATTATATATTTTTCAAGTTATAGAAAAGGATTATAGTAAGTCCCATTTGTGAAAACATTTTATGAGTGTGTTCTTTCAGCTCCATACTACATAGTCAACTTTTTATTGTTACTGTTGGATCATTATAATCATCAGGTAAATATGCTGTCGTTTCCCCATCCAAAAAAAGGCAGAAAACAAAAACCTCAATTAGCGTCTATTGACCCTACTTCCCCCACCCACGATCGATTGATCGTCTCCTTTCTTTGTTACCCTTTTCAATAAAGCCCCTCTAACTCCTCCCCTCTTACGCCTACTCCAGTCAGGTTTGGTACATGTCAAGGTCGCCAGTGGCCTTCACATTTCTAAGCCCATCCTCATTTCTGTCCTCAGCTCACGGGCTCCATCAAAAGCTTGAACACAGCGGACCCCTCCCATTCCCTACAGCACTTCCTCCGCTGGCTTCCGGAAGTCCCCCCCTCCTCCTGCCTCACTGCTTTCTCCTCAGTCTTGGCTGACCCTCCTCTACTTCCCAGTTTTTAAATGTTAGTTCTCTTCTCCTCTCTGCCTATACTCATTGCTTCGTTATCCAGCCGTGGCTTTCAGCGCCATCTGCCCTAGCCTACATCTTTCCTCGAAATTCCTGACCCATAAATGCAACTGCCTACTCAGATTTTGAATACACATCTCTAACTCATCACGTCTGTCCCTCCAGAACTCAGGCTTAACTGTCTTCCATTAAACCTGCTCCATTCATATCCTTCCTTAAGTCACCTGTCGGCACCTAAATCCTTTTTGATGCTCAAGACAGAACCCTGCAAATCATCTTTAATCATCATCCTTTCTTTCTCATATCCAGATCCCATCCTTCAGAAAATCCCGTTAGCCTTAGTGTCAAAATACATTCCCAAATCCAACTGCTTCTCATCACCCGCACTGCAACCGCCCTGGTCCAATCCACCACCATCCGCTGCCTGAATTACTGCAGTAGTGCCTGTCTCCCCTACAGCCTCTCGTCACCACAGGAGCCAGGGTTTTCCTTTTACAACATGTGTCACTCCTCTGCCGAAGCCCCGCAGAGCCTGACCGTCTCACGGAGTAAGAGTCTACAAGGTGTGCTGCGTCCCCTCGTCCCTTGCTACTCTCTGGCCTCCTCTAACCCTGTCACTCGCTCTGCTCTAGCCTGGCTGGCTTCCTGGCTCCGTGCTTGAACACAGCAGTCCCTTTCCCCTTGGAAACTTTTGTAGCTGTTCACTCTGCCTGGAGTGCCCATCTCCTAGAAATCAGTAGCTCCTTCAAGTCTTTGTTCAGAAGTCGATCCTCTCCAGCTGTCCTGGTCCCCTCACCCTGCTCCACATTTCCTTTTTCACCCGATAAGATACTAAACAGGCCCTGGCCGGTTGGCTCAGCGGTAGAGCGTCGGCCTGGCGTGCGGGGGACCTGGGTTCGATTCCCGGCCAGGGCACATAGGAAAGGCGCCCATTTGCTTCTCCACCCCTCCCCCTTCCTCTCTGTCTCTTCCCCTCCCGCAGCCAAGGCTCCATTGGAGCAAAGATGGCCCGGGCGCTGGGGATGGCTCCTTGGCCTCTGCCCCAGGCGCTAGAGTGGCCCTGGTCGTGGCAGAGCGACCCCCCAAAGGGGCAGAGCGTCGCCCCCTGGTGGGCAGAGCATCGCCCCTGGTGGGCGTGCCGGGTGGATCCCGGTGGGGCACATGCGGGAGTCTGTCTGTCTGTCTCTCCCCGTTTCCAGCTTCAGAAAAATACAAAAAAAAAAAAAGATACTAAACAATTTCTTTACTGCTATGAAGCTCTGAAATATCCCCTAATTTTTGTGATCAGTATATATATATATATATATATATATGCATTTATTTTCTCTAACTAGAGTGCATTTGTCCTGAGAAACAGAAATCTTTGTTTTTTCTATTTACTGATGTATCCCAAATACTTGGAACTGTGCTTGGCCCATGGTGGCAATGCTCAAAGAAAGAAATGTTTAGTAAATGAATGCATGGGGGAATCCTTTGACAATGTATACATATATCAAGCATCACATGGTATACTTTAAATATTATCATTTTACCTGTCAATTATATTTCAATAAAGCTAGAAAAAGATTCATCCCCTGAAAGTAGCATTTCCCTAGCAGTGGTTAATCCACAAAAACCTAAAAATTAAAGGAAATCATTTGACTTTAAGTAACATGAAGCAGGGATTTGAGATAGTGAAATACATATATTCATACATCCACGGAAAGGTTCTAAATGGATATAAAGTCACCTATTAACCACGGATATTTCTAGGTAGAAGGATAGTGGGTATACATTTTTCTTTTTGTTCACCTATTTTCTATAGTAAATTTAAATTACGTGAATAGCAAAAATTTTAATGAAAAAAAGTAAATTTTAATATCTTCTTAGTTTACTTTTACCTCCAGAAAAGAATTGGTAAGACACTAGAAATGAGGAAAAGGCACCTGTTCACTTCACTGTGAAGTCACCCTGCCTAGACAGTGGGGGACAGTCTGTCTTGGTTTGAGTTCCCCCCAAAGCAGACCCTGTACGGAGTTTATCTGAGGCGGCAGAGTGGGGAAACTGAGGCAGGAAGCCAATAAAGGGAGGGTTGTCATTTACAACACAGGCAACAGGAACTCGATCAAAGAAATGTTTAGCACAGAGTGGGCCTCAGCTACCCTATTATGGGGGTGAGGAAGCTGGGGTCTTTTTCCTCCTACAATGGCTGAGGGCTATTTCTGGGGGCATGAACTCTCTTGCACTTCCTGCTTGTCCCAAGTGTTCCTGTAGCAGAAAGAAAATAAATCCCTCGGGCAGAGTTGCAGATGGGGACAGCAGGCAGAGCTGTCCAAGCAGAGGTGAGAGCCCTCGGGACTGGGGGACACTGAGGGTCAGCCCCGATTCCTGGGTTAGGGCCTGAGTTTGCTCTTCGGGATGCTGTCCCTTGTGGCTATGTCCTCTGGGAAGTTCTTATCCACTCACCTCCATGGCCACGCCTCAAGTGACAATAAGGAGAGTACCCTCTTGGGAGTCTGTGCCGGTGCTGTGGCCCGATTTTCTGCCGATGCATGTTCGGGGCCATCTAAGAACTGTTTTAAGGGGTGGACAACCGAAGTTTCTGTAGTCTGGGTTCATGAAATCTTTGGCAATACAATTCCTTCAAATACTTAGTAAGTTTCTAAAACATTTGTTTTCAGTCATTTCCATTTGTCAGTAATGCACACATAGGCTTCTTTCCTGGTTATAATTCTCAAGCTGGATTAACTTCTTGTTGTAACTCTACACCTGTCCTTCAACTTAGTGGCAACCCTCTTGAAACACCATTTGGAAAAAAGACAGGTTTGAGTGTGAAGAAATAACCTTAAACTGATTTTGGGGGCAGTGGTGAAACTATCTGTTTAATGAGAATTCTTTTTTTTTTAAATTCATTTTTATTGGAGAGAGAGAGAGAGAGAGAGAGAGAGGAAAGAGAGAGAGAACAGGGGGAGAAGCAAAAAGCATCAACTCCCATATGTACCTTCCAGGGTTTCGAACCAGCAACCTCAGCATTCCAGGTCGACACTTTATCTACTGCGCCACCACAAGTCAGGCTTAATGAGAATTGTTAGGGGCTTTTGCTCAAAGCCATTTTGTGTGTTATAACTTACCCTTTGGGGTTCAAAACAGAAGGCTCCAGATTTCAAGACTCATACTATTCTCTTTCATTTCTGCTCCTGAATCAGTCAGTTCTTTCCCGAGTTCCACTCTTCCTTGTACTGACTCACTAAGCAAAGCCAATAAGAATCGACATGCCCTCTCCCTGGCCAGGTAGCTCAGTTGGTTAGAGCAGTGGTCTCCAATCCCTGGGCCGCGGACCAGTACCGGTCCGTGGGCCATTTGGTACGGGTCCGCAGAGAAAAAATAAATATCTTACATTATTTCCATTTTTATTTTGTTTAAGTCTGAACGATGTTTTATGTTTTAAAAATGACCAGACTCCCTCTGTTACATCCGTCTAAGACTCACTCTTGACGCTTATCTTGTAAGTTCAACAATTATATTTAAAAATACCACAGTTTTTACGCTGGTCGCATAATTTTATTTTGTGCATTTATCCATCCCACCCTAAAGACTGGTCTGTGAAAATATTTTCTGACATTAAACCGGTCCGTGGCCCAAAAAAGGTTGGGGACCACTGGGTTAGAGCATTGTCCCTATACTCCAAGGTGGTAGGTTTAATCCCCAGTCAGGGAAGATACAAAAAATCAATCAATGGGCCCTGGCCGGTTGGCTCAGCAGTAGAGCGTCGGCCTAGCGTGCAGAGGACCCGGGTTCGATTCCCGGCCAGGGCACACAGAAGCGCCCATTTGCTTCTCCACCCCTCCGCCGCGCTTTCCTCTCTGTCTCTCTCTTCCCCTCCCGCAGCCAAGGCTCCACTGGAGCAAAGATGGCCCGGGCGCTGGGGATGGCTCTGTGGCCTCTGCCTCAGGCGCTAGAGTGGCTCTGGTCGCAACATGGCGACGCCCAGGATGGACAGAGCATCACCCCCTGGTGGGCAGAGCATCGCCCCTGGTGGGCGTGCCGGGTGGATCCCGGTCGGGCTCATGCAGGAGTCTGTCTGACTGTCTCTCCCTGTTTCCAGCTTCAGAAAAATGAAAAAAAAAAAAAAATCAATCAATGAATGCATAAATAAGTGGAACAACAAATCGATGTTTCTCTCTCTTTCCCCCCTTCCTCTTTCTCTAAAATCAATTGAAAATTTTTTTGTAAAAAGGATTGACATGCTCTAACTTTGGATTTCCAACCTCTTCCCTGGACCCAGAGGCTCAGTAACACTTTGCTCACTAAGCAACTGAGGAGCAGTGTTAGTCAGTAATTTACTATTATATAACATGGGTCTTCATCTTTTCAGCCTCCAATACCAATTTTCTTGCTTTCTCCTGCAGTGCTACATATTTTGGGGTTTATTCTTACCCACAGGACCCCAATGCAAGGGAGTACGTTTCGTATTAATAAGGATAACATTAGCTGCCAAACAAATAAACCCAAGAATGTCCATGGCTTAACATGATAAAAGTTTTGTTCCCATTCATGAAAGAGAGCTGGGTGGTGGCCAGGAAGGACAACGGGGTGCCCTCCTCCATGAAGTCATTCAAGATTCAGGATGTCAAAAGTAAAATTCCCTTCAACACAGGGTTTCCAAGGTTGCCCTGGGGGTCCCGTCCATTCCTGGAGGTCAGGAGATGAGAAGGGCATGAACAGCTCTGGTGGAGGTTTGTGAGTCTCATAAAATTTCTTCTGCCGTTTCATTTTCTAGAGTTCAGTTACACGAGTCCACCGGGAGGCATGGGGCAAGGTGCGCTGGGTGGGGGCGGCACAGATCCTGGTTAGGCAACCACAACGCTATGCTATGTTGAAGGAAGAGAACCTATTTCCTTAGGGGACAGTTAGCTGATCTCCCACAATTTTATTTTATTTCATTTTTTTATTGTTAGATTTTAGAGAGAGGAAGGGAGTGGGAGAAAAAGAGAGGAAAGCATTCATTTGTTGTTCCACTTAGTTGTGCATTCACTGGTTGCTTCCCGTATGTGCCATGATCAGGGATCAAACCCGCAACCTCATCGTTTTGGGATGACACTCTAACCAACTGAGCTAACTGGCCAGGGCCAATCTCCCACAATTTTAAACAGAAAAAAAATATAAATGTCAACTTTCAGCTCTTTCCTCTGCCCTCTAAGACCTTTCTCCAATTATCCGGACTCACTGAGATGGGGGACTTGTCAGGATACTGTCCTTGGGCTTGCGGTGAGGGGTCTTCTTATCTGATTCAGTCTGGGAAGGAAGGAAAGAAGGAACACGCAGAGTATCTTTACAGAACAGCTCCCTCCCTGTTTTGATAAAAATACCTTTCAGGCTGAGCAATTACTAACTGCTGACATAGTTTTTCTTTTCTTTTTTTTAAACAAAGGAATGGAAAGACGGAACCACTCTGCTCTTTGCTCCCCGGAGCGGCCGCGGCAGAGCACTGGGCGGAAGGGAGCAGGAATCTGGAACAACTGCTTCAGCAGCGGGACACTTTGCCATTAATTACTGTTCACTCGAATAACATGATGTGGGAGGTGGGCCGTTTGCTCCCGCTAATGGCCCACTGTGGGATAGTGATTGCCTGATACAGAGAGAGGGGCTGTAACAGCCACTCCGGAAGCCAGTAAATCCAATTTTATGGAAGAAGTCTTCTTTGTGAAAAACCAAATCCAATCAAACCTGAAACTCTCCACAGCAGATTCAGTACCAACTATGTACTCTTCTCAAATTCATTTTGTCACCAAAGCCCCAGGCACTTTGAGCCTAGAGTGAACCAGAGCAAATGAATTTTCCTGTGTGCAGAAGTGGACGTCTGTGATTTAGGATGATTAGTGTCTCACACAGACAGCCGACTATCTACTCAAACCAAATAACCCTAATCAAATCAATCCACAGAGATGAGGTTCTGGTTTTCACAAAAAGGAAAGGGTTTCTCACTGTTCAAAATAAGTGTTTGCCTATTGTAAGGTTTATATCCATATATATATATATATCTGTGATCCAACACAATGCAGTTCACACTCAACTTGTCAAGGGTATAGCAATTGTGTAAAGTGAGGCACTCTAATAGTGTAAGGCCCTCAGCCTCTCTCTGGGCTCCGGGGCTCGGGGCAGCCCAGCTGTCACTGCCACAAACAGGTGGTGTAAAACAATAGCTCCGCTGAGCCGACTCACTGTCCAAACCCTCCAGCAGCCAAGTGTCCAGCCAGAGCGCCGGCAGGCAGCACAGGTCACCAGTCTGCCACCAGCCCACGCCAGGGCCCACAGCCCATGGAGTCCCGGCCGCTCCTCCTGCTCCTCGGCCTCTGCTCAAGTAAGTGCTGGTGCTGGGGGGCTCTCCTTGGAGGCTGAGACGATAGAAGCCCCCACATCAGAGGCTTGCTTCTTGGATGAGAATACAGAATGGCAGGCTTCTGCAGCACAAGCCTGCTGTTAGTTTCTCGCCAGCGTTGGCTTGATTGGGTTTGGGGACAAAGATTCTAGTTTGTGTTATCCAATTAAAATAGGAGAGGAGGCCCTGGCCGGTTGGCTCAGTGGTAGAGCGTCGGCCTGGCGTGCAGGAGTCCCGGGTTCGATTCCCGGCCAGGGCACATAGGAGAAGCGCCCATCTGCTTCTCCACCCCTCCCCCTCTCCTTCCTCTCTGTCTCTCTCTTCCCCTCCCGCAGCCCAGGCTCCATTGGAGCAAAGATGGCCCGGGGGCTGGGGATGGCTCCTTGGCCTCTGCCTCAGGCGCTAGAGTGGCTCTGGTCGCGACAGAGCGACGCCCAGGAGGGGCAGAGCATCGCCCCCTGGTGGGCAGAGCATCGCCTCTGGTGGGCGTGCCGGGTGGATCCTGGTCGGGCGCATGCGGGAGTCTGTCTGACTGTCTCTCCCCGTTTCCAGCTTCAGAAAAACACACAAAAAAAAAAAAAAAAAAAAAGGAGAGGCTTGGTCAAAGGCTACCAAGTAGACATGCAGGTCTCTCCCTCCATCAGTGCCTGGCGTCCGACTGGTCCACAGGATCAGATGCAGCGCCACACCTGCCTTCCCAGACCTGTTTTCAGTTTTGAACAACTACAGGGACTTAGAGCGATGACTTACATTCGCAAACAATACAGTTAACAAGTCCTCTTACTGCTCCTGAGAATTCTGATAATAAAGAGGATTGATTGACAGCTCCATGTGCTAGAGAGAGAAACCTATTCTTAATTATAATTAAATTCTCTCCATGAGATGAAATATTTTGTAACTTTTAAATTCTGAAGTTAAAAAAAAAAAAGGTTCATATGTAGGCACTCTTGCCCACTCTTTAAAAAAAAATACATTCCTACATGTAAGTTTGGGTTTGAATTGAAACCATAAAACCTTGCACAGTCCTTGACCCGTATTCAGCTCTGGAATGTGTCACAACACAGCAGCTGAAATGCAATCCCCAATCCCAAACTTCCGGTAGAGGAAAACAGGAGATGCTTGCTGATTGCTTCATATAAAAGTTTACTGGTGATGTCATCCCAACAGAGAAACAAGGCAGCTGACATTCTGTGATTTCTCTTCTCTGATATTTCCCTGACAGACACAGGCCTTCTGGGCAGAAGGGTAAAGAGCTTTATTATTAATGTTTTTCAATACCATAGTTGAGGGAAATAGCCTAAACTCTAATAAATTAAGATAAATTATATCCTGTAGGATTTGGACTTGCTCCAACCCAAGCTGGCCTTGTAATGGTGATGGTGGTGGTGGTGGTGGTGGTGTGTGTGTGTGTGTGTGTGTGCGCGCGCGCGTGCCCGCGCGTGCACAAACTACACTCAGTGAAAATTCTTAAGTGATATGCTTATGTGTAAAAATCCTTAGGAGATCTCTTAGGACACTAAAACTCTCAAAATCGCATGTTTAGCTACTTTAAAAAGTATGTGACATGTATTTAGATCAATCCTAGAATTTGTGGTTATCAATTCACATGGGTGAATTCACAGCTGGATGAGGCATTCCAACATCTCCAATTTTGAATTATAGAGAAACTATAGTTTGAATTATAGGTTGAAAGACATGAGCTGACCTTCCCAAGGTCACTTAATTTATAAATCTTGGAATGTGATCATTTGGAGGCTCTGCTTGTTATGTGCACGGTCAGAAAACAGACTGAAATTACCAAAGGTGGCAAATTAACATAACCAAATTGAGATAAGCATTACCCAAGGTGACTAGTATCAGTATAGAATTTCTTCTGCTCAACTCTGCGGGCACAAAATACAAGTTGGACCAGTATGATACAAAAAAGAAAACCACTTTGGAATTGTGGTTGGGCTCCCCTACTTAAAATCAGTCCTTTATGGGCAAAATTCTCATTTGTATCAGGGATACATTTTCCTGTGTTAGCTTAGCACACAACGATCTCTGTTCTATTTATATAGTATTTTTTTTCTTACAACCTTTCCTCTCTTCTGCCTCAGGAATCCTAAGTACTTTATGCCACCTCTCTTATACCATATCACTTTCCAACTTGTTCACAGTTATTTATGTAAGTGACAAATGTCAATCTCCACGAGGGAAGGAAGTCAGGATTATGTCAGATTCACTTCTGAATGTCTCACATCTCTTAAAACAATGCTTTGCACACAATAAATATTTGATGAACAAATTAAGGTGATCACCATCTGAATAAGGATGCTTTTGCTGAAAAAGGAGACTTCAACATTATGCATTTGTTTGTCTGTATGATTGTTAAGTTACACCCTGCCTTTTAAGGAAAGGATTTACTGTGATTCATTGACTCCATGAGGAATTGGTCCAATTCTCTGGACCATGCTGGAGTTAGGAACAGAATCAGAATTCTGACCTCAAGTCTGTAAGTTTTTTATCACTCTACCCTGTTTTGAGGAGGCAAAAAAGGACAGAATACTAATGAACCCAATTAAAAAATGCAGACCTCCTCGGAAATTCCTGAGAAATTCATTAAGGAAGGAGCGAGGCGCCTTGTCACCGACCTGGGTGGGGGAGGCGCCTTGTCACCGGCCTGGGTGGGGGAGGCGCCTTGTCACCCGCCTGGGTGGGGGAGGCGCCTTGTCACCGGCCTGGGTGGGGGAGGCGCCTTGTCACCGGCCCGGGTGGGGGAGGCGCCTTGTCACCGGCCCGGGTGCGGGAGGCGCCTTGTCACCGGCCCGGGTGCGGGAGGCGCCTTGTCACCGGCCCGGGTGGGGGAGGCGCCTTGTCACCGGCCCGGGTGCGGGAGGTCCCTTGTCACCGGCCCGGGTGGGGGAGATCCCTTGTCACCGGCCCGGGTGGGGGAGGTCCCTTGTCACCGGCCCGGGTGGGGGAGGCGCCTTGTCACCGGCCCGGGTGGGGGAGGCGCCTTGTCACCGGCCCGGGTGCGGGAGGTCCCTTGTCACCGGCCCGGGTGGGGGAGGTCCCTTGTCACCGGCCCGGGTGGGGGAGGCGCCTTGTCACCGGCCCGGGTGCGGGAGGTCCCTTGTCACCGGCCCGGGTGGGGGAGGTCCCTTGTCACCGGCCTGGGTGCGGGAAGCGCCTTGTCACCGGCCCGGGTGCGGGAGGCGCCTTGTCACCGGCCCGGGTGCGGGAGGTCCCTTGTCACCGGCCCGGGTGGGGGAGGCGCCTTGTCACCGGCGTGGGTGGGGGAGGCGCCTTGTCACCGGCCTGGGTGCGGGAGGCGCCTTGTCACCGGCCCGGGTGCGGGAGGCGCCTTGTCACCGGCCTGGGTGCGGGAGGCGCCTTGTCACCGGCCCGGGTGCGGGAGGCGCCTTGTCACCGGCCTGGGTGGGGGAGGCGGGAACGAGCGTCACGGCTGTGCGGACCGTCCGGCTTCCCCGCCTGCCCTTGCCCTGGTGGATCACAGGGTTGGCCTGCATAGTTTTCCTGCTACATAATGTGAACCATCTGCTCAATCTGTTGCTTTCTAGCATGTTCTTCCTGTCAAACTAGAATAAAGCATCAATGGAAAATAAGCAGCCCAGGGCAATAGCTTCAAATTCAGTGGCCAAGGCACTCAGTGACCCGTGCCAGTCCCCTACCCGCTTGGGCTGAGTAGGGCCGGGGACAGACGGGCATGGAGGACAGAGGATGGCTCTGTCCCAGGGGCTCGAAGGGGTGACTGCACACACTGGGTCTTTGGACAACATGCTCCCTTAAAGAGTCCTCGAATGCAGGCAGGTGGGTTTGGGGAGATGCCATGTGAAAGCTCTGCATGAACCCTTTTGGGTTCGGAAAACTTGGGAAACCAAAAATGAAAAGCCAGGCAGGGCCAAGGGTTCCCCACATAGAGTCCAGGGAGGTCATCATGAAGAGAGTTAGGCTATACTGAAAGTTTCAACAAGTCAAATGGAAACGACTCGTGTACCTTTAGGGAGGCGGTGAAGAGCCGGTCCGAGTGGCAGACTGCCTCGTTCACGATCCACCTCGGACTAGCTGGGAGCCATGACTACATGGCTCAACTGTCTGAACCTCAATTTTCTCATTTGTAAAACAGTGGTAAAGACTTCTCTTGTAGGGTGTTTCAAGGATGAAATAAATTAATACAAATACAGGGCCTTTACTAATGCTATACAGGCTAATTAAAGCATAGTTTTGGGGGAGTGTAAAAATGTTTCAACATATTGTACAACATTTGTTATTTTAACCTGATCTAAAGTTTTTTTTAATTTATTTTATTATTTTTTTTACAAGAGAGAGAGAGACATAGAGAGGGACAGACAGAGGGACAGACAGACAGGAAGGGAGAGAGATGAGAAGCATCAATTATTTGTTGTGGCACCTTAGCTGTTCATTGACTGCTTTCTCATATGTGCCTTGACGGGTGGGGGGGGGGGGCTACAGCAGAGCAAGTGACCCCTTGCTCAAGCCAACGACCTTGAGCTCAAGCCAGCGACCATGGGTCATGTCTATGATCCCATGCTCAAGGCAGCGACCCCATACTCAAGCTGGATGAGCCCGTGCTCAAGTCAGCAACCTTGGGTTTCAAACCTGGGTCCTCTGCGTCCCAGGCCAACGCTCCATCCATTGCACCATCGCCTGGTCAGGCCAAGCTGATCTGAATGAGAAATAGTGGCTGAGAGAAGGGGCTATGGGTTTGAATCCCTATTCCACCACTTATGAAATCTAAAGTCACTTAACCTCACTATGCCTCAATTTCCTCATCTGTAACGTGAGGACAAAAATATACCTACCACTCCCTATTGTGAGGATAGAAAAGGTTAGTATATATAAAGCATGTAAAAGAGTGGCACATAATTTGGGTATGTCAATTATTTTTATTAATAAAAATAGAAAAAAAGTAATTACTTTTTATTTTATAAATATTTTGTGGACAAACTCTTCCAAACTTAAGATCCATGGAGAAAAATAATAAGCCCAACGGTGGTGGTGCAGTGTATAGAGCATTGACCTGGGATACTGAGGACCCAGGTTTGAAACCTCGAGGTTGCCGGCTTGAGTGTGGGGGTCACTGGCTTGAGCACAGGATCATCAACATGATTCCATGGTTTCTGGCTTGAGCCCAAAGGTTGCTGGCTTGAAGCCCAAGATCGCTGACTTGAAGTTCAAGGTCACTGGCCTGAGCAAGGGGTCACTGGCTTGGCTGGAGCCCCCTGGTCAAGGCACATATGAGAAGCAATCAATAAACAACTAAAAGTGCTGCAACTATGAGTTGATGCTTCTCATCTCTTTTCCTCTCTCTCTCTCTCTGTCTCTCAGAAAAAAAGAAAGAAAGAGAGAGGGGAGAGAGAGAAAAAAAAGAAAGGAGGGAAGGAAGGAAAGGAGAGAAAGAAAAGAAAGAAAGAAAGAAAGAAAGAAAGAAAGAAAGAAAGAAAGAAAGAAAGAAAAAAGAAAGAAAGAAAGAAAGAAAGAAAGGGAAAGGAAAGAAAAGAAAAGAAAAAAAAGAAAAGAAAATAACCTGTCTGAGAGGTAGTAGGTTAATATTACTGGGAAAAAAGAGAGAGCAACTTCTTCATTCAAATTTTCACATCATCTTGGCCCAGGGAGAAGGTATGCAGTTTCAGTAATAACCCATGGAAAGGGGAGATCTGGTTACATGAATCAGGGCAAATAGATCGTGTGTCTGCTTCCTCTCCCAGCCCTGAACAGGCAATCCTCAATCCACGCAAGGCTCAAGTTATAAAGATCCTTCAGAGGCCCTTGCTGGAATCAGGAACACTTTTTCTCACAGGAATAATGTTATGCGGTTTCCAAGACAGCCCACTACATGCTCATGATACTAAATTGGTGCAGGAGCACAGGGCAGAGTTGCGGGGCTCTAATCCCAGCCTGCCCTAGCTGCATGACCTTGCCCAAGGTGTCCACACTCTCAGGATCTCAGGAGAAAATGCCAGCCTGCTTGAGCCCCAAGAGTATTGATGACATTGCTCTTCATCCTGAAAGAAAACTCACTGAAGATTCCTTCGAGTCACTCATACTCCAAATAGGAGCCCCAAACCTAGGATAGCAAAGCACAGTTATTACTTTGTTTGAACAACTTGCTGGCAACATGTATCCACCAGCAGTGATTTTTTTTTTAAGTATGATAAAATGTACATTGCATACAAGTATCATTTTAAAGTGAACTATTTAGTGGCATTAAGTACATTTAAAATGTTATGCAACCATTACCACTCTCTAGTTTCAGAACTCTTTTATCACTCCCAAAGGAACCTTCACATCCATTAGCAGTCACTCCTCACCCCCTCTCCCTGCAATCTCTGGTAACCACTAATCTGTTCTCTATCTCTATGGGTTAACCTACTCTGGACATTTCATGTAAATGGAATCATATAGTATGTGCCCTTTTGTGTCTGGTTTCTTTCATGTAACACAATGTTTTCAAGGTTATTTCATATTGTAGCATGTATCAGTACTCCATTCCTTTTTCTGGCTGAATAATATTCCACTGCATGTTTGTACCACAATTTGTTCATCCATTCACCTGTTGATGGGCATTTGGGTTGTTTCCGTCTTTTAGCTATTGCATATAGCGCTGCTGTGAACATTCAGGTACATGCTTTTGTGTAAACAATTTTCTTGGGATACCCAGATATGGCATTGGTAGGTCGTACAGTAACTGTGTGCAACTTGCTTGAGGAACCACCAAAAAAAAATTTTTTTTTTTTGTATTTTTCTGAAGCTGGAAATGGGGATAGACAGTCAGACAGACTCCGGCATGCGCCCAACCAGGATCCACCCGGCACGCCCACCAGGGGGCGATGCTCTGCCCACCAGGGGGCGATGCTCTGCCCCTCCGGGGCGTCGCTCTGTTGCGACCAGAGCCACTCTAGCGCCTGGGGCAGTGGCCAAGGAGCCATCCCCAGTGTCCGGGCCATCTTTGCTCCAATGGAGCCTTGCTGCGGGAGGGGAAGAGAGAGACAGAGAGGAAGGAGAGGGGGAGGGGTGGAGAAGCAGATGGGTGCTTCTCCTGTGTGCCCTGGCCGGGAATCGAACCTGGGACCTCTGCACGCCAGGCCGACGCTCTACCACTGAGCCAACCGGCCAGGGCACCACCAAAAATATTTTCCATGGTGACTGCACCCTTTTACCATCAGCAACATATAAAGAGTTCTTTTTCTCCACAGCATCATCCATATTTGTCACTTTCAATTTTGTTACTTATGGACATCCTAATGGGTGTGAAGCAGAATTAATTTTGGGCTGTTCTTAGCATTTGAGGCCAACCAATCTGAGATTTCATTACACCATGACCAGACTCTGAGATACTGCAACTGGGTTTTGTGGGGATGTTTATTCTTGTGTATACATATTCCTAGCGAACTTGATTCAGCCAGAAGCCATATTAAAGAGTCATCTGTCTGAAGTACAAGTGTCACGGTCATCTAGCATGCCCCACTGAGAAGGGACCACACCAGCAGCTGCGGTTGGGAAGGACTTCAGGCAACACTAGCTGCATATGGGAGCCCTTCAACAAGGGGTCCTGCATGCCTTCCGTTAGCTGTTCATGCCTCAGTTACTCGCGTTAGTGTCCGTGGAGGTGGGGATCAGAATCTGACAGCGTGCATGTCCTTTGCTGCCTCAGCTGGCCTCGTCCTGGCCTCTGAACATGAGACCCGTCTGGTGGCAAAGCTGTTCGAACACTACAACAGCGTGGTGAGGCCGGTGGAGGACCACCGCCAGGCCGTGGAGGTCACCGTGGGCCTGCAGCTGATACAGCTCATCAACGTGGTGAGACCAGAGCGCCCCGGCCCCCACACCCCCACAGCCCCCGACCTCCCACCCTGCAGCACCCGCCCCTCGCTCCCCTCTCCGCCCCCTAAAGGTGGGGTCTGATCTTTTTTCAGGATGAAGTAAATCAGATCGTCACAACCAACGTTAGATTAAAACAGGTAATTTAGCTAGATAATTGCATTTATGTTGTTTGCATTCACCCTGAAATTTAACCTGGGCCTGGAGTAAATCAATTTGGGTAAAAGGGATATATGCCAAAATGTTAAAGTAAATAGTTTGGGGTAATGGGATTATGGGTCATATTTATTGGCGCATGTTTGTCTTTTACTTTGTGCTTTTTCTGTGTGTATCAGTTTGCTTGGGCTGCCATAACAAAGCCACAACCTGGGGGGCTCAAACAACAGAGATGTATTGTCTCGCCGTTTCTGAGGCCTCAGGCCTCTCTCCCTTGCTTCTGTTTGGCCATGTTCATGTCCACATGGCATCTTCCTGGACATGCATCTGTCTTTAAATGTCCCCTCCTTAAAAAGACGCCGCTCATTCGGGGTTAGGGACTACTTTAATGACCTCATTTCTACTTCCTTACCTTTGTAAAGACCCCATCTCTTAATAAGGTCATATTTTGAGGTACTAGGGGTTAGGACTTCAATGTATGGATTTTGGGGAGACAGCATTCAATCCGTAACATTGTATTATCCAAATTTGCTGCATTGGGCATACATTCCTTTCATAATGCAGGAAAAGAACATAATACTTTTTTAAAATGGTGCTGCCTACTTGAGGAAAATGTTCCCAATAGGGTTATTCTCCCTTCCTGGGTGGGCAGTGTGGCGTGAGAAGTTTGCCACCACCCAGTAGCATGGCTTGGAGGTACCTTTGTTTTCCCATCTGAAAAACGGGGTCAATGATCACTCTTACTTTATAGGATTATTGTGAGAACTAAATGATCAGTATCAGTAAAATGCTTAGCACAGTGCCTGCATGAAACCAATCAATTGTTTGCTGGTATTGTTAACTAAAGTGAAAGCTGAATTCGGAATCAAACCTTTCTTACTACCACACAATTTCTGTCGCCCTCTGAATTATCATACCCATCAGAGTTCTAGATAACCCTCGCTTGTTTAAAAAACTGTCTTTAGCTTTCTAATCAGCTAAATGTCTTCATTTCTAGCAATGGGTGGATTACAATCTAAAATGGAATCCAGAAGACTACGGCGGTGTGAAAAAAATTCACATTCCCTCTGAAAAGATCTGGCGCCCGGACTTAGTTCTCTATAACAAGTAAGCAAACAGGTTGGAGAGCAGACATTCCTGGGGAGGTGGAGCCCCAGCGCCCTCACACGAGGGCCACCCCGCTCAGTATGCTTCAGAAACCAAGAGCTAAGTCAACGTGCTAGGGAGCCAGATGGTGTCTCATGTTATGAAGAGAAACAATGATCAGAGCCAAATTAAATCAAGGCAGTGGGTGGGGGACATTTAATCCCTGAGAGCTCCTGAAGGGAGTATGGCAACTATCCAAAGAACCCAAACCTCCTGTAATTGAGTTCCTTAGAATTAAATGCCCTTCATACCAATAGGTCTGAATCTCCCTGGGCCGTTACTTGTCACACCCTCGTGGCACCCCAAGATGCTACGCTAACAACAGCCCAGGATGCCTGTGTAGCCCACCCATGGGCTCCATGACAGACTGCATGTCATGAAATTATAATGTGATTCAAGACACTCTGCTTTAATGACATGTTCATTATCACACATCCTTCACTTGTCAGGGAATGTGCATTTCAAAGCACCTCCTTCCCAGGCAGGAGCGTTCAGATTGGCCTGGAGGAGTCGGGCCTGATACTACAGGCCACAGGTCTGCAGCCAGAGGGCGCTGCACGCCAGTGGGTTACCAGAGGAGGAAGCCACGGCCAGTGAGTGGAAACGACACCCTTGGGGCTGACCATCCCTGCTTTGAAAATCTACTCACATATTGTCCAATATACCTGGAATTCCAGCTTGAGCCAAATTAGCCAATCATTTGTGAAAAACCTTTCAGACAGTTACACTAATAGGACAAAGTGTCTTGTGTTAGTTAAGTTTCTGTCAGTAAGAATGTGAGGGAAAAGAAAACTAGATAGAAGGTGACGGAAGACAATCTGACTTTGGGTGATGGGTATGCAACAGAATGGAATGACAAGATAACCTGGACATGTTTTCTTTGAATATATGTACCCTGAATTATTGATGTCACCCTATTAAAATTAATAAAAATTTATTTATAAAAAAAAAGAGAGGAAAAAAAAAAAAAGAATGTGAGGGAAGCAATGAACTCCCCCGGCCCTTCTGACAGCTTGTTCAGGAACAGGCGGTGGGGACAGAGCCCCATGCGGCCTGTGTATAGGGAGAGACGGGACAGAACCCCATGTGGCCTGTGTATAGGGAGAGATGGGACAGAACCCCATGTGGCCTGTGTATAGGGAGAGACCCGGATGATCCTGAAACCCTCTGTTCTTTGGAAAGGCCCAATAAACACAGTTTTCTGGAGAGAGCCCACCTCCATCCAAGGAAAATGCAATGGGAAGAACATCTCTTGGCACCAATATATGCTGTATGTCCCTGAAAGCCAACCGAGGCAGACCCACCCAGCTGTTCGACGCCTCTGCCTCGCCCTGGCGAGGGCCTGGGGCATGGGCTGCTTGCAGGGCGAGTGGACTGCTCACTGAATTAACCCTGCAAACATGGCCTCTTATTAATTTTAATATCTACCATGTTGAATATTTTTTAACAAGAAATTTTCAAACCACATTTGAAAATTTGGAAATATCACATCAAAATCTGGGTTTTTAGCCTCTCTAGAAAACTCTATCCAACATTCAAATATATAGAAACTTTGGATTTAAAAATGTAGATCTTTAGCTTCTAAGGAAAAATTCAAATATCTGGCAACATTGAGCCTTTGTTCCCACCAGGACACCCCGAGCAGAGCTAAGTGGCACCTTCTTCAGAGAACAGAGGGGCTGTCTCTTCACCACAGCCTGTCTCTTACCTCCTCCCTGCCTTCCAGCCCTGGGGGCATCTGAGTGTTTAATCCCACCCACTGAGTTCTAAATAGATTTTTCTTTCTTTTCTTTTTTTTAAATCAGGGAGAGGAGGGGAGGCAGAGAGACAGACTCTGCATGCACCCCAAACAGTATCCACGCAGCAAGCCCACTAGGGGGTGATGCTCTGCCTATCTGGGGCATTGATCCGTTGCTTAGCAACTGAGCTGTTATTAGCATCTGAGGATGCATGGAGCCATCCTCAGCGCCTGAGGCCAACTCACTCCAATTGAGCCATGGCTGCAGAAGAGAAAAAGAGAGAGAAGCAAGAGGAGGAGGGGTAGAGAAGCAGATGGGCGCTTCTCTTATGTGCCCTGACCAGCAATTAAACCTGGGATATCCACATGACAGGCTGATGCTTTACCAGTGAGCAAACCGGCCAGGGCCCTAAATAGTTTTTAAAATATAATGGACGCCTTCCTTAGCCTGCTTGTCATAGTAATGAGCCACTGGACATGTTTCTGTTTAAAATCCCAGTTAACTTTCAAAGTACACATAGAGGGGATAGACAGAAATTATTATAAATACTACTAAGTCCTGGGAAGAAAAAAAATCTGGGACGCAGTGAATCAGTGTTACCCGTGATTTCCTCCCCAGGTAATCTAATTTAGTGCTTAGCTGGTGCTCAGGAATCTGTATTTTAACATGCACTCCAGTGGTTCTTATTATCAGACAAATCTAGGAAACACTGATGTAGATAAGCCACACTGCCTGAAAAAAAGCTTTTATAATTAGCACCTAAATAATTAATGGCTTCTTCTCTTTTGTCCCATTGTAGCGCAGATGGTGACTTTGCCATCGTCAAGTTCACCAAAGTGCTCCTGGACCACACTGGCCACATCACATGGACGCCTCCGGCCATCTTTAAAAGCTACTGTGAGATCATCGTCACCCACTTTCCCTTTGATGAACAGAACTGCAGTATGAAGCTGGGCACCTGGACCTACGATGGCACCGTGGTGGCCATTTACCCAGTAGGTGGTGACCACTTGTAATGAGGTTGGAGTCAGGAAAAGCAGGATTCAGGTCTTCAACTCTGCCCCTTCATAATCACAGGCTCTCTGCACCATTTAGAACTTTGGAGATTATCTGGTTTGATGATTCTCAATTTGTTTGTAAGGTTTGTGATGTACTCACATGAGAATAACCTGGGAGCTGAAAAATCCAGGCTGGGGCAGGGCAAGGGCACCGCTTTGTTTTAAAGCCCCAAGGTGGCTTGTATATATATATATATATATATATATATATATATGCAGCATGAAGACTCCCCATAGTTCAAATCCCCTTATTTTATAGGAAAGGCACCTGAGACAAAAAAGTTGAAGTGACCCAGGGTGCCCCCTGGGTATGTAACAGCACTAGCATCTATTCTTTGTCACAGATGATTCTGGAACCCTGCCCCTCCTCGGGGTGGCGTGGCTGGGTTTTCAAAGTTTCATTTCATCTTCGCAGGAAAGCGACCAGCCAGACCTGAGCAACTTCATGGAGAGCGGGGAGTGGGTGATCAAAGAGGCCCGGGGCTGGAAGCACTGGGTGTTCTACGCCTGCTGCCCCTCCACCCCCTACCTGGACATCACCTACCACTTCGTCATGCAGCGCCTGCCCCTCTACTTCATCGTCAATGTCATCATTCCCTGCCTGCTCTTCTCCTTCTTAACTGGCCTGGTGTTCTACCTGCCCACGGACTCAGGTGGGTGCCGCTGCCACGGCTGCGACTGCTGACACTGACAGATCTTGTGTTGCTATTTTGGGAAAAGCCAGAAATAATTATAGGCTGATAAGCAGACAGAGCCGAATCATCATCACTGGGAGGACACACTTACTGAGGAGCCAGGTACAGTGGTGAAAGGCTCTGCGGATGGAGCTCACAGCTGGAGCAGACTACAGGCCGGGAGAGTTAGATGTGGCCCCGAAGAGGCACAGACATAGCTCAGTCTAGTTAAAGTGAAACGCCCACCGGCCATTTGTTGAGCACCCGCTGTGTGCCCCAAGGTGCGCTGGGATAGGTGTGAAGCATACACACTCCTCAGGCCACTCCCACTGTGCAGTCACTTGCTCTGCTGACCGATCCAGGTCTTGCCTCTTTTGCTCACTGCTGGCCACTTGAGAGTAGCTTTTGCGTGTCTGTGTTCCAGATGGCAGCGTTCTTGTGCGCAAGTCCATACTTCCCAAGGGGCAATGCTTTCTCACATATCAGCCCAAACAACTTACCTCCCACTGAGTCTTCACATCTGTGACATAATTTCACAGAACAATAATCCACAGAAACCAGGAAAGGGCATATACATGCCTGCCAGCGAGTGGGTCACGACTCAGAAACGATCGATGGCTGACAAGCAGGGGAAAAGGAACGATGGCACAGGCAGTCCTCAAACTCATGACAGGTCACAATTTTATCAAAATAACAATATCAATAAATGAAAACTCACAAAAGCTTATATCCATTTTCTGACAAGGAAAAAAATTATGCATTCACTCATTCAACATAGAGGACTTATTGCACAACTGTTATGCGGCAGGGATACAGTAGAAAATAAGGCAGAATTCGCCCCTGCAGAATGTATGTTCCAGTAATTGTACTTGTTCTTAAACAAATGATCACAAATGTTTTTTCAACTTTCTAATCAAATGAAGCTTCTTGCCTGACCAGGTGGTGGTGCAGTGGATAGAGTGTCGGACTGGGATGCGGAAGGACCCAGGTTCGAGACCCCGAGGTCGCCAGCTTGAGCGCAGGCTCATCTGGTTTGAGCAAAGAGCTCACCAGCTTAGACCCAAGGTCGCTGGCTCCAGCAGGGGGTTACTCGGTCTGCTGAAGGCCCGCAGTCAAGGCACATGTGAGAAAGCAATCAATGAACAACTAAGAAGTCGCAACGCGCAACGA
Source organism: Saccopteryx leptura (assembly GCF_036850995.1). Taxonomy (NCBI): domain Eukaryota; kingdom Metazoa; phylum Chordata; class Mammalia; order Chiroptera; family Emballonuridae; genus Saccopteryx; species Saccopteryx leptura. The sequence continues at coordinate 60,745,553 of NC_089509.1, read as the reverse complement.
GAAACTGATGATTGATGCTTCTCATCTCTCTCCGTTCCTGTCTGTCTGTCCCTGTCTATCTCTGCCTCTGTTAAAAAAAACAAACAAACAAACAAACAAAAAAAAATGAAGCTTCTTAAAGCAAAGAGAGAAAACAGCAGTCAGGCCAATATAGAGACTAAGCACAGTTTCTATACACATTAAGTGATTTATGCTTGGAAAGTATTTAGAACAGTGACACTGCTTGATGAATGTTAGCTATTATTATTATCACCGGTATGCATCAAGAAATGTGATGTAACTTGATCAATATTTCATATTTATAATTCTGTCTTCTTTTTCACTTTTAAAGGCTTTTCTCCTCACTGAGTAGAATTCAACCTACAAGGTAGAATTGGTCATTTCTTTCTTTCTTTATTTTTGTGACAGAGACAAAGAGTAAGTCAGAGAGAGGGACAGATAGGAACAGACAGACAGGAAAGGAGAGAGATGAGAAGCATCAATTCTTTGTTGCGGCACCTTAGCTGTTCATTGATTGCTTTTTGAATGTGCCTTGATTAGGGAGCTACAGCAGCGCGAGTGACCCCTTGCTCAAGCCAGCGACCTTGGGCTTCAAGCCAGAGACCATGGGGTCAAACCAGCGACCATGGGGTCATGTCTATGATCCCATGCTCAAGCTGGCAATCCTGGGCTCAAGCTGGTGAGCCCCCACTCAAGCTGGATGAGCTTGCACTCAAGCTGGTGACCTCGGGGGTTTCGAACCTGGGCCCTCCACACCCCAGTCCGATGCTCTATCCACTGCCACTGCCACCACCTCATCAGGCAGAACTGATCATTTCTTGTTTGCACCTGCTCTGTATCCTGTATATACTCATGGCATCTGGAAGCATGCAGTACAGGGGAGAAGTTCCATACTGGAAAGCAGGATAATGCAAGGGTTTCCCAGGACACAAGCAGCAAGACCAGCCCAAGGGAGGTCCCTTCCAGTGGCTCTCTACTGCATCTAAGGTGGTCGGTCCCCGCAAAAACATCCCGATGCCACTCAGCCCCTGCCCCTCGTTGGCCACACTTGCCTAACCAAAACTCTTAACATGGTCCCTTAATATGAAAAACAAACAAAAATCACCCTCTTTAGATGAAAGGAAGTGGTGTGAAATCATTGATTTTGTTTTCTCAGTTTGGGTCTTACTGCTTACTCCCATGATGAGAAAATTATACATGCACTTCTGAACTGCCTGCCCATCTGCAGGGTAACAAGTGGGCCAGATTGCAGCTCAGTTCTGGGAGGTTTATTATATCATTCTGCTGCAGATGGAAAAACTTAGTTTCCTGAGCTCCACCAAGAAATGGAGTTCTGGGGCATGAGATGAAGTGGTTATTTCCTACTTGGCAGCATCTCATGAAAATACCTGCTCCCTCTCATCGTGAGCAGAGTTAAAGTGGAAGGGGTTCATAAGAAAGTCTGTCCCCCAAACTTCCCCCAGAACCACGCTTTGAGAAATGCCTGACACACTCGTCACAGTCTGGGGTTTTGGTGGTGCCTGAGTCTGCAAGAGCAGCCATCACCAAGGACATAGTCTGGGTAGCTTCAAAAACAGGAATTTATTGTCTCCCAGTTCTGGAGGCTGGAAGTCCAAGATCAAGGTATCCACAGGGCTGGTTTCCTCTGGAGCCTCTCTCCTTGGCTTACAGATGGTAGTGTTCTCCTTGTGTCCTCTCTGTGTGTCTCTGTGTCCTAATCTCCTCTTCTTATAAGGACACCAGTCATACTGAATGAGGGCCCACACTGAGACCTCATTTTACTTTAATTACCTCTTTACAGGCTCTCTCTCCAAATAGTCCCTGAGGTCCTGGGGCTTGGGACTACAACATATAAATGTGAGAGCCATGGAGCAACAATTCAGGCCATAACAGGAAGGTTGTTGTGTTTCCTCCTCATTCTGTCCAGGAGAGAAGATGACTCTGAGCATCTCTGTCTTACTGTCTCTAACTGTGTTCCTCCTGGTCATTGTGGAGCTGATCCCGTCCACCTCCAGCGCGGTGCCTCTGATCGGGAAGTACATGCTCTTCACCATGGTGTTTGTTATCGCATCCATCATCATCACTGTCATCGTGATCAACACCCACCACCGCTCGCCCAGCACCCACGTCATGCCAGAGTGGGTTCGGAAGGTGAGTGGGCGAGGCCCCTGCAGACCCTGCGCAGGGCGGCCGTCCCTCGGGGACATCTGAGGGCGCCTCCTCCTTGCAGCGGAATTCCAGCTGACCCTTGTGGGTGCTCAGAATGGAAAGTCCTTTCAGCTCTAGGGGATTTTTTTGGGAGGAACTTTCTTGGGCCTCTTTTTAGAGAAAAATAATTCGTGTAGCTTCCTCAGAGAGAGAAGAAAAAAGCCCACCCCCTAATTCAAGCTTTAAAACAAAATCTCTTTGATTAGAGAAGATAAATCAGTCTCTTTTACTCAAACACTGGAATTCTTGGGATTTTTGTTTGTACGTCTCCCAGTTTGTGAACAGGTTGCTTATTCTTTGCTGGTAGAATCATCTGTGGAAGATAAGGGCAGAGATGGGGGGAGACTTGATGAGAGATTGTCAAAAAGTAGGTTTTAACGAGGAACCTGGATTCAAGCATTTACAGTTTTGAAATTGAAAATGTATTAACATTTCAAATGTCACTTAAAAAAAATAAAACTTCACAAAGACACGAACAGCCAGGGTCTTTTTTGTAAAATTCAAAAGATGTTCATGAATTGACAGAGAATTGCTGCTCACATGTATTTTGGGAGGAGAAACAGTCCCTGTTTCAATCAAGACTGTTCAGTGACTCCTGGCAATACCATGTTACACACAAATACCAGCTGTTTTGTGTGGCCAGAACCTTATCTAACTTGTAGCCCAAGGGACCCTTTCTTTAGCCATATGATCATGAGAACACATGGCCTTGAATAGAAGCAAGTACCACCTGAAGTTCGAAAGCTGCGCACAGGCTCCCTCCAGTGGTGAAACACTCATATGACAATCATCACAGTTAACCATTGTAATTTGACAGGCTACGGGACATGTGTGAAAGAGTCTGAGAAAATCTGGTCCTTTTGTTTGAAGGACCAAGAAGCTGAGGCCCAGAGAAGCTGAATGACTTACCTAAAGTTACACTGCTAATTCATAGTTGGAGTCTGAGGCTTGCTCTGCTGTCAATTATTCTCACATATGGATTTCTTTTCTATGTTAGATTTTCATCGATACCATCCCAAATATCATGTTCTTCTCCACAATGAAAAGACCATCCAGAGAAAAACAAGAAAAAAAGATTTTTACAGAAGACATGGATATTTCTGACATTTCTGGGAAGCCAGGGCCCCCACCCATGGGCTTCCACTCTCCCCTGATCAAACACCCCGAGGTGAAGAGCGCCATTGAGGGCGTCAAATACATCGCAGAGACCATGAAGTCAGACCAGGAGTCCAATAATGTAAGCTTCGTGACTTGAAACCCACACATCTGAGTGTTAATAATCAAATGCTCGAGTGCAGATGGCTGGGTTTTGGCTTGATGGGCTGTTTGGGGCTTCAGGGGCAGCTACTGACCTAAGGTCAGCCTTGGTGAGTGCCTCTGGGCCACCTTAGTAAGTCATCATTGTGAATAATCTGTTCAAAAACTAAAGGTCAGAAGGCCAGCCAGAGGCTGCTGAGGGATCTGAGATCTACAAATTCAATGAGCTGTTGTTGAACCAAAGAGGCATAGTGTGAACACTGTGAGCCTAACGACCGCCGTAAGGACGTCCTAACACTTTCCTCTCTCCCAGGCCGCCGAGGAATGGAAGTATGTTGCAATGGTGATGGACCACATTCTCCTTGGAGTCTTCATGCTCGTCTGTATCATCGGAACCCTGGCCGTGTTCGCAGGTCGGCTCATTGAATTAAACCAACAAGGATGAGCAGAAAGCTGCGCTGAGCCTCGCTCCGCCCCAGCACCAGGCAGAGCGGAGGAAGGTGGGGCAAACGGGAAGACCTGTCCACTCGGACATAAGCTCACTAATCAAACATTTATTATTAAAGATAATAATTTACATTTACGTAAGGTTATGGCCTCAAAGTGTTTTCACACTGCTTCTCCCTTCAATCTCAGTCGGCCTGGAGAGGGGACTCTTTTCAGTAAATAAGACAGGATTGCTACAAGAAGTATTCATTTCCAATGGCGCCCGGAGGAGGTTTTCTGTTGGCTTCTTCTCTTCCTCCTCCTCTTCCTCCTCCTCCTCTTTCTTCTTCTTCTTCTTCCTCTCCTTCTTCTCCTCCTCCTCCTCTTCCTCCTCCTCTTTATTCTTCTCCTTCTCTTTCTTCTTCTCCTTCTTCTTCCTTCTTTCTTCTTCCTCCCTTCTCCTCCTCCCCCTTCTTCTTTTCTTTGAGCAAAGAATGTATCCTTTGTTTAAAAGCCAGTTTTGTGCCTACTGGGAAAGCCCCTCTCTCAGTCCCCCAAAGCTAAAGCATTTAATTTGGGAGAAAGGAGGCAGTAGAAAGGCAATAGGTGAGTTCTAGAAGGCCACTAAGATGCAGCTTGCGTCAAACCCTGTGTCTTACAGTGGAGATCTAGAATGGAGGTGAGGGAAGTGTTTCCCAGGCCAACGCCCCACCTGGGTGTGATGCTCAGGGTTTGAGGCAAAACAGGTCCTAACCTGCATGGAGGGGAAGGGCCAGGCACCGAGGGAATCATCTCACATACGTGATTTACTTCATCCTGCTCACTCTTATACAGATGAGAAAGCTGAACTTGAGCGAGGTTAAGTTCATTGCCTGAACAATTAAAGACAAAAACTGTGATTCGAATCCAGAACAAATCTGAGTTCCAAGCAGCTCCAGGCTGGGTCAGTATATCTCTCTGCTCCCTGCTCCCTGCTCTCCTGGCCACGCTGGGCTCAGGCAAGGCCGTTCTGCACTCTGGTCAGCACCGGAGGGGCTTCAGTATTAGCGCCAACCACCTTCCCCTTTGAACCCTTCTCAGTGAAACTTCCTGACTCTTGTTCCTAGTCCTTATCCCACGGAGGATAGATATTCTTTTTCTCCAGAGCGACCTTCTAGCCACAGTGTAATTCACCCAGAACTAGAAAATGGGCTGCCCTGGGCTCAGACAGCCAGAACACATGTGCCCCACATCAGTACCGGGAGACCGGGAACTGCACTGCCAGGTGCGGGCCTGACTGAACCAGGAGGTCTCAGTCTACTTCTCCGTGGGGGCCCTAACATATCCGTGACAGGACTCTGTGCCTTCATTTTAGGGTAAAGAGAAAACAGGCGCCTTAAAAAACTAAACATAAAATTATCATATGATCCCCAATTCTACTCCCCGAAGAACTACAGCAGGGACTTGACAGATACTGGTACATCAGAGCTCGCTGCAGCATTATTCACAACAGCCAGAAGGTGAGAGCCACCCCAGTGTCCATCAGTGGACAAGCAAAATATAGTATACGCAAACAATGGGCTACGTTACAGCCTTAGAGAAAAATGAAGTTCTGATATATGTTATAGTATGGGTCAGCCTTGAAAATATACTAAATGAAATAAGCCAGACACAGAAGGACAAATGCTGTCTGATTCCACTTTCGTGAGGTACCCATAATGGGCACATTTATTGAGATAGAGAGTAGAATAGTGACTCCCAGGGTTCAAAGGGGTGAGTTGCTGCATACTGGGTACAGTCCGTTTGGGGTGATGAAAAAGTTCTGGAAATGGATGGTGGTGAGGATTGCACAACCTCGTGAATGTACTCAGTGCCACTGAATTATATACTGAAAGATGTTTAAAGAAGTAACCTTTGTGTTATGACTATTTTACTGCAATAAAAAGTGCCAATTTTTGTTTGTTTTTAAATCACAAACTGCTCCTTGCTGATCCTCAACAATCATCCCCGGTGCCGACTGGTTGGAAATGGGGCACTGACAGAGAAAGTAGTTACTTCTTGGAGGAACGGTCCTCTCTCCCCCCTACAAACATCTGGAAGGGGTCTAGCTGCTCCTAAACCAAGCCCTAACATATTTTCCCGCGGCAAGTCAGCTTGGAAGACTAGAGCACAGAAATTGGCCCACTTCAAATTTAAACCACGTTTGGGCACGTGGCTCACCCACCACGCAGGGAGCCCACCATGAGGAGAGAGCAGTGAGCAGAGTGAGGGGCTGCTGTCTCTTCCCAGCCTTGGGGCATCTCTACCCCAAATCTTTCTTCTCTGTCAGCCAGTGGTGCCCCTGCTAAGGTGCTCTTCATAGAAGTTCTTTTTTTTTTTTTTTAGCCAGAAAAATAAACCTCTTTAACAATCTTTTTTTTTTTTTAACGTCAACTTCATACAGTGTTTTAAGCCTCTGTTTCCATTCTCCTGTTTAGAGCCTTCTGCTATACACCACTAACCAATTTATAGTATTTTCTTATGTACCTGTCTGATTACAACTCCCAGCTTAGAATCTTCCCAAAGGACAGAGATTGTATTTTATGTTTATAGTCTCAGGTATTAGGTAGATGCTTGAAGATGTGTTGAATAAATGAAGAGAGAAGTGAATGAAGTTAAGCAATGTAAATTGCCTGGAGAGTCCCCTCATTCTCTCATTAACATCCTACCTTGGTATAATTGGTCAAAGCAAATGTCTATGGCTTCAGTGTGTCAGATTCCCGCATGCGCCCCGACCAGGATCTACCCAGCAACCATCACCTGGTGCCGATGCTCTGCCCATTAGGACTGCTTGCAGCCAAGCTATTTTTAGCCCCTGAGGTGGAGGCTCGCTGGAGCCATCCTTAGCACTTGGGGCCAACATACCCGAATCATTTGAGCCATGGCTGTGGGAAGGGAAGAGAGAGAGAGAGAGAGAGAGAAGGGGGAGGGGGAGAGAAACAGATGGTTGCCTCTCATGAGTGCCCTGAACAGGAATTGGACCCAGGACTTCCACAAGCTGGGTTGATGCTCTACCGCTGAGCCAAAGGGCCAAGGCAATATGAGTTTCTTATACATTTGTGCTCTTCATATGATCACCATAGGCTTTACAACCTGAGACTATGCATAATTCTAGGAAAAGCAAGTCTGTGAGCACTCCTTATATATCTCTAAAGACAGCTCTTCCTGCTGCAACTGACCTGCATTGCTGAACCCTTCTCCATCTGTAAAGGCCCCTCTGAAAGGGCTTTGCCTCCAGGAAACACTCCCCAGCACTGGCTGCCCACGGCCTGCTCTTTTTTATTGTCCTTACTGCATGCATTGGACCTGATGAGCTCTTACGACATCTGCTTCACTACTTACTTTATGGATGTCAACCTCCTGTCTTCAATGAGATCGCCCCTACTGGAAAGAGGAAGTTGGGGTCTTGCTACCTGGACTTCTTGTGGGACCTTGGTCAAGTTACTTCACCCTTCGGAGTCCCAGAACAGAAACGTGCAGACAGTGACGTCTTCTCCAGGGCCCTGGGGAAGTGGCCAACACCCTGCAGATGCTGCCGAAATAACACCCTCAGGGGCAGAGATTATATCCCGAACCCAGGAGAGGGCTGAGTGCCTACTGTGTCCTCAAATAATTTGTTGAAGTTTTCTTCGTATTTTTTTCTTGAGATAGTCACATACCATAAAATTCATCCCTTGGAACTGTACGATTCAGTGGTTGTTACCGTAGTCATGAGGCAGTGTAACCATCAGCACTGTATAACTCCAGTACATTTCTATCAACCCATCTCAGTTATATTTCTTTAAAGGTTTACTTAGTTTTTAAATGAATCAAAGTACATTTTGACTGTATCACACAATATAATTGTTCTACTTTAGAATCACTAATAGTATTGACTATGTGTCTGACACCATTTTGAGTACTTTATAAATAATTAATCCAGTATGGTAAGTTTCATCAGCATCATCGCCCTGTTACTGATGAAGAAAGTGAGATGTGAAAACGACAGGAATCTTGTGCAAGACCACACAGCCACAAGTGGCAGAGATGGGATTTGAATCCAAGACTCCCTCAGTCTGTGTTCCTCACCACTCCTCCCTCTTGACCAGAGCATTAGGGTTTCATCACCAACCAACCCCAAACAAGCAAACATATAACCCTTAAGTATTAAGAGCATGTTTTCTCCCCTCACCCCCTGTTTATCGGTCACCCGTGGCTATTATTTTTTCTAAACATGAAAGGATTGTCCACTGCTGGTCCTAGGTTAGGCTCTGTAGGTGACTGGTCTTCGTCTTCCAAAGGTGAGTTGTACAAAACAACAATAGAGGCAAAAAGTGATGCCCAAACATGGGCATTCAGACTGGGAGAGTCTGGCCACTGGTGATGGCAGAGAGCTGGGACTTAGCGTTACAAGTAGAACCATAAATAATGAAATAGTTCTGAGAAGACCAAAGGGACTGTTTTCTCTCTTTAAGGTAAAATTCATATTAACATAGGTTGAATAGGGTCATGAATTGGGCAAATGTTCTTTCACTTTAAGCTCTTATTCTCAGAGAGCTGAAAGCGCATTGAGCACTGCTTACTTTAATAACATCACCTCCAAGGGGTGGGATTCAAATAATCTAACAACAGGTTCTCTGCCCTAACGACTGTTATATGTATAAAAAATGATATACCGAAAAACAGTTTATTATTTCATGTATTTAATACTTAAGTAAGAACAATAAAAGAGGTACACAAAACTAGATTATAAGAGTTTTAAAATGTTAATCAAAAAATATTAAATAACACCTGACAAAAACCAATACAAGTTGTCATCTCCTGGTTGTATGGCACTTTTTCTCTTTATGTTATATGTTTGCTTACTGAAATAACAAACACGAAGGAATCAAAATGTAGTATTGCATCAAAGGTATAATGAGTTTTATGAAATGTATAAGTAAATATTACAAGCATAGTTCTGTCAATTTTTTTTCACCTATGGATGGAATGAACATTACTATGGGCGCTTAGATACACTGTTGCTTATATGAACATTAAAAAAGAATAAGGAATGTAAATTTGTGATTTCCACATTGGGCAGCTGCCCAGGCACCCACCTTAGAGAGAACCCTGATTACAAGTGCCATTTTAACAACTGGTTCACCAAATTCAGCAAAAAAATTAGGTATCGGTTCTGCCGAACTGGTGCGAACTGTCTGAATCCCACCACTGCCACCTCCTACATTTAACTTATCTGTCATGTATAGGGGGCTGCTTTTAGACAATAACAGTACACACTTTATTTGATGCAAGTGGTGTGGGGATTTGATTTTGGTAACTCCGGTTTTGTTTTTTTTTAAGTACAGTTGCTGGTGAGCTGGCTATGGGAAAAATCTGAGGCGAATCCTTCAGTAAAGCAGGATATCCCTTAAAATCATACAATTACTGCTTAGCTTTTCCCCTAAAACTTAAAGAAATACTATTTCAGTTAAATAAACTGGGCAGCAGCTCCCTCTTGTGCTGAAAAGTAAGTATTGCAGCTACTCAGTTAAAAGGTGGAAAAGCATCCCTAAACTTGCTTTAACTAAGAGATTTCGCCAAATGCGTTCAGTTTAAGAGAAGCATTGCGCTTAGTAATTTTAACTGGCACCTACACTATCATTAATATTTATTTAATTAATTCCTCAGACAATTATTGAGCACTTACTGGGTGGCATATGTGTCCCCTAATTGCTCACATGGTCTGGTCCATCTAAATGCCAACTTTCTCAGAATGTTTTTCCTGATGCCCTGTCAACTGCGACCCCTGCTTCCCTGAACTGTCTCCTTTTTCCCTCCCCCAGCCCTAGACACTGAGTCATCTCCACCTTCCTGATCATCCGTCACTGTCTTGTCTGATCGCCCCGCCTGGATTGTAACTTCTGCGAGGGCCACAGCCACAGCTGATCCACGTTTACTGTTCCCACAGCTCATTTGTCCAGTTGATACCCAAATGCACATTTGTTCAACTTAATTTATTTAAGCCAAAACAGAAAGCAACAGAACTAAAGACAGGTTCTTTTTTTTTTTAATAAATTTTTATTAATGTTAATGGGGTGACATTAATAAATCAGGGTATATATATTCAAAGAAAACATGTCCAGGTTATCTTGTCATTCAATTATGTTGCATACTCATCGCAGAGTCAGATTGTCCTCCGTCACCTTCTATCTAGTTTTCTTTGTACCCGTCCCCCTCCCCCTCTCCCTCCTTCCCTCCCGCATCCTCCCTCCCCCCACCCCTGGTAACCACCACACTCTTGTCTCGTTTTTATGTCCCACCAATGTATGGAATCCTGTAGTTCTTGTTTCTTTCTGATTTACTTATTTCACTCCATATAATGTTATCAAGATCCCACCATTTTGTTGTATATAAATGATCCGATGTCATCATTTCTTATGGCTGAGTAGTATTCCATAGTGTATATGAGCCACATCTTCTTTATCCAGTCTTCTATTGAAGGGCTTTTTGGTTGTTTCCATGTCTTGGCCACTGTGAACAATGCTGCAATGAACATGGGGATACATGTGTCTTTACGTATCAATGTTTCTGAGTTTTGGGGGTATATATATTTCAGCTGCTTTGTACGCACATCTTTCAAAAACGGAGTGTGCAGCCATAGTTGTGCTGTTGCCAAAATGCATGTTGAAATTTTCTCACCAATTTCTGTGGTGTAATAAAGCCACCAGTGGAAGATATGGTTTCTGCCACCCTAGGTTCCACCGTGTCAGGTCGCGGCCGCTCCGTCGCCTTCCGCAGGATGTGAGATGCCGCTGGCCCGCGTGGGTGCTCCCCGTGGCTCCCTGTCACGGGTCTGAACGTGAACCCTCTCTGGCTGAGCTGCCTCTGGCGGCCAAGGTTCTAAACCAGTACTTCTCAGATCTTGGGATTTCATGATAAATATTTTTAAAGACATTTTTCAGAGATTTGCCAATATCTTATTTTGCTAACTGTGCACAGGTTTTTAAAAAATTATTATTTATTATGACCTTTATGAAAAAACATGACATTTTTACACCAACAAGTAGAAAGAAAGGTCATAATCTCAGAATAAAGGTTTTTCTTTCTCTTTAAAAAAATTACTTTTTGAATTTAAAAAATTTATTTTTAATTTATTGTTTAACCATGTTACTATGACAAGTGATAAGGGCCTGGCTGGTTGGCTCAGTGGTAGAGCATCGGCCTGGTGTGCAGGAATCCCGGGTTCGATTCCCAGCCAGGGCACACAGGAGAAGCGCCCATCTGCTTCTCCACCCCTCCCCCTCTCCTTCCTCTCTGTCTCTTCCCCTCCCACAGCCAAGGCTCCATTGGAGCAAAGTTGGCCCGGGCGCTGAGGATGGCTCCATGACCTCTGCTTCAGGTGCTAGAAGGGCTCTGGTTGCAGCAGAGCGACGCCCCAGATGGGCAGAGCATTGCCCCCTGGTGGGCATGCCGGGTGGATCCCGGTCGGGCGCATGCGGGAGTCTGTCTGACTGCCTCCCTGTTTCTAACTTCAGAAAAATACAAAAAAAAAAAAAGGACAAGTGATAAGAATTTGTTGAATAAGGACACTGAGAATTCAGATTTCTGCCCACAGCATGGGCTTCACCATTGTAGCCTGTCCCCACTAATACAGATGAGAATGAGCTCTATCCGTTTCTCAGTGATTTCATAAAAGGCTCTGCTGTTCTGTATGTAAACTTGTCTGCCCTTTGAGCTCTGCATTGCTTTATATTGATCATCAATAGATTACATCTGTTCTGGAGGCCAGAGGTTTAGTATCAAGGTGTCAGCAGGGCCATGCGCTCTCTGCAAACTCTGGGGAGGAATCCTTCCTTGGTTCTTCTAATTTCTGGTGTCTGCTGACAATCTTTTCAAGAATGTTTTTCTATTGGATACATTTAACTCAAGTTTTAGAACACACTCTTGGATCAAGAAATTGGAGACAGAAAGTGGAGAATGGACACAAAGGCTCACACCTGACAGCTGGCCCTGCCCACCGATTTCCTCTGTTGGAGTCAAGAGATTCTTTTCATCTGATAATTCCCTCCCTCGGGTTTGCCTTGTAGTCTGTGATCATGACAAAGAAACCCCATCCCCAGGGAACAGAAGCTAGCGTGGAAACCAGCTGATGCCCAAACCCAAGGGAGGGTGGAGGACGGGTGTCGGGTGTGTGCCCTCAATCTCCCCTCCCCTTCCTCAGTTCCCTGGACGAAGTTGTTCGGGCAGCAAGGGGGTCTGTGAGGTGGCCTTGCGGGGGCTGGGGCGGCGGGGCAGACAGGGAAAGAGAGACAAAGGAGTGGGCCCCGTTTGCTGGGAGCGGGTTTCTCTTCTCTCCTGACCACAGGTAAAAAGCACAGAGTAAGAGTGGGTGGTGGTCAAAAGCCTTTCAAGTAGCCTGTTCTACCTGACCATCTCCACACGAGGAAGCCGTCTGACTCCAGAAGGGGCTGAGGCTGGCTTGCTGTCCCTCCCTCTCTGGGTTCACTAGAGAGGGGAAAGGCTCTCAGTTTTTCCTTCGGGCACTGAAAAAAGCTGGACTTTTAGCCTTCCAATCTCCTCTTCCTCTTTCCCTCTAGGGGAACCTTGCTTATCCTTAATCTCTGCAGTAAATCTTCAGGCCCTGAAAGAGTCTAAGGGCTGTCCACTTGTTCCTCCGCAGATCTCTCAGTCACCTCTCCCTCTGGTTTCCGGGCTCGCCATTCCCTTCCACCGTCCTCCTTCACCCTTTTGCTCCTCCTCCTCACCCTCTCCTAAGGCCAACTTCAAAATAACCCTGATGACTAATGGGGAGGGAAAAAATCCCAATGCAACTGTTTGTTTATAGGTGGCAATCCTTTTTCTCTTTTTTGGTATTTTTCTGAAATGAGAGGTGGGGAGGCAGACAGATAGACTCCTGCATGCACCTGACTGGGATCCACCTGGCATGCCCACCAGGGGGGCAATGCTCTGCCCATCTGGGGTGTTGCCCCATTACAACCGGAGCCATTCTAGCACCTGAAGCGGAGGCCATAGAGCCATCCTCAGCGCCCAGGCCAACTTCGCTCCAATGGAACCTTGGCTGTGGGAGGGGAAGAGAGAGACGGAGAGGAAGGAGAGGGGGAGGGGTGGAGAAGCAGATGGGCGCTTCTCCTGTGTGCCCTGGCAGGAAATCAAGCCTGGGACTTCTAAATGCCAGGCCGACACTCTACCGCTGAGCCAACCGGACAGGGCTGGTAGCAATTTCTTTTGAGGCACTAGTTGTAACAGAGTTTCCCCTTCATAATTTAACTTCCTGTGACCCACTGTTCTTAAACAAGAGTTGCCAGATAAAGTATATCTAGTTAAATCTGAATCTCAGATAAACAACAAGTAACTTTTTTAGTATGAGTACATTCCATGCACTATTTCAGGCAACCTTCTTTGCTAAAACTGGCAATCTTGTGTTAAGCAGACGTAACAATAAAAATGATGCTATCACTCATAGAGCACCTAGCACGTGCCCTTTAATTAGGGAGACTGTATGTGTGGCTTTGTCTGGGCTGCGTGGTCATGCTGGAGGTCCTGATGGGATGACGGACGGCACCCCGTTCCCGCTCTCCAGAGTCTCACTCTGTGTGGCTTTGTCTGGACTGCGTGGTCATGCTGGAGGTCCTGATGGGATGACGGACAGCACCCCGTTCACGCTCTCCAGAGCCTCACTCTGTGTGGCTTTGTCTGGTGTGCGTGGTCATGCTGGAGGTCCTGATGGAATGATGGACAGCACCCCGTTCCCGCTCTCCAGAGTCTCACTCTGGGCACTTACACATCTTCCATTTTAACTTTAATTCCCATGATAATCCTATGCAGGAGGTTTTATTATCTTCATTCTGCAGACAAGGGAATCGATTTTCAGGAGAAATAAATTATCAGCGTCAAGTCGTACAGGAAGCCAGGAAGCAGCAGTGTCAGGAGCTGGGCGCAGGGCTGGTGGCTCCCAGCTCTCCCCGGCCTGAGGGAGGCTGTGGACATGGTGCAAACAGAAGTCTCCGACCTCCACAGGGAGTAACCCCCTTGAATAGTCATGCTCCCTTCCTTCTGGACTTGGAATCAACACTGTGTACAGAGTCTTCTCTGAGCAGTGGGATCCCCTACCCCAATTTAGTTGAAGTGAAATGTTCTCTGCCAACCTCAGAGAAAGAACTGAACTGGGCTTTGCAGAGACGGTTCACACCTTGAAAGAACGTGCTTCTTGTAGTGCCACCAGCCACCAAGAGGAGCTGCGAGAACAGGGTGTGGGAGGCAACAACGAGATGAGACTACCAGAGTTGTCTTTCCTGCGATGCTAGCAGCAGGTTAGCAGGCCCAGCACAGACAGGACAGGCCAGGGCTTCCCTCTGGTCGTCATGTTTGTAACTACAGTATTTGTCCTTTCTTTAGCCACACAGTTTACCAGGAATAGGTGCTCATGTGGCAGGCAAAATACTAGGCACTCCACAGATTTGCTGTGAGCACCACGGGGCTTAGGGTAACCGGGCTTGGGTCACCGGGGGAGGGGCCAAGCTGGCTTATTCACCTGGCCCAGCCTGCCCTCTCACCCCTCTTTGTGGGTTCTAGCCCAGGGAGTTCCTGCACCTGTTGGTTGGGCAGTAAGAGGCATTGAGCTCCTCCTGTGTGGCAGGGACACATTTGAACCCACTGACAAGTGCCCACAAGATGCCAAAGCTGCTAGTCCATGGGTCACATTTTGAGTAGTGAAGCATTATGCCTCTGGATAGTTTGTTTGACTGCCTTTTTTTTATCCTCTGTTATTCCAAATGGCCAAGGGTGTTGGCAGTCATCACTTTAGCTCATTTTTATTAAGTGCTTATCTTAGATCAGGCCCTGTATCAAGCGCCTTTCCTGGATTATCTCATTAAGTGAAGTAGGAGACAATTAATGTTCTCAGTTTTCACATAAGGAAACTGAGGCCTGGAGAGTTTAAAGAACTTGTTCAAGGGCACAAAGCCAGCAAGTGGCACCGTGCCTGTGGAGGGGGAAGGAAGAGTGTTGTAACTCATTTTGAATGTGGAGAACACCAAGGTGGAGTGTGTTCAATGCTTTAAAGCAAAGCCTAGAGACCATCTGGTTCTCATAATACAAAATCCCGTGCCTCTTCCATCTCCCCCTCCCTAACCATGAGAAAACAATTCCAGTAAGAGAGTTCTTCCTTCAGATAAATCTGAAGGCATCCTTAACCAATCCAGCATTGTCCCCCAGGGACTTGAACTAACTTTTCTAGCTCAGCTGTCTCCCCTCGCAAAGTCCATTGCACTGGTTAGAGTCCCCAGAGGCCTGCAGTGTCTCAGGCAAGTAATCACAAGCCTCCAGAGCTCCTGAAAGGCCCTCTACTGCAGACCAAAGTGCATCTTCCCAGAGTTGCTTATCACGAACTCGATCAGCCACGTTGGTGCCAGGTGCGTCAAGCCCAAGACCTTCTGTGAACTTTCAGTGACGCTAAGCGAAAACCCTTGGGTGCAGTCGTTTTCCTGTCCTGCTCTCCCCTCCTCCCGCAGATCCTCTCTCCTGTCCTCTCATGTATTGTGCTGCTCCCTTCTTTACTGTGCAGTCCTCTCTTCTTTTCTCAAACCTGCTTTCCAGAAGAGATTCTTGGCATTCTAGACCAGTGTTTTTTCAACTGCTGGTCCATGGACAGGTCTGCCAGAAATCTCATGCCAATCTGCGAAATTAACCACCCTTGTGTTGTACAAAAATTAAAGACCCAATGACCTCAGTCAAATTTGCTTATGTTCAAGGTGATTTCTGCCTTAGCTGTCCCCCAATAATTCTCCTACTTTCACTGGTCCCCAAGTGTAAAAAGGTTGAAAACCACTGTTCTAAACTGATAACTGATGTTTGAACAATTGCATCAATTGAGCCAGACGATAGAAACGGGAATAAAGAACTCCATGGAGAGTCAAAGGATCCCCTCCCTCGGGAAATTGACAGCTTAGTGAGATACAGAAGAATTTCATCAGAGATGACTTCAGAGGTAAGCGCCACAAGGGTTTACACTATGGGGTCCAGAGAACTTATCAGATAGATGCTATCAAGGGTGAATACTGAAGATGAATCAGAGGCATTAGGTGAAAAGGCATTCCAAGCAGAAGGAACAGCATGAGCAAACTAAGTCTCAGCCATTTTTCATAGCAATATTTTCCTGCTCTATCTCCTTGGGCAAGGGAGACAAAAGAAAAAATAAACAAATGGGATCACATTAAACTAAAAGTTTTTGCACAGCAAAGGAAACCAGGAACAAAATAAAAAAACAACCCACTGAATGGGAGAAAATATTTGCCAATATATCTAGTAAGGGATTACTATTCAAAATTTATAAAGAACTTATAAAACTCAACAGCAAAACAAACACACACACAACAAAACAATCCAATTAATAAACGGGCAAAGGAGCTCAATACATACTTCTCCAAAGAGGACATACAGATGTCCAACAGACATGAAAAGATGCTCAACACCACTAGTTATCAGAGAAATGCAAATTAAAACCACAATGAGATATCACCTCACACCAGTCACAACGACCATGATCAAAAAATCAACAAACAATAACTGTTGGTGAGAGTGTGGAGAACAGGGACTCCTTGTATTCTCTTGGTGGGAAGGCAGATTGGTAGAGCCACTGTGGAAAGCAGTATGGAGTTACCTCCAAAAATTAAAAATTGAACTGCCTTATGACCCAGTGACTTCACTTCTGTGTATTTACCTGAAGAAACTCGGGACACTAATTTGAAAGAACATATGCACCCCTATGTTCATTGCAGCGTTATTTATAATAGCCAAGATTTGAAAGCAGCCCAAGCGCCCATCAGTAGATGAGTGGGTAAAAAAACTGCGGGACATATTTACACAATGGAATACTATGTGGCCACAAAAAAGAAGGAAATCTTGCCTTTTGTTAGAGCATGGCTGGACCTGGAGAGCAATATGCTAAGTGAGATAAGCCAGTCAGAGAAAGACAAGTGCATATGATCTTATTCATATGGAGAATCTAATGAACACAATGAACTAACAAGCAAAATAGAGACAGACTCATAGAGAGCAGGCTGACAGCTGTTCGGGGGCGGGGGTGGGGGCAGTGATTCTGAATGAGGAAGGTACAGGAATTGAGCCAAAAGGAACTAAAAAAAGTCCATTGAGTCCGTTCCTTCAGTGTCAACCCATGGGGGTTTGTTACTTCCTATGACTCTTGATGCGAAGCTGGAGATTACGAGTGTTGACAGGCCCCATAACACCACCAAGTCGTCAGAACGGACTTTTCTGACGAAATCTATCCATTGTAGAGCTTTGCTGGCCTCCCCATGCCCACCATTACTTACCTCGTTCACGTAAGAGCCCGTTTTCGCCGGCCTCATCTTCCCTCCTGCCAGAGGACCTGGCCCTTCCAGTGCTCCATGCCTGCCCCCCGGCTTACATGTCACTTGGTCAGCTCATGAGTAGGCCCTTCTGTTATGCTCTCCGCATAAACCAAGTCCCTCCACTCCTAATCATGCCTGCTGCTGTCTTCCTCAGCTTCCGCCCCCAGGAAGGCAACTTGGTAACCCACCCCCAGCACTGCTCTCTAAAGTCCACTTCTTCACGGGAAAGTGTTAGTTCAGAAAGTTCCAAACACACCACTCACAAAAATTAGGGGATATTTTATTGTTCATATTCATTTTGAAATGTCCCCTAATTTTTTTTTTCTTTTTTCTTTTTTTTCCTATTTTTGTATTTTTCTGAAGCTGGAAACGGGGAGAGACAGTCAGACAGACTCCCGCATGCGCCCAACCGGGATCCACCCGGCACACCCACCAGGGGGCAATGCTCTGCCCCTCCAGGGCATCGCTCTGCCGCGACCAGAGCCACTCTAGCACCTGGGGCAGAGGCCAAGGAGCCATCCCCAGCGCCCCGGCCATCTTTGCTCCAATGGAGCCTTGGCTGCGGGAGGGGAAGAGAGAGACAGAGAGGAAGGAGGGGGGGTGGAGAAGCAAATGGGCGCTTCTCCTGTGTGCCCTGGCCGGGAATCGATCCCGGGTCCCCCACACGCCAGGCCGACGCTCTACCGCTGAGCCAACCGGCCAGGGCTGTCCCCTAATTTTTATGAGCAGTATATTTCGAATGTGCATAGTATCAATAAAAATGTTTGAGGATACACCCCCAATAGATTGATAATTGATTTACTGCAATAATCCATATGAACACTAAACGTACACAAATATAAATTAAAGCAAATGTAAAGAGTTTTAGTTATTAATGGTACAAAAAAACTTTTTACTCTTACTTTAAAAATGCAATAAAAGTATTCTTTCTAAGAACACTATAGTGGATATGCTCAATTAAATTTTTTAATTAGGACACTGCTCAGCACAGTTATCACAGAAAAGAGCAAATTTAGAACAGTTGCCTTTTTTAAAAAAGAATTATATACATTTAAAGTTGTTTAAAAACTTTATTAACATCTTTATGTACTTTAACACAGATAATCTTCACAAATTATAGATTTTCATAGCCACTCCCACCTAATAGTCTACTGTTTATTTTGTTATTTCAACTTTGCTGTTTCATATTTTAATGTATCGTTTACTTTTGTAATTTTTAAAACTTGATTGCAGAAGGTTGAATTTGTCACTCTTCTGGAACCCAGACACATTATCATTCTTCAAAATAGTCGGGATATTTTAGCAAGTGCCCTCATCACCTTTTACGAGCTGTCTTTCAGATCAATTATATTTAACAGCATCTTCATAAAGTATTTAAAAAAATAAAGATACATGGGCCACAGTAACTACATTATGTACATTCAGCCTTCCCTGCCCCCTCCAGAGTGTACACTTCAGCAGGCAAAGCCTGGAAACAACTGTTCAAACAGCCCCGGACTTCCACAGGGACTTCCTGTGGCTGCTGAGCCTGGGAGGGGAAAGGCCCACCCTGAGTCCTCGGCTCACCCCGCTTCCTGGTTATGGTACGAAGGCTTCTCTCTTCCAGCTGCACGACCTTGTCTCCCTGAAGTGAGGCTCCTAGACCTTGAAATGGGAGGAGAATGACATTTGGAAAACTGGGTGCCTTTGGAAGCCCCTAAGGTCTAACTAAGCAGGTTCCCTGCGCTGGCACCTGAGCAACAAGGCCAAGGTGAACCACCAGTCAGAGTCATCAGACTGAGCAAGCAGAACAAGTGCCTTCTGTGTCATGAAGCCCATTCTCCAGAGAAGTCCAACCTGCAGCCCACGTTGGCTTCCTGAGGATTCCTCTGGACCCACGTGCCAGCTGCGATCTAAATACTGTGCCTCCGTCACGTCACGGGCCCAACAGGAAGCCCCTACAGAGGCACCATAAACTACTAAAATTGTGCTCGCGACACCAACCCCCCCCCAACCCCTATGCTGGAAATTCAGAATTAAATGCCTTTCAGTTCCTTTCATGTGAAGACCATGGTGCCATGTCCCTAGGAAATGTCCCATGAGTGACTAGCTGTGCCTGCCCACGACAGACATTTTTCATTCACTCCTTCAGTCCCGGGGGGCTGGCCATACCACAGGCAGCACGTGGGTTTCCTCGCTCTTTGGCTCCTGCCTGGGCTCCCACGATGAGCGGCACTGCAGGAGAGGAGAGTCAGGGTGTTGGTTCCGCTAGGCTTCCCCGCTTGGCACTGTTCTGTTGGCAGCAGCGAAAATGGCACCAGGTGTTAGACTTTCATACTGAAGTTCTGAATAAGAAAGAATTCAGAGCCAAGACTCGGGCTATAAGAAAATGGGGCAAAAGAAGGGCTCCTGGTGCTAAGGAGATAGGCAAAGGTAGCACACCCGGAGGGAAGAGACAGGGAAGGGCGGGGAAAGGCCGGGAGGGAAGAGGCACGGGTCCCTGGGCCTAAGGGCTTTTAAGGGCAGGGACTTGAGGAGAGGTCCCAGGGGAGGACCTCAAAGACTACTCATCAGCTTTCCAGGTTGTCCTTTCAAGGTCTTGGTTTCCACCGACTGGTCACTAGTCAATGCATCTGGTCCTGTCAGCTATGGGTGGCCTTGCTCGTCTGGTTTTACTGCTTTTCTGCGCCTGGAGCTGAAACAGCTGAGGCCTGGATGTTATCCCTAGGGGTTAGTGCTTAAGGAAGTGGTCATGCAAGGACCCACATGGGAGTCCATAAGGCCACTCTCTGGCCCCTTGTTCCTCCTCTAAAGGGGTCTACCACATGACTAGCGACACGCCAGGGGCGAGGTCAGGGGAGGGTCCGAGCTGCATTGTGGCCAGCGACATGAAAGGCCAGGGGGTCTAAACCACATGGCCAGAGGTATGTTAGGGGAGGAAAGGTCAACCTGGGGACAAGGTCCTCGTTTTCCCAGTTTTGCCCGTTGCTGGGCCCCTGGGGCTTTCTGCCCTTGCTGACCCTCTCTCTGTACCTGGCCTGTCATCCTTGCTCTACTCGGGTCTAACTCCTGAAGCTAACAACGCTGCCAGCAACTCCTCCCCTAGAAGTGAAGCTTCCCTCTCCAAGTTCCGGGTACCATTCCCACCCGTTCAGACCCAGTCGTGCCATGTCCAGACTTCCCACCTACAGAACCGTGAAATCACGATGCTGATGAGTTTGACTGATAAACTGAGGGTGCTCTGTTTCTCCCCATCGTTCAGTTGTGTCCTAGCAGGGGCAGTGGTGGCTCTCTGCCACGCCAGCCCCAGAGCAGGTCACCATCCCTGTTCCTTTTTCGAAATATCTTTGCAACCTATTCCTTTATTAAACTGTCCTGTATTACATCATTTGAGATTTTTTTTTTAATTTAGAAATTAAATTTAATGGGGTGACATTGATCAATAAAAGTATACAGGTTTCTGGTGAACATTTCTACAGCATTTGAACTATTGATTGTATTGTGTGCCCATCACCCAAAGTCAAATCATTTTTCATCACCATATATTTGTCCCTCTTTACTTCCCCCCTTTCCTTTTAAAATTTTATTTATTGATTTTAGAGAGAGACTAGAGGGAGAGAAAGGCAGGGGGAAGGAGTGGGAAGCATCGGCTCTTAGTAGTTGTTTCTCATCTGTGTCTTGACCAGGCAAACTGGGGGGTTCAAACCGGCGACCTCAGCGTTCCATGCCAACACTTGATTCACTGTGCCACCACCGGCCAGGCAAGACTTGTTTCCTGATCGGAACTGCCTGCCATATTGTCCAAATATATAGTAGCTCTGGTGTAAAACCCATTCTTTGGTTCTTGATGTGATACTGAGTCAAACAGGAAAATGGGTGTGATGATAACAACAACAGTAATAATAACTTTTCATGAGTGCTTACTAAAAATCAGACACTATGTATATATCTTTTCAATTAAAAAAAATTCTGTTGATTTGAGAGAGAGAGAAAGAGAAAGAGAGGGAGAGAAGCATCAACTTGTCGTTCCACTTAGTTGCTCCATTTAGTTGTGCACTCATTGACTGCTTCTCATATGTGCCCCACCAGGGATCGAACCCATGACCTCGGTGCACTGGGATGATACTCTATCCACTGGGCCATCTGGCCAGGGCCCACATTTATTATTTTACACAGATTAACTCACTTTAACCCCTCAACACCTTCATCAGGAATGTGGCAGGCAGCCTTAAGATGACCGTTGCTTCCTGCTATTCACACCCTATGTAACACCCTCGCCCTAAGTGTGGGCTGAATTTAGTGACTTGCTTCTAATGACTAGAAGACAGCAAAGAGGTGGGAAGTCATTTCAAGGTTAGGTTACAAAAACACTGTGGCTTCCATCTTGCTCACTTGAAAGGGAAACAATTGTCATGTTGTGGGCTGTCCTATGGAAATACCACATGGCAATAAACTGATGTCTCCAGCTGTCAGGCAAAGCAGACCCAAGGACTGCGAACAGCCATGTGAGTTAACTCAAAAGCAAATCCTCCTCCAGCCAACCGATGACTGCAGCCCTGGCTCGCACTATGACTGCAGCCTTGAGAGACACTGAGCCAAAAACACCCACCTAAGCTATACCCAGATTCCTAACCCATAGAAATGATGGCATAATAAGTGTATGCTTTAAGTTACTAAGTTTTGGAGTAATTCGTTACACAGCAACTGATAACCAATACAAAGAAATGTCCTTATTATCCTCCTCATTTTATTTTATTTTTACTTTTTTATTGAATTTATTGGGGTGACATTGGTTAATAAAATTACATAGGCTTCAGGTGTACAATTCTATGATACGTCATCCGTGGACTGTACTGTGTGTTCCCCACCCCAAGTCAAGTCTCCTTCCACCACCATTTATCCCCCTAGGGCCCCTTCTGTCACCCCCCCCCCCCATTCTCCCTCGTGATCACCACACTGTTGTCTGTGTCTATGAGGCTTTGTTTGTTTATTTGTTTGTTTTTATTTTGTTTTTGTTTAATCCTTTCACCTTTCCACCCAGCTCCGCATCTGCATTCTAGAGATACAGACACTAAGGCTTAGCCACCTTCCCTACATTATGCAGTTGGGACATCAAAGAGCCAAGACTGGTAGCCAGACAACCAGACTGAGAGTCCGTTACATTTCCAGTCTCCTGGGGAAACAGTCTATAATGGGAATTTAACTGCAAAAATTAGCAATTTTCTTTCTAATATATTGTCATCAGGTATGTAAATTGGTATTCCCATTTTGAAGAGCAATTTGGCAATATCTATCTATCAAAGGGTGTAAACCCTTCTACCCTACAATTCTACTAGGATGCTAACTTACTAACACACATACATAGGTGCATGAGCATTTACAAACATAAATGTTGACTGTGCATTTTTAAAAGGCAAATAGCTGGAAATAATAAAAATGTCCACGAACAGGAGATTTGTTTGACTTATAACACATCACACAATGAAAGACTATGTAGTTATTAGGTAGAATGACATAGTTTTATATTTAGAGAAATGAAAAGATATACCTTAATATCTAAGGTAGGATTATAAGATGGGCCCCACATTCCTGCTCCCCCAAGGTACACATACTTTCTCCCAATTGTTCAGTTCTGTCCTAATAGATGCCACTGTGAAGGAATTTTGCAGATGTAATTAAGGTGCCAAATCAGCTGAGTTTAAGGTAGAGAGATTATCTTCAATGGCCCGAACATAATCAGCTGAGTCCTTAGAGGGGACTGACAGAAGACACTGGAAGTGTGAGTGGGGCTCGCGGTGAGGGGATTCTCCACTAATTACTTTGAAGATGGAGGAGGCCAGGAGGCAAGGAGTACGGTGGCCTCTGGGAGCTGAGAGCAGCCCCCAGCTGACAGCCAGCAAGGAAATGGCTACCCCAGTCCTATTACCATAAGGCACTTAATCCTGCAATGACCTGAAAGAACTTGGAGGTGCATTTTTCCCCAGAGCCTCCAGAGAATTCAGCTTGGCGGAAACTCAGATTTTTTTTTTTTTTTTTTTTTAAATAAATTTTTATTAATGGTAATGGGATGACATTAATAAATCAGGGTACATATATTCAAAGAAAACATGTCTAGGTTATTTTGTCATTAAATTATGTTGCATACCCCTCGCCCAAAGTCAGATTGTCCTTCGCCACCCTCTATCTAGTTCTCTGTGCCCCTCCCCCTCCCCCTAACTCTCCCCCTGTCCTCCCTCCCCCCACCCCTGGTAACCACCACACTCTTGTCCATGTCTCTTAGTCTCATTTTTATGTTCCACCAATGTATGGAATCATGTAGTTCTTGTTTTTTTCTGATTTACTTATTTCACTCCTTATAATGTTATCAAGATCCCACCATTTTGCTGTAAATGATCTGATGTCATCGTTTCTTATGGCTGAGTAGTATTCCATAGTGTATATGTGCCACATCTTCTTTATCCAGTCTTCTATTGAAGGGCTTTTTGGTTGTTTCCATGTCTTGGCCACTGTGAACAGTGCTGCAATGAACATGGGGCTACATGTGTCTTCACGTATCAATGGGAAACTCAGATTTTCAGGCTTTGAACAGAGAACTCAATCATGCCATGTCCAGACTTCTCACCTATAGAACCATGGAATAATAAATGATGTTGATGAATTAAACTGATAAATTTATGGTACTTTGTTTCAAGGCACCCCCCACCCGCCCTGGAAAAAAAAAATTAATGCAACAGATCATTTAGTAAGGAAAAAGGGTAAATTACAGATGTATAGAAGTATGATCTCATTCACTTGGCTTTCTATAAATATTTGTTGAATTTTTTAAAAAACGAGGATACATAACCTGGCCAGTGGTGGTGCAGTAGATAGAACGTCAACTTGGGACACTAGGGCCCAGGTTTGAAACCTGCCTGCTTAAGTGCAGGTTCACCAGGTTGAGAGCAGGGTTGCTGGCTTGAGCATGGGATCATAGACAGAATCCCATGGTCGCTGATTTGAGCCCAAGGACACTGGCATGAGCAAGGGGCCAGTGACTTGGCTTGGACCCCGTGGTCAAGGAATGTATGAGAAGCAATCAATGAACAACTAAAGTGAAGCAACTACGAGTTGATGCTTTTCATCTCTCTCACTTCCTGTCTCGATAAACAAACAAACAAACAAATAAAAAGAAAAATGAGGATACATAGAAAACACATGGAGAAGAATATATACTTTTCTATAACAGTAGTTATCTCTGGTGATGGGATTCTGGAGACCTTAGCTTTATACATAATATTTATACTTATGAATACTTGAGTTGTTTAGAATAAGAACATTTTTAGTAAGTAAAGTAGATAATGAAGATTGAAACTATTTAATAAATTTGCTATCTCAAACTAAGGTTTAGATTTCATCATATGCAACTCTTACTGTCTTAAGTTTTTCTTTCTTTCCTTTTTTTAATAAGGTGTTATACAAATTAGTAAAACATTCAGTTGTCAAGAACTTAGTCCTTTAGTTCTAGAGACTGGTAAATCTATCAAATATGTGGACCACCCATTGGGTGCAAAGCAGCTGGCCAGACCCCCTCGTCCCCACCCATACCCTGATTCTCCGAGTCATGCTCTGGCCAAGCATGGTGCCCTTTCCCTCACATATCATTCCATTTCCTCCCTCACTGATTTGGAAGAGAGGACCCAACTGACTCAAGCCTTTAGCCGGATCTACCTAACCCCTAATAGTTCTCTACCTAGATAAATATAATATTTTCTTCTTTTGCTATTTGGCATCAAGGAATCTGGATACTAGTCAATTCAGGTCATTCAACCAGCAGAAGCTCAGTGGTGGAATAAACAGGAAGTGAAGTTAAGAGACAGTATGCATAGTATATAGTTAGAGCAAGGGTATTAGAATCAAAATAACCTGGATTCTGAAGTTCACAAACTGAGTGAACTTGGGAAGGTTACCTAAGTGCTTCAAGTCACAGTTTCCTCATCTGTAAAATGGACACAAATATCTATTTCACAAAGTTGCTGTAAGAATTAAATGAGATGCTATATGCAAAAGGGCCTAGCTTAGTGCTTAGCATCCATTCACTAAGTGGTAATGAGTAGTAAGAATGTGCCAGGTGCTGGGACGCTGTGGTGGACCAGTCAGGCAGCTATGTTTGCATGCCCTTCCCCACAAATTGGGGCTACTGTCTATGGGGCAAGACAGGTATTTAACGAGTAATTGCAAAAAAACAAGCAGTTACTAAAAGAGGGCTAGTTTAGAGGTCAGGGCAAGCCCCAAAATGGTAGCTATGAAATAAGCAAATATATATTTAATAATATTGTACTATGATAAGTTTGATTTAATTTGCGATATCCTTCTATCTCCCCCCCTACTCTGGCATTCCCAAGATAACATTTCTAGCCTATCTTTGTCTTCAGTTGGCATTCAAGAAGCCATTTTTCTCAGTTCATTCATATCACAGTGTACAGGACTGCAAAGGTTTAGCATAATACCTCTGCCTGCTACTCAGTTCATTCAGGATCTTCATTTTAAGGTTTAATTCGGTATAATAATTAAGGTATAACAGATACCTAACCCAAAGAAAGGAGGTATATGTTTTGGAATTTTTGGCTTTGATCTTTTTTTTTTTTTTGACAGAGAGAGAAACAGAGAGAGAGAGACAAATAGGGACAGACAGGAAGGAGACAGATGAGAAGCATCAATTCTTTGTTGCAACATCTTAGTTGTTCATTGATTGTTTTCTCATATGCGCCTTGACCAGGGGGCTATAGCAGAGCGAGTGACCTCTTGCTTAAGCCAGCGACCTTAGGCTCAAGCCAGTGACCCCCTGCTCAAGCTGGTGAGCCCAGACTCAAGCTGGATGAGCCTGCACTCAAGCCAGCAACCTTGGGGTTTCGAACCTGGGTCCTCCACATCCTAGTCTGACGCCCTATCCACTGTGCCACTGCCTGGTCAGGCTTGATCTTTTTTTTAATAAAAGAAATTTACACCTTTTCAGCTTAATATTATTTCAAAATTACAATTAAGTTGTAAAAAACATTTTGATGTACCCTTTAATCAACTTTCCCAACTGTGAATATCGTAGATTACCAGAGCCCACTACTGACACTAGAAAACTCCCACTGATAAAATCCATTCAGGTTTTGACCTTATTGGACAGAAGTGTTGGGTCTGAAAGGAGAGAGCAAGGGGCAGTCTGGACAACTGATGACCGGCCTTATAGGTGATTTAAAACAGTGGACTATACAGAATATCATTTTTTTAAAAGAATAATCTGCACAGTAGTATGGGAATGGAGTAAAAAGGTAACTACATATAGAACCTTCCAAAGATGGGTACACCTTCCTGGCCAGGGCCCCTGGAGCCAGGTCCAGCACCCGCAGAGCCTCTTCTGCAATCACTGCTTCTGTGAACTGCAGCCTTCCCAACCATAGGTCCTCTTGAGACCAGTCCTCCCTCCCTTTGGACTGAGGTTAAAAAATTGAGGTCGGTGCCTTTATTTGGGATTGGAAGGGATTTCCCCTCAAGGAGGGTGACTGCCCCAGGGATGATGTCCCAGTGCTGGGAGGTGGCTGCTGCGACAGGAGTTTGCCACTGCTACACCTCCTTCCCAGGTGAAGGTTTCTTGGGAGGTGAGCGACTCAGAGCTTGCTACTGCATGAGAATCTTTTTTTCTCAAGAGGGACTTTTCATGGCTTTCTTGCTTGTAAGAAGCACTCTGGAGGGTGAACAGCTCAGAGAAAAATTTTCCCTTTAAGGTAATTACTCATTTTGTTGGGTGCAGTTTTTCCTTTTGTTTCCTTGCCTCATCCCTGTCTGTTGTACTGTTGTCGTAAGAAAGAGATTTCACAGGAGAGGACGCAGGCATAAGTCCATAGTATAAACCTGTTATTCTGGCCAGCTCCTGCAAACTGACATGCCGTGGATCTCATCAGATGGGCTCCACGTAAACAAACTTCACTGTGGATTACAGACACATGAGGTCAAAGCCAACGCTAAGGGAAGCTTGGAAGCCAATGCCACAAATTGATGGGCATAAGTCCAATATTTAAGAGTCATTAGGACACTGGTCACCTCAAGCAAAGGCTCCCATGACACAATAAGTTGATCTTGGAACAGGTTAGACTGACATCAGAAACCACAAGAAAAATGACAATCTCAAGATAAATTCCATTTATCTTGGATAATTTCTATGCAATGAAAATTTCAAAAAGTGCACACACACCGCAACTCCATGGTACATCCCTCTTAGGTCTTAGTATGGCTCCCCAAAAACTAAGGCTTAGTTCACTAAAGCTGTTAATGTGCATGTAACAAAACAAAACAAAAACCCCCCAAAACATGGAATTTTACTTTTATCCTAAAAATTCCCTTTTGACCCCTGCCATCCAGAAAGTGTATGTACCAGTGTGCATTTTGCAGTCAAGCTACTGTGGCTTTAGATTAATATCCTTTTTGACTTTTTGTCCAGCCATGAAAGTTTTCAGAAAATTTGTCTTTAACAGGGGATCTTCACCCTCAGTTCCCCCAAAATGCCTTCCTTTGAAACTTAGCAAGTTATATATACAAACATTTTGGTTTGGCCCTGGTCAGTTGGCTCAGTGGTAGAGCATCAGCCCAGTGTGTGAATGTTCCGGGTTTGATTCCCAGTCAGAGCACCCAGGAGAAGCGCCTATCTGCTTCTCCACCCCTCCCCTTCTTGCTTCTCTCTCTCTCTCTCTCTCTCTTTCTCTCCTGCAGCCACGGCTGGACTGGAGTGAGTTAGCCCCTGGCGCTGAGGATGGCTCCAAGGCTTCCACCTTTGGTGCTAAGAAGAGCTCTGTAGCTGAGCAACTGAGCAACGCTCCAGATGGGCATAGCTCTGCCCCCTAGTGGGCTTGCGAGGTGGATCTTGGTCTGATTGCATGTGGGAGTCGGTCTCTGCCTCCCCTCCTCTCACTGAATTAAAAAAATATATTTTTTGGTCTCCTTTTGTGCCTTTTTAATAAAATGGACCAACTTAGGAAAAATAATTTAGGAAATCCTTTGTTTAAAGTCTACCTCAATGGCCTTCCCCAAGACATAGTTTCAAATAACTAGGGGGGGAAATGGAATACACTCTTTGACTGATGTGTAGAAGCTTCTAAAATACAAAATCACTTCAAAACCAGTTCTGAAAGGATCCTAAAAGAAACTTCGGCCAACTAAGCTGGTAACTTTAACTTAGGCACTTAAAAGCAAGAATCTGCTCTAGAAGACTAATGAAAAATTGAAGATACAAGAGGAACCTAAAACAAAAGACTGTAAGACCAATTGGTTTTTTATACTTTCTCTGCCAGGAACAGCTATTGCCCTTGTTTGTGTTCTAAGGGCTTGAGGTAGCTTTCTGCTTGCTTTGGGACGTGCAGGCTGTCAGTTCTTTCTTTTAGCTATAAAAGGAATGACGCTGGAAGGTTGTAACCTTTGCACATTCTCAGGTCCACGGAATTGTATTCTACTGTCAAAACATGTACTGTTTGTCCCACTTGAGAACTGACAAGACCATTCAAAGAATTTAATAATTCCATGATCAGAAATTTGGTAGAATTAAAAGTCTGATAGAAAATATTTTTAAGTTTCCTCAGCAACTCTCCAGAATGTCCTGTGGAAGATCGGGAATGTAAACATAGTTTACAACTGCTTGTGACCGAGCAAACCAAAGGAAACAGCGTTCGGAGACAACAGCCAGAGGCACAAGCAGCTGTAAAGGTTCCCTTGGCCTAAGCAGCCCCCTTCCCTACCACCCTCTCTCTTCCCCGACTGCCCCTCCTAAAATGTTCTTTGTCTAAGACAAATACAAACTTTAAAACTTCTCTAAAAATAGTAAAAGCCTAAGCCATCTAAACGATTAAATTTAACTTATAATGATTATTATAAATGAGTGGGTTTTACATTATTGTATCTATCTCATGGCTAAAATTTTAAAAAGGGACCATCAGGCCTCTGGTTATGTCTGTCTATATATGTGTATGTATCTCTACCTCCAGAGGATATTACTAAAATTGGTTTGTAAAGGGCTCTATTTAATTGGCTATTAGAAATTAAACACTTGTATTAATTAAGAAATATAACAGAAACTAACCCAAATGTTTTCATTCTGAGAAAATATTTGATATTAAAGCTTATTTAAACATAAGTATGCTACTTTTAAGCCCTGGCCGGTTGGCTCAGTGGTAGAATATAGAGCCAGTGTGTGGATGTTCCAGGTTTAATTCCCAGCCAGGGCACACAAGAGAAGCGACTATCTGCTTCTCCATCCCTCCCCCTTCTCTCTCTTTCTCTCTCTCATTTCCTGTCTTGGTGCCATGGCTCAACTGGTCCAAGTGCATCAGCCCTGGGTGCTGAGGATGGCTTCATGGAGCCTCTGCCTCAGGCACTAAAACTAGTTCAGCTGGGAGCATGGTCCCAGATGGACTGAGCTTCGGCACCAGATGGGGGTTGCTGGGTGTATCCCGGTAGGGGCACATGCAGGAGTCTGTCTCTCTATCTCTCCTCCTCTTACTTGGAAAAGAAGAAAAAAAAGAGAGAGAGAGAGCATATGAAGTACGTTTCTAGTAAAAGAGCCTCTGTTTCTCTCTTTCTAGAAGTTGTGAAATGTATTCATGGCTTTGCCAATCTATAGAATGCTGATATAACTACTCATAATCACTTTGTTTTTAGTTTTCATTACAAATTAAGGTTTTTAAGTGTTAATAGTTCTAAATAAGATAAAAGAAAAATGTTTTATGTAATAGAAAGAATAAGGTATAGTGATACTTTTTTTTGAGGGAATTTAAAAGAAACTTGTTTTCCTAAAATAAGTTGATTTCCAAATGTGTAAGGGAATAAGACAAACTAAATTGAACAAGGAAAGTTGCAGAAGGCTGGTGGAAAGGGATCTTGAAAAAGAAAATTTTATGTGTAATCAAGTTGAATAAGAATAAATGAACTGGCCCTGGCCGGTTGGCTCAGCGGTAGAGCGTCGGCCTAGCGTGCAGAGGACCTGGGTTCGATTCCCGGCCAGGGCACACAGGAGAAGCGCCCATTTGCTTCTCCACCCCTCTGCTGCACTTTCCTCTCTGTCTCTCTCTTCCCCTCCCGCAGCCAAGGCTCCATTGGAGCAAAGATGGCCCGGGCGCTGGGGATGGCTCTGTGGCCTCTGCCTCAGGCGCTAGAGTGGCTCTGGTCGCAACATGGCGACGCCCAGGATGGGCAGAGCATCGCCCCCTGGTGGGCAGAGCATGGCCCCTGGTGGGCGTGCCGGGTGGATCCTGGTCGGGCGCATGCGGGAGTCTGTCAGACTGTCTCTCCCTGTTTCCAGCTTCAGAAAAAAAAATGAAAAAAAAAATAAAAATTAAAATTAAAATTAAAAAAAGAATAAATGAACTTAGTATAAACTTTAATATCACTACTTTTGTGAAACTAAACTTTTTTAATCTGCTAAACAGTCAAAGTTTTCCGTGCCTGACCTGTGGTGGCGCAGTGGATAAAGGGCCAACCTGGAACATTGAGGTTGCCAACTAGAAGCCTCATGCTTGCCTGTTCAAGGCACATATGGGAGTTGATGCTTCCTGCTCCTCCCCCCTTCTCTCTCTCTCTCCTCTCTCTAAACTTAATAAATTTTTAAAAATCTAAAAATTAATTAAGTAAAAGTCAAAGTTTTCCTGTACTATTGATATGTTCTTAATAAAGAATTATAAAGAAAGCAAAGATTTTGTCTTTTGTTGAAATGATTTTCTAAGCTCTTAATCATCAGGGTTTTGATTACTTAGGTAAACTGAGTCTTCTGAATATTAAAGAAGCTAAATTTTGCTTACAACTGCTTAACTTTCTGTATTTGCCTGCCGAGTCTCTGTCACCATGGTATAATGCAGTGGTAGTCAACCTGGTTCCTACCGCCCACTAGTGGGCGTTCCAGCTTTCATGGTGGGTGGTAGTGGAGCAACCAAAGTATAAGTAAAAAGATAGATTTAACTATAGTAAGTTGTTTTATAAAGATTTATTCTGCCAAACTTAGCGAAAATTCGACATAAAGTACTTGGTAAGTAATTATTATTATATGCTTTAACTTGCTGTAACTCTGCTTTATAAATTTTATAAAGTAAAGTTACTTCCCTACTTTATAAATCACCACTACTGTGGAACTGGTGGGCAGTTAGATAATTTTACTACTAACAGAGATACAAAAGTGGGCGGTAGGTATAAAAAGGTTGACTACCCTGGTATAATGGATAACTAAATTTTGTTTCACAGTGACCTATGATCCTATTTGACCAAGTGTTTTAAAATCTTTCATATATATTTTTTACAAACTTCCCAAAATTGAAAAATTAAATAGGGTTTTTTCCTTAACCTGAAAATAACTTTGGGATGTTAAAGGATTCCTGAAAGAGTTCAAATGATCTCTCTCTCTCTCTTTAATAAAAGGAGAAATTAAACAAATAAGTCCTATTTGATATGCTAAAATTACACATAAGCATTGTCAAATCAGAAATAATAATATGTTGTATTTACATGCATATATATTAAAATAAATGTTCTAAAAATTATATAAAATTTCTAAGAATTGAAAATGTCCTGATACGATGTTTTCATTTGTAATTCTAGTTGTTACCTTAAAATATTGTGTGTTGCAGAGAAAAACAAATTTGTCAACTGTATATAATCAGACCTTCAACCAAGTCATTTTAAGTCTTTGTCATTTACAGAGAGTAATGGTCTTACTCAGATATTTTTACCAATATCTTCCATCTTCAGATGAATTTATAGAGAGGACTCTGACACTTACTCTACAATATAGGTTTCTGATAGACTTTCAGATCCTACCATTAAACTGGGTAAGGATTTCCAGAACTCTAAGGAAAAACTAGATTCATAAAACTGCTAACAAAAAGATCAAGATCAGGCCCTGGCCGGTTGGCTCAGCGGTAGAGCGTCAGCCTAGCGTGCGGAGGACCCGGGTTCGATTCCCGGCCAGGGCACACAGGAGAAGCGCCCATTTGCTTCTCCACCCCTCCGCCGCGCTTTCCTCTCTGTCTCTCTCTTCCCCTCCCGCAGCCAAGGCTCCATTGGAGCAAAGATGGCCCGGGCGCTGGGGATGGCTCTGTGGCCTCTGCCTCAGGCGCTAGAGTGGCTCTGGTCGCAATATGGCGACGCCCAGAATGGGCAGAGCATCGCCCCCTGGTGGGCAGAGCGTCGCCCCTGGTGGGCGTGCCGGGTGGATCCCGGTCGGGCGCATGCGGGAGTCTGTCTGACTGTCTCTCCCCGTTTCCAGCTTCAGAAAAATGAAAAAAAAAAAAAAAAAAAAAAAAGATCAAGATCAATAAGAATTAACATAGAACTAGATGAACTGATAAAAATGATTATAATTTTTATGACTTATGGCCCTGGCCAGTAGCTCAGTCGGTTAAGAGCATTGTCCCAAAACAGCAAGGTTGCGGGTTTGATCCCTGGTCAGGGCACACATGGGGAGCAACCAAAAATTGCACAAGTGAGTAGAACAACAAACACTTCCCTTCCCCCTCCCCTGTCTCTGTCTTTCTAACAATCAATAAAAATTAAGCCCTGGCTGGATGCTCACCTGGAGCGTCATCTCGGAACACCCAACATGGAGGTCACTGGCTAGATTCCCTGGTCAGGGCACATACAGGAGCTGCTCGATGTTCCTGTCTTTCTCTCCCTGCCTCTTTCTCTCTCTCTCTCTCTCAAAAAAAAGACTTTTTATTTGAAATATCACTGATTATTTTTATCTTCGGTTTCCAGATATAAGAAGATGTTTTTGTCCTAAGCTACCTATGAACTATAGCAATTTGGTAAATTATATTTTGTAAGCAGAGTGAAACATTTATTTTTCTCCCTACCTGATCCCTCCAAAATCTGGGAACTCTTAGTGAGTTATTGCTATTTTCTTGGCTGTGTAATTATTTACTCAGGTTTAATAATAATCTGTTCTCCTTGTAGCAGAACATAATCGGAAACATTGGTGATATTACCAAGGCTTTGGCGGGACTGTCCTGTTTGATCAAGACATGTATAGACTCTGATATGGTCAGACAGCTTGCAGGAACAATGATTGACTTATGGAAGCCTCCTAGGGAAACTGGACTGAAACCTTGCTTACAGGGTTCCCAGCAGCTTTACCAGCTGCCCTTTCCCCTGAAATCCTATGAAATGAATGTAATGATCTGATATAAACTTCAGAGAAATCATCACAATAGCTTATGCTTAGATAGTCTTTGTGTCTGACACTGTATAAGCCATTTGGAAAGTTGACCTGAACAACTGATGACATCATGAGAGACATATCAAACTTCAACCCTGACATCTATAATTCTTAAGATCTGCCCCTTTCACTTTTTGAAATAATTACAGGTTAATCTATGCATTTAGTTTAACCTACTTTTGTTATCCACTTAAATAAAGGAGACGAAGAAATTAAACACCACAATTATAACCAGATGAATACATATACTAGAAAAGGTATCTTCAGAAGTATTCTTTAACCTAACCAAGATGGAAAGGACTACATCAGGTACTCTTAACTAATCCATGGGCTGCCAAATTTAAAGATGTTAACTTCTGGATTCATGTTTCCCATTTAAAGAAAGTTCCTGCACCCAACCTGGACTGCTCAACCGACAGAGGATTTGAAATTAAAAACTACTAGGAAGTGAATCAGATAGCATCTATTGTGGACAGCTAACCCAAAATTCTGGACCAGGCTTCTATAATCCAAACCGTTCTTTTTCTTTTTTTCTTTTTATTATTTTAGTTTCTTTTTAACTCTCATATGAGAGCCTAAGCACTCACTATAATAGTTATTGCTTCCTTTTCCCCATAAATTTTTATCTGGAAAGATAACTCACCAATGGGCACCATTTTTAAACCTACTTCATAGGTCAAAACATGCAACTCGTTGCACATATACAGTAGTTAAGGGTGTTCCTGGTGATGTCAACCCCAGTAAAGGTCAGAGTTGAAAGCATACTTTTTCCTTGGACAGAGGTTGCAGTGAATGAATACATGTTATGGAATTTACCAAAACCTTAAAAGAAACTGTTCGATCTGTCACCAAAGCAATTGCCAACCAAGAAAAAAATCTTTAGCTTCCCTGGGCAAATTATATCAGACAACAGAATAACTCAGCCATATCCGAGCTGAAGAAGGTGGGCTTTGCTCTATTGTTACTATCTCTTGTTGTGCTTGGATAAAACACCTCTGGTGAAGTACAGATGGAACGAGATAAACTCTGGCACAAAACAGATGATTAAATACAGTACCCACTGACACCCTTAGTTCTCTGATATCTTCAGTTGGCTACCCTCACGTATTGCCTCCTGGTTCAGATCTATCTTCCAAATTGGACTTACCATTTTGTTTGTAATTATAGAAATTTTTTGCTGTTATAAAACTTTGTTTTGCATAGCTTGATGTAATAAAGACACCACTCAGATAACAGTTGTTCAACTTACTAAGTCCTATGGGACCTCATATGAGAAACTTCAAAAAACTAGAGATGTCTGCCCTTAAAGGAGCATGATGGTAAAACCTTCTTCTGTTCTGGCATTCTAGTTGCTCAAATGTGGCCTAAGGCTCCTAAGGAAAGATCTTTCCCTTTTATGCAAGTAATGACATAACAGGAATAAGCCCTCCCAGCAATGGAGGACTAGCCATGCTTTCCATAACTGACCAGTGTTGCTTTCCAATGGTTGTTCAGAGATGTTTTCAAGGAAAGCTCTTGGTCAAATGGGAGAAATGTGGAAAATAATATAAATGGATCCACTCAAAGTGCAGTTGGAGCTGCTACCCTGGGGGGAACTGCCTTACACGTACATGTGTTATGCTTCAAACCTTTGGAATGTTTAAATTGGGCAAAATAACCCTTAGGCCAAACCAACATTGTGTTCCAAACAACTGTTTGCAAAGCTAACAGGAAAGCAGACTGAAAATTAAAGACATTCTTTAGAATTAGCACCACCATGTATAGCTAAAGAATAACTCAGCCTATTTCATCTATTGAAATTCTTTCATTGACTAATATATTAACACCAATAGAAGTTCCTTCCTTCTATTCTTATTTCTACCTGAATCAGTACTTCCCAAACAGCCATTCTTTTGGATTTCAACTAATGTTGCCTCTTACTTTGGTCTTTTATTTTTAAGCTAACGGTGGGTTCCACTCTATTTTAAAATTCACTTTTTAAAGTCAATTTTAGTTTAAGGTATCTCATATTTGGGCCCTCTCTTTTGAGAAAAGGAGATGGGGAAAAAACTTTCCCTCCGGGTGAGGGGAAGGGCGCCCCAGCATCGGAAGCTGGAGAGGATACAATTTTGGGGGGGGGGAAGGGCCCTTGGTTGGACACCCCTTCTATATAGTTCCCACTCCCCTACAAAACGCCGCCGTGTCCCCTCACTGCGCAGTGGAGAAGGACGTAACGACACGGAAGCCCCCCGCCTCTTACTCACCTCGCGCCCGCCACGCTCCTCTGGGGGGACCCGAAGCTATGGGACGCTGAGCTTCCAAACCGCGCTGGGCTGGCGCTGCGCCCTGAGGAGAGGGCCGAGGGCCAGCGGCGGCCTCGCGGCGCGTCCACATGTGGCGGGGCCGCAGGGCGGGGGTGGGTGGGGGACCCGGAGCCGAGGGGGCAGGGTTTCCATCTCCGTGAAGTTCCCGGATGGTCGCAGCCTCCGGCGCTGAGCGCTTTTCCTGCCGGGCGGCTCAGCCCTCCAGACCTGGGAGAAGTTTCCCAGGAAAAAAATGCCTGGCGCATCGCGGGGCCCTGGAGCCGCCCGGAGTCGCTGCGCGGTAAGGGACGTGCCGCCGCCGCGTAAGGCGCTACCAGGTGCCGGGGGCTCGAGGCGGCGACCCTGGAGACCCCCCGCGGCTGCCCGGGACGCCGGGAAGGGACCGGGCTCGGAACGCGGCTCGGCACTGAGGGGGCGCGGGGCGGCGGCAGCCGGGACGTCTGGGCTGCCCGGGCTGCGTCCGTGCGGGCGGTGGGCGCAGGCGCGCGGCCTCGGGAGGGGCACGTCTCCGGGCCCCGCGGCCCGCGCGTCCTGCCGGTCCCGCGGATGGGGAGGGAAGGAGGGGACGGTGGAGAGCGGGGCTCCGGGCGCGGGCGCCTCCCGGGGTGGGCGCGTTCCCGGACCTCGTCGACCCTGGGGCGGCCCGGGGGGCTCGGGACGCGTTCGCGCCGTGCTTAACTGTGGCAGGGAGTTCGAGGGAATACGCTAGGGCCGCATCTACACCCCCAGCTCGGGCCGATGGGGACTTTCGGGCATCCAGTTCATGCCATGGAACCGCCTTGCCCTTTTCGCTGGAAAATCTTGTCCATCCCGCAACGCGGTTTCCCCAGCTAGCCTCCCGCGGTGTCCCCAAACTGATGCTCACTGCGGGCGGTGTAGACCCGCATTTGAGGGTCGTGTTGACCCTAGAGGCACTTCCAGTCCCGGTCAGCCCTTTCACCCAGGCCTCTCCCGAACTTTCCGGACAGCTTTACTTCAGTCTCATTCTTAATACTTTATTCTCCCCCCCCCCTTTTTTTTTTTTAAAGAACAGTTGCAAGTTGCAAGTGTAAGAGAAACCAGCTCCCCCATTCGGGGGGTTGGTGCAGATCTTCAACTGGTGGTTAGTCTGAACTGTTTGAGATTAACAAAGGGCGTGTCTGTGTCAGGAACCCAACCTGGCTGGATCTTCTGGTCCCGCGTAATCCCGGAGGAATAGTCCCTCTCGGGCCGGGCTCCTGGGTTTATCTCAGTTCTCTGGAAAGCCTCTCAAGTTGTCAGAAGTGATTTGGGTGGACTCGATTCCTTTTTCTGAAAATTGTGTGTCACTATTGTCCCCTGGACAGTCACTGGATCCCACCCCAAATCGCTGACCGCGTGTAACCCCAGACTCCAGG
Source organism: Saccopteryx leptura (assembly GCF_036850995.1). Taxonomy (NCBI): domain Eukaryota; kingdom Metazoa; phylum Chordata; class Mammalia; order Chiroptera; family Emballonuridae; genus Saccopteryx; species Saccopteryx leptura. The sequence goes on along the minus strand of NC_089509.1, from coordinate 60,708,421 downwards.
CAATGCAGCTGGAGCCCCTGGACAGAGGCCCGCTCTGGGTAGGTTTTCTTTTGACAGTTTCCAAACGCAATTTCAAACAACGGGATGGCTTCATTTTGAGTCATTAGCATATTTTTTTCTTTTCAAAAATGCCTTTTTCTACAACTGGTAAATTTCAAGAAATTTTCTATTTCAGTTTTTATAAATCATATTTTTACTTTGTGAGGTGAAAGAACCCCACTAAGTATTTTTCATCTTAAAGCCTCTTTACAGTGCTCAGAACATGGTCTTCTACCCTGGCTGTCTATCTTTACCTGCCTCTCATCCCCACAAGGTTGAGTTTCTCAGGGTCCAAATCCCCTGCCACCTTTAGGAGCCCTTTCATTACCTGTTGAATGGAAGTGTGCAGGCTAGACTCTGCAGATGTTATTAAAACATTTTAATGACATCATCTTTTTCCGCGGGACCTACCCAACCTCTGCCATCATTTTGGCTCCCAGAGAATCACATAAACTCTTTTAGTTTTGTGTGTGTGTGTGTGTGTGTGTGTGATGGAGAGCAGAGAGATTTGTCAGCAAGGAATGATCGAATTATTGGACATTTAGAGACAGTGAGATACATCTAACTGAAGAGATGCCTGCCTTCTTTCATTTGCTTGTTCATTTCACAAAGTGTCTACTGTGTGTCCAACCACTTTCTAGTTCCCTTGGTGATCTCATGCACCTGAAACTTCATTTATTCAAGAAATGGCATTGATGATCTTTGCTTTTTCTCCATCATAAGATATAGGATCAAGTGGGGGGAAATGGGAGGTGAAACCCTCATAAGCAGCACAGCACAAGGCATTCGGGGGCTACTGGACACCATGCAGTGTGTAGCACCGAGACACAGAGGGATAAAGAGCTGAAGTGGCGGCATGAAGGGCTGCGAAGAGAAGGCTGTCCGCCCTTACCTTTACATTTACTGTTTCAGGCACTCGAGCCAGGGATGAGCCCCCTTTTGTGGGAAGTATTCATTACTAGGCCTGAGTCACTGCCTTTGATTTTTTTGGGTTGTAATTTTAAGAACATATATGGTTTCTACAATGCACATCAGGAGGACAAAACCAAACAAAGTGACTTTTATCTGCTGTTATAATGCATTTACTTTTAAGCACCTGATGTTTGGTTTCTCTCAGAGCCATAGTCTTCCTGAAGCCTGCCCTCCAATGAGATCTACCAAATTCCTAATAATTTCTATGCACAGGTCCTTCTGCTACCATGTCCAACAATTTACAATGAAGCCGTGGTGCTGGAAGGTTTGGAAGGCTTATTCCTTGTGAGTAGCCAGTACACACTATGTGAATCAGGTCTCAGTTGGAATCAAGCCAGATACTCGGCCAGCATTAAGAGTCCCTGCTAGGGGTCACTGCTGTGTCCTGTGCTAGGGGTAGAGAGGGAGACCTAGCTCAGAAAGAGATAGTGTTTGCCCCTGAATGCTTACCTTCTGGTTGAAACGAGACATGGTTTTAAACAGCAGGAATACAAGGCAGAATGTAGTAAATAAGGCTGAGAAAACAAACGGTACAGCTCAAACACAGGGAATTTAGAGGATAGTGAAATTACTTCCATCTGGAGGGTGTCAGTTCTTCACTCATTTGTTGGTCCATTTAACAAGTATTTATTAAGTGTCTACTATGTGCCAGGCCGAGGGAGATGAATAGGCACGTGCACACCATGTTTCACCTTCACTGCTCCAATTGAGGGACAGTTCAGGTCCCGCCTCCCTGTGACAGGTGAACACTTCTTCGCTCAGCCTCATTATATTGCCCAGCCCAACATTTGTCAAAATAATTAACTCTGTCTCTTGTATATTTGGGATAATAAAAACTCTAGGCTCACCAAAGCCCCCAGAATAGACTCAGTTGAGTAATGTTATCCTGCTCAACACGTTTTAAATAGTATTGAAGTATGCTGGTCCTTAGCCCTGGGTGTGACTAGCAGTTTGTGAAGGTTTGATTCTGTTAGTCTGGGGTGAGGCCCAGGAATGGAGGTTTTGAAAGTCCGCCGTGGTGCTGATGTGCAGCCACGGGCAGAGCTCCCTAAGGTTAAAGCATGGGCCAGGAATTCAGGCTGATCTTGCTTCCAGTCCCAACTCTGTCATTCACAACTTCTGTGACCTCTGTTTCTTTACCTTTAAAATCTACCTTGTTATGAGCATGGGATGAAGTTGTGGATGTGGGTCACTCAGCAGATTATCCAGGACAGTGCTGCTGTTCAGTATTTGTGGGTTGTTGTTATTCTCGTCCGGGTTACTTGGTGCAGAACACTGCTGATATTCCTTTTCCTTATGGAGATACCAAAAGAGCCTAAATACAGGAACTGCTTTTTATACGAATTAACACTTTTAACAATCCCTTAGCTATCTGTAGCCTATTGAAAGTTTCAAACCAATCACCTCATGTATTCTCTTAACAGCTAAGAAGCAGGAATCTCACGAAACAATCTCAGTTTTGGAGGCTCCCACCCTGTGGTATCTGCTTTCCCAGTGGAGCCTACTCTGCTGAGATTATAAGGACAGATAAAGAGCTGGAAACCAAAGACGTGCTACTTTCCTGGCCCTTAGACACCAGGAAGTGCCGGGGTAACACGTTGTGACAGTCACACGCTGGCTCCATCATCAGTACGGAGTGCCCAGTGGGATTACCTACCCCAGGCCAAACTGCTTGGTCACAGACATAGCCCCTGAGCCCATGGGTGGATGTACCACGGATTTTGTGTTCCGTTGTGGCCAGGGGTCAGGAAACGTTGATTCCTAGGAAGCGTGCCCATTATTAATCTCCATATCAGTTGTAAAGTGACTTTTCTAATACTCAATAAAAAGAATATAGCGAAAATAAATAGGACACTCAATTGCCTACACTTTCATTAGTTTAGAAGCTTCAGGAAACATGGTTCATATTGCAAGAACATATTGCTATGATGTTATACAAATATAACATTTTAGCATTGCTTACTATGGATGTATTTTTTTCCCATCTAATATGCCATCTTTCCAGTGTAACTCAATTTCTTCTTTTTAATTTCTTTTTATCTTTTAGTTATATTAATTTAAGTGAATTGTATTTCCAAAGATTTCTATAATTTGACTAAAACTTTAAAAAATCTTCCTTTCCTTTCTTTCCATCCACTCTCTCTCTTTTCCATTTGTTTTTCCTTGAACATTACTACTTACCATTTGTCATTTGATTGAGTCATTTATAGTCACACAGCCCTGTGAGGTAAGTTCTGCTGATATATGTATAGAACCTGAGACTGAGAGAAGTTAGGTCACTCATCCAAGGTCACACAGCTAGTGACAGAGCTGGCGTTCAACCCTGGGGCCACTGTCTGATTCCACACGTTGCACTAACGCTTTCTTTCACGTTCAGTGGCATTGTGTGGTATTCTTCATGCAGCGGGCTCTTTTCTTCCCATCTGTATGCCTTTGCATGGCCATTTCTTCTCCCCGCACTGCCACTTCTTTTCATTTATGTTGAATCCTATAGATTCTTCAAATTGGCCACAAATATTTGTTGAGAAGAAAAATAAGAGACTTTGCAAATACTTTCTAAAAGGAGGATATAGCTAAAATAAACAAGAGACACAATCACCTACAAATTTCACTAGTTTAGTCTACGGCCATACCACCCTGAACGCGCCTGATCTCGTCAAATTTCACTAGTTTAGTGGCTCTGATCAACATGGTTCACACTGTAAGAGCATGCTTCCTAGAAAGAGCCAACCTGACCTGTGCTGGCACAGTGGATAAAGCATCTACCCTGGAACACTGAAGTCACTGTTTGAAACCTGGAAACCCCGAGCTCACTGGCTCTGAGCATGGACCATTATCGACATGGGGTCACTGACTTGAGTGGGGGAATCATTCACATGATCCCAAAGCTTACGAGCTTGAGCCCAAAGGTTGCTGATGTGAAATACCCAAGGTCGCTGGCTTAAGCAAGGGGTCACTGGCTCAGCACATATGAAAAGCAATCAATATACAACTAAAGTGATGCAACTACAAGTTGATGCTTCTCATCTTCTCTCTCCCTTCCTCTCTCTCTCTCTCTCTCTCTCTCTCTCTCTCTCTCAGAAAAGGAAAGAAAGAAGAAAGGGAGAAAAGAAGAGAGCCAAATGCTCTTTCTCTATGAGCGTATTTCTCTTCTAGTAAATTCCCATAGCTCTTTGTTTGGAATCTACTTTATCCTATATAATTGAAATCACTTACATGTATCTCTTCTCCCTCATTAGTTTATAAACGATCTCAAAAAATCATTTTTATATTTCCTCAAAAACAGTAGATTTTTGTATAGTGGGGTCTCAGTTAATGTTTGTTGAGGGGCAGTTTACTTCTGCCACTCCGTGGCAAGATCTGAGGTGAGTGAATTTCCCCTGAAGGCAAAGTAGATCTTGATGCGTCACATCTGGTTTCTGAAGATTCTAGAAAACAACTTTCATCCTAAGAATAGTAGTCCTTCACCATGACTGATATGTAATACTTGACATTACCTTTTATTCATATGTATAATTAGCTTTAAATGCTGTTTACTTTTGGCCTGATCTTTGATAAAGCATTGACCCAGAATGCTGAGATTACCGGTTCAAAACCCCCAGGCTTGCCTGGTCAAGGCACGAATGGGACTTAATGTTCCCTGCTCCTTCGCCTGCCTTTCTCTCTCTCCTCCTCTCTAAAGTGAATAAAAAAATTTTTTTTAAATGCTCTTTACTTTTATATCTTCCAAATTGAACAATAATATTAATCTTAATTAAAATCAGATTTTGAGTTTTGGAAGAGTAGGAATTATTATTGTAAGACCTAGGAAGTGGCATTTCTTGTCTAATACCTGTATCTAGGTCATTTCCACATAAATGATGGTTGCCCATCCATGGAGTTTCCATCTTTTTTTTTTACTAAGAGGCAATACACAACCAGAGAAAGAAGTTTAAGCAAAATCGAAAATCGAAGTACATTAGCTTCTGCCCAGACTGCCACAGACTCTTTTGTATTGAGGGTGGGGGCTAATTAGTTCTCTCAGTTAAGAGGTATCTGCAAGAAAAAGGAAATGGTGAATAAAATGGAAAATTCAGAGCCAAATAGTTTCCTGGGACAGTGGAGTCCTTTACAACTTAAAATAAGAGTTTATTTTAATATACTTCCTATTTTTCTTACATAGGCAATATGAACTCCATTTAAATATATATCTATATATTTTTACATTATTTAAATACATATTATAATATTTAAATATATATTCTTTTTTTCTTATAAACAATACTTGATTACTTTAAATATATATAATGTACACACCTTACCTCTTTATAACATACTGCTATTGATTCTTAACAGCTGTATAGCATTCTGCTGTAGGGATGGCTATATGTGATTGGTGTATTCTTGGTTGTCCACAGTCACCCATGAGAATTTGCACGCCAGTTCAGAGTGACTGTCAGTTCACCTGTTAGCTCTTGCCGATGATGCCCACACAATCAGTCCACTGAGACAACTCAAACAACCAACCAATTCAGTGACAGAATAAATGTCGTCATTTATTGGCAACCACAGACGAAATGGGCAACTGGTTGAATTTCATGCTTTTCAACCACTTATGTGTCTCCTCAGCCCATTTCTGAAACCTCTCAAGCATTTTTCTATAGATGCATGCAGGAGATTTTATCTACTAACTGAAGAATTTAGCCCTGGGAGGAGCCAAGAGAGAAATCTGGCCACATCGCACAGTGATGTGAAGTATTCAACATATTATCAAATAATATTTCAGGAAACCCCGAGGCTCCCCCTACCCACACCCCCAGCAGAATAGATTTTGAAAGTAGAGAACCTTCAGACCTTGGAGAAGATCTTGAGGAAGCATGTACCATAGCTGTTTGTTTTTTTTCCTGAAAATGTAAACAGTGAGATCAGTGTCTTAACCACAATAGTCTTGTGTTATGGGGATGGATATTTAAATAATGGAGACAGTCAGATCTGCCTGAGATATAAGAGGAAAAAATGGGCTGTTAACAGGCCCATGTCCAGTAAGCAGCACATGTGAGTGCGGGGGTGGGACTTCCAGGAAGGACCACGGTGTTTGAGGAAGGGGGGTGGGGAAGAAGACTAGAAGGAGGCCAATCCAGTTTTATCTTTCTCAGATCTCAGAGAGCCGGCTGAGGGACAAGTTTTCATATGGTATTCAAGTTTCTAATTTGTTTTTTGAGGGTCTAGAAAAAGGTGGAATAATTGAAAGCCTTTTAAAACCCTTTAAAAAGTAGTAAAGCAATGTATTTTAGCAGTGCCTGTTTTTACCTATCAGAGTCAGAATTTGATTGCCATGCATGGTTTAAGGAATAACCCAAAGTGTCAATTTAAATAATCTTAGGTTTTGTGGGTGAAATTCCACACTTTTCTTTTCCCTAGTGTTTTAGCATTGTTGAAAAAAAAAAAACCGCACACATTTTGTTTGAGACAAATTCAAAAACTAGATTGTTGTTACACTTATTTGAATGCTGTTGGAAATAGGTTGGATAGAAAAAAAAAGAAAAAAAAATGGGGCTTACGGTATTTGATATTTTACAAGATGTTAGAGCTAGACCTTATGTATTGAACATCATAATTCTCCCCGCCCTTTTATTGTCCCTTTTTGACAAGAAAATGGGAAAAGTAAAAATTTTCTCAGTTGGTTAAAGGAGTTTGCGGGGAGGGGGTTATGGTATTATTTTCACCAGAAAATCCCTTTCTGTACAGACTTTTTGAATGCATCATCTCTACTCTGCTGTGATGAAACCACGTCTCTCGGAGGTAGGAAGAGGTTTTCATTGACCAACAGGCCAGGTGCTCAGTCTTTGTAATTCAGTCTTTCCTTCCTTGTTTTTGATGAAAATATGACCCTTTTAAAAAATTAAATTCTCGTTTTATTTTGTTCAGATCACAGAAGTATTATATGCTTATATAAATGAGACAAAAAAGAAAGTATATAAAGAAAAAGTTAATATTTTCTCTCCTATCTTTCTCAAATTCTAACCCCCTTGAGGTAATCAATATTATCAGGATACTTTCTCAACTTTCTTTTTGCTTATGTAACTCTGTACAAATATATATGCACATATATAGTTTTTCTATTAAAAGTAGAAACATATACACATTAGGTTAAAAGATTTTTTATTGAGATATAATTGTAACATTGTGTAAATTTAAGGTGTATAATGTGTTGATTTGATATGCTTCCTTATTGCAGTATGATTACTACCATAGCATAAGCTAGCAGTCTTTATGTCATATAATTACACTTCTTTGTTGTGGTGAGAACATTTAAGATGCAGTCTCTTAGCAACTTTCAAGTATCTAACATAATATAATATTATTAACTGTAAATCACAATGCTGTGCATTAGATCCTTAGAACTTACTTATATTTTAAATGCAGTTCTGTTCACTTCAACCAACATCTTCCCAGTTCCACCACCCCCCAGCCCCTGGAAATCACCATTCTACTCTCTTTTTCTATGAGTTGAGCTTTTTTAGATTCCATGTATAAGAAAGATCATACAGTATTTGTCTTTTTCTGTCACATTTATTTCAATCAGCTTAATGCCCTCAAGATCCATCTATGTTGTCACAAATGACAGGATTTTCTTTTTTTCTCTTGGCTGAATAATATTTGATTGCGTATATATATACCATGTTTTCTTTATCCACTCATCTGTTGATAGACACTTGGGTTCTTTCATATCTTCGCTATTGTGAGTGATGCTACAGTAAACATTGGGGTGCACATACCTTTTTGATATCCACAGATATTTTTTAACACGACAAAACCTTATAAACATCCTCTCCAAATTAAAAAAAAAACAACTTGTTTATATCATGGGTGCTTAATAACCAGATTGTTTCAATTTTGTGCTACTACAACCGTTCTTTTCTGAATATCCTTGTGTATGAATTTGACTATGCTAAACATACAGAAATTTTCATTTCTGTCAGAGTTCCCAAAGTGATATGACTTTCCAAAGGTTGTAGTAAATCTTAGTTCAACTAACACGATTTGAAAATATGTTTCCTCACATTCTTGCCAGCATAATTCATTTTAGAAGTATAAACTTTCTAATCTCTTTTTCCTGTTTTGTTTCAAATTATTTCTTTAGGGAGCACTTGCACTATCTTTACCATTTTTTAAAAATCCATTCATTTGAATTATTCATGCCCTGTCTTTTCCTTAATTTTCTAATGTGCACATGATTTGTGTCATAGAGCTGGAGAAGAAAATTTGAGCCTAAGCTTGCTGAGCTTAATCTTCTGTATTGAAATGAAACAAAACACTTGATTTCTATTTATGATGAACTAAATACAGACCTTTCAATCTTAATTTTTTTCTTCTAAAAGTATATTATTTAAGAAATGGTCTCAGGAAATATAAATGTTTTAATGGGAAAAACAGAAACTTACAACATACAAGGATGGAACATTTTAAAGGAGTTTTAAGCTTGCAAAGCTAACTGGGTGTCCCTCTTGAATCCAAAAGTCTGAAGACAAAGGTTCTTTGAGAGCATTAGTTCTAAGTTATGCTGAGTTACATCAAGAGGAAAAAGTGAATCACAGCAGATAGGAATTTAAACCTGGAGCATGTTGAAAGCCCCTACCCTTGCTGCTTCTGCTTGTTTTTCTGGGAGGTGAGACTAGATTCCATTTCTCCTGTCCTTGTAGTGGCTGAGTTCATTACAGAATTATTTGTATATAACTCCAGCGGTACACTGGCTAATCAGAAACAGCTGTATGACTGGATTCATTTATATGAACAGAATAACTAAATCAATCAGCAAAATTTTTGTGTTTGGGTAGGTCGGGCCAACATTGTGTAGCCCAGAATAATAACAGTGCTTTGTAACTAACCTGACACAGATGGCAAAAGATGTGCCTGGGCAGCAGAGGTTGGAATTGAAAATTAAGAAACCCTGTGAGTCCTTGATGGCTGCCGCAGTAAAGTGCAACTCGATTTTTAATGTTAGTGTTTGAAAGGCTAGGAAGCTTCAATAAAGGGCCATCCTGTTAAAAAAAACACACAAGAGAGTTTTACCATCTACTCTGAATGAGGCTGAATTGTCCAGATCAGCATCCCCTGGAAAATAAATTTGAACATTCTGCCAGACTCCACAGGCTGAAACAAGCAAGAGCCCCGTGCTGGGAAAATGTCACAGACAAGACAGGAGAACTGACATGTGTGACTAGGAGGAGCCACACTAAATTAGGGAGAAGACACGAGTTCCCAAGTGAAATTGAGGCTGACGTCCTGACATTAATGTACCAAGAGGAATTCCTCAGAATGTATGTTCTCGTGCAAAATCCAGAAGCCCACGAGCGTGAGGTGAGTTCACAGAATGCAGCCCTGTTCTTATAGTCAATAAGACATGAGGTTAGATGAGAACAGGAAAGTCTTCAGACCCCAAGACTCCATGTATGGCACAGTCTTGAACTCTCTACCACTTAAAAATACAGGTCATTCTCAAGGCCAGAGACCCACTGGCCCCAATTAGCCAGAGTCCTAAGGCTGGATTGGGCTCCGGGTTTCTGGTTGACTTGATGTGGAGCTAACCTTGGTGGGTTTATCCCGTGAGTGGTAGTGAGGGAACATGGTGCCAGGGGAATTGGCACCTTTCCTCTGGCTGCATACCAGAGTTTTGGCATTGGAATTTGCAAAGACATCGTCTTGGGATCCCCATGTGCTGATGCCTGAGTGCATATGACCCCTCTGCCCTACCTTCGCTTGTACTTTGGCCCTGGTTTGGGATGTCCATCAATCTTCAGAGATAGTTAGACTTTTAAAAATTCAGTCACTTCCAGGTTAAGACCTGATATCAACTAGCTCGTTTACCTAATTGCTTTTGCACTGACTCTGCTAAAGGTAAAGGGGTAAAGCAGAAAGAGCGGTGCACCAGGAGTTCCACATTTGTATTCTAATCCCAGCTTTGTTGCCTATGGTCACATGACCTTGACAACAATAAAAAGTGGGCAAAAATAGAGCAATCTGTAAGGACAGGGAGAAGATTGAAGCCATCGATGCCTATAATGGACAGATGCAATAAGGCCCTGTCTAGATAATCTAACGTTAACGTTTTAACTTATCAATCAGAAAATTGACAAATCTGACCAAGTATTTTTGCCCCTTTTTGAGTATTTGTTAAATAAGGGAGAGAAGTATATGTCTATCACGTTTCTCATTTAGCTAAAACAGTGTATGCATGTTAGGTGTACTATATAAATATGACATTACATTTCAGCAAACTCATCAAGTGTTTCATTTATATTTGAATCTCACTGTATACTTGCTGAAGAAAGAACATTAACTATATATCACCCTGAGGTTTTCTTTGTGATGTTATTGGTGGGAGTAGGATGTGAGCCAGATGAGACCAGGTCTGTCTGTAGACCTTGTTTTATTTATATGCAGTGAAAATCACACTGCTTCACTATATGCACACACACTCCCATTATATTCACCCTTATTGTGTATCAGTGCACACATTTCACAACCTGAAATCATGCCCTCACCATTTGCCACCCACAGGAGCATGTGTGCACACACGTGCACACGTACATCATTGGCTAACCCCTTTAAAGAGAGCGCTTTAACCAGATATAACCAGGAAGTACCGGTTCCAAATTCTGTCCCTGTATTGGAAAAACTCATGTATTGCTGTAGTTTTCTATTCATCAGCCCTGGCGGTTTCTTAGAAGGCGGAGGTCCTTGCTCACTACAGCGCTCTGTGTATAGACTTAGACAGAACGCCACATGCAGGTGGCTGTAGGCGCATGCTTCGGAGGGTGTTTACAGTGGTGATGGTGATTCCTGGGAGTGGATAAAAATGCCAGTGAGGCTTTCCCTTGGGAGCTCTACCATGAGTGTTGGTTGGTGGTTGGGACCGGTGCTGGCTGAGGCTCTTGTTTGTATGTCTGGCTCCTGGTCTGAGGGACAATACGTTGCTGTTTTGGCTCAGAGGCAGACCATTTTGGATGGCCTCCAAGAAACCGTGCATTGCTCTTGCTTCTCAAGATTGGTGCTAACATGTGCCCTCCTGGACTTAAAACTACTTTACAGAGAAGTTAAACACACTTGTCTGCCTGGTGCCCAAGAGAGCCCAACCACCGTTTGTAGATAAGGAGAAAATGCTTCCTGAGTTCCAACCCAGATGCCCAAGAGAGGATGGAGCCCTAGTAGAGACTTCCCTGGTGCTCCCCTTCAGCTCTGGCCCCAGCAACATGGAGGGGGAGAGGAAAGGGGAGGAGGTTCCTGGTGGTAGAGAGAGCGGGGTCAGCAGTGACAGCAGGGAAACGAATCGTGGTCCTGAGCTGTAGGGAGAAGTCCCGCAGTGGGATGGGAGGTCGGGGGTGAAGGGACCGGGGTAGGAGCTGCCTGACCTAAGGGAGTTGCTGGGTGGGGGCCCTGGCATTGCCCTTTGAAAGAACTCATTAGGAAACAGAAAGAAGAAGACACTGTCTCTTCCCATGCTTCCACACACGAGTCAGGAATGAAGTAGTCTTCTTCATTTCCGGTAATCATTTTTGGACAAGTAATAATATTATCATCTAACATAGATATTGCTTACTATGTACCAGGCGGTGTTCTAAATGCTCTAAATTAAATCACTAGATCCGTATACCAACTCTATGAAGCAAGCTTTATTAACTTCATTTTAGAGATGAGGAGTTTATTTTAGTCACGTTGCCCAAGTTCACACAGCGAACTTGACAGAGTTGAGACTGAGTCCCAGCCAGGTGGCTTCAGAGCCCACTCTGAACTGTGACATCCCCCTTTCTTCTTCTCCAGTACAGAACATCCAATTATAAATAACCTAGGTTGGCCTGACCTGTGGTGGTGCAGTGGATCAAGCATCGACCTGGAACGCTGAGGTTGCTGGTTCAAAACCCTGGGCTTGCCCGGTCAAGGCATATATGGGAGGGAGTTGATGCTTTCTAATCCTCCCCCCTTCTCTCTCTCTCTCTCTCTCTCTCTCCTCTAAAGTGAATAAAAAATAAAAATAATTAAAAAAAAAAAAAAAAAGAACCTAGGTTGCCCAGCCTTCTTCAACAGATAGCTGACCACTGATACAGTGCTCTGGGGAGTAACCCAGGCTTTTTGTTCCTGTTTTCGTGTGTGAGTCTGGGTTAAGGTCACCAACCCACTGCAAAAGGACGGCCAGAAACAATCAAGACCAACTGCTGGTCCATCAGCGAAAGGGCCTGCTCTTAGTATCTGAATCACCCACTTTAACACCTGACACCTATCACAGACACACGTTCTACATGAGCCCCTCAGACTTCAGCGGTCTCTAATGAGGAAGACAATTTTCCTACCTAAGATTGGTGCCAGTGACTAGTATCACATTATGTTCTCAAGAATAAAATGAATAACATAAGTTACGTTCAGTGGAGAAAGACTATACTACTCAACTATAAAATGTAGAACCTTGCATAAACTCCCAGAATGTTAGAGTTGGGGAGCAAAGTGAAATGGGGATAATATTGCCTGACCTCCATTTCACAGGTGAAGAAACAGAATCTCAGAGAAGTTAGGTGACTTTCCCAAGGTCATTGGCTACTTGTTAACACAGTTGAGAGTCCAGGTCTGCTGAATTCCAGTCCAGTTCTCTTTTTCCCTGCTTGAGATTGCATAAAATATTCTATAAATGCTTTTCTTATTAAATTACAGGTGAAACATAGAATGGTCCGTTTCTGTACTGGGCAGGACCAGGTGTACATTGCCTTTGAGATGTAGAGGTGCAGCTGGACACCTTCTTTTAGCACAGCATGCAGTGAGCACAGGTGAGCCCAGGTGAGCCCAGGTGGGCCCAGGAGAGGAGCAGGCTGGGCAGTGCTCTGCCCCCGTGGGGTTCACAGTGCTGAGCCTCTGCTTTCTTGACAGTCCTGAGTAGGATAGCAGGTGTCTGTGCCCAGTGCCCTCTGCTTAAGTCACTTGTTTTGGAGGTGAAAGAATCAAACTAACTCAGTATATAGAAAAGTTTAGTGAGCGGATGAGGAAGAAGAGGGAAACAGTCACTTTCTTTCCATAAAGAAAAATGTTTCTCAAAACCCTGCTGCTGAGAGTGATTGTCAGGCAGCCAGACCTCAGCCGAGCTCTGACCGTACTGGCGCCCAGGAGGCCTGCCAGCTGCAGGGCTCCTGCTGGACTGCAGGGTGGAGAAGGGGCAGCTCTTCCCAGACGGGACCCAGGCAGCCTACGGAGGCCTCCCCAGGGAGATCTTCCTTCCCAGCCACCAGGAACTGTGGCTGCCATGATGGGGTCAGCACAGGACTTGTGGGGTCAAACACAGCCCCGTCCACTGACAAGGCAACTATAGATAACCTCGTGCCTGCAGAACAATGATCTGGGGAGCTCCACAAGCAAGAATGGAGGAGAATTCAGCTTTTTATCAGGTGAAGACAGAAAGTGAGGGCTGTAAGGGCATCCAAGGCCGTTTCCCCACCCGTGGGCGATCCTGCCTCACAGTGGGCTCACGGGGCGCTGGGGCTGGTTCAGCCCTGGTCTTGTGTGAGCCCACCCACAGCAAGAGCATTCTGGGGGGAATTGAAACTGTAAGGGGAAGAGGAAACTTGAGGGCCGCTAACCGCAATGGCTGCAGAGACCTTGACCACTAGTCCCAGAGAGCACCCTCCTTTTTGGGTCATCAAGGGTTGGGGTGCTTTACTCCTTCCTGCCCTTCAGACCTCCGGTACTGGTGTTTTCTCCTCTGGCAGTTTATCTGGCCATCTTTTCAAGCCCGGGGACGGACAGAATAAAAAAGCTGCTGGGAGAGCAGAAGAGAACAAAACCTACTCCGTTTTTAAGGCCGACCTGATCTGGGAAGGTTTTCAGCAGGAGTGCACAGTTCACAAACCCCACGGGACTTTCCAACCTCAAATCATTGTTCTGTCAGAGGGCAGCAGAATTTCTTTTTCTGATGTGACCTGGAGTCCTTCTGGACTTAAGCAAAAAACCGGAGGCAGAGCTAACATTTAAATTTAGAAGTTTCTGATTCCCACGTCCGTGGTCTCCCTGCTCTGTGCTTGATGAGAATGACAGTTTTGGTGGCAATTTTGAACATGTTGTTCCAGGGTCAGCCAGCCTCCTGCGATGCCTGCTTGGCATGTGTAGGCTTCTGACTCGTGGCTGTTCTTCCCCATCCTTAAACCTGGATGGTACAGAAAGTAGCTTTGGCTCTCCCTCTGAGTGGTCAAGGAGCACAGAGGCTCCTGCTGTGGGTGACGGGCTGGTGCAGATGGGCCCGCCTTCTCCTAAACTTACTGTCTCAACTGCAGTGTACACTTAGGAGCCCTCATGAAACCAGCATGGAGGAACTAGAGGCAGGGTGTGCTGTAACTAACCCTGTTGCATAAGTCAACACCGTGAGTTCCTCCTTTTCTTCCCCTGTGAGGTACATTAGGAGGACCCAAGGCTGAAGAACTACACGAGTCAACTCAGTCCTATATAGAGGAACCTTGCACTTAGATTCTGGGGTCTGGGAAAACAGAGGATGGTGGGTCACTTCAATTCCTTCCAGAGTCAAAATATTTTTAAGAAAGAAAATTTAAATTTAAGAGGCTACAAGTGGTTTTGAGTTTTAAAACAAAACAATAGCAAAAACAAGCATGCTCAGAGTAGAGCCCTTTTCCTACGCTTGAATGACAGATGTGGGGGGATGGCATCTGGGCAGTATTTGAAAACGAATCTCTGTGAAAAGTGAGTACACCTTACAGAGAAGCATGGTCTAAACCAGTGTTTTGAAACCTTTTGAGCATGACCCACAGAAATACATTTCTCCTTGAGATCCAGTACAGATAAATAGGTACATAACCAGAAATGGAAGTTTTATAAAATAATTTCCAATTGTTTTATAATTGCAATTTATTTTTTATTATATCAATATATTTATTTAGTGAGAGAAAGACAGACAGACAGGAAGGGAGAGAGATGAGAGGCATCAACTGATAGTTGAAGCACTTTAGTTGTTTTGATTGCTTTCTCATTAGTGCCTTGATGGGGGGGGGGGGTGTTCTAGCCAAGCCAGTGACCCCTCTTGCTTAAGCCAGCGACCAAGGGATCATGTCAGTGATTCCACACTCAAGCTGGCAACCTCAGGCCAAAAAACCAGAGGCAACCTCTGGTTTTTGAACCTGGGACCTCAGCATCCCAGGTTGATGCTCTGTCCACTGCTCCACCATTGGTCAGGCATTTTTATTATATATTTTTTAAAGAAGCTAGTTGCAACCTACTAAATTGATTTGACTGTTAGAGAATAGGCAGCAACTTGCAGTTTGAAAACTACTGACTAACATAGAAAGGTGTCAGGCACATAGAAACTAGTTTCATTGTAGTTCTGTCAGATTTTGGCCAAAGGAGATCCAGTAATACGGGGTTCATGGTCCTAGAAGAGGTTTTATTCACTCATCTATTCACTAAAAGTTGGTGGGGCAGTGATGGTGATGGAGGACTCAGGAGAGGGGAAGTGGTCATGGCTGGTGGAGGAAGTAGGAGGCTGCGTTTTAATTCTGCTCCTATAGAAAACATTTGAGTGTCCATGATGCATTGTCCAGGCACCAATAAGACGCAGACCCTGCTCTTAGAGCAAGGGCGCTCATAGTCAAATGAATGTGCAATAATTACATCAAATATGGTTTATAGTGAAATGGAAATGGAAGCATAAACAGAAAGATACAGAGAACCTGAGGTCATCTGAGTTCCTGAAAAGGAGACACCCCGTGTTTTAGCGTTATGTTCAGTGTTACATCCCTAGTTTTCTGACTCATATAATAAGTGTTCAATATGAATTTATTGAAAGACCATGTTAATTGATTAATACTTAAACTACACTAGTAAGAATCCTAATTACCTATGGTAATATTAATAAAACATTTTTTGAAGGACACTTTAACATCCTTGATATAGATATAGCATAAGAAATAACAATACAGATAAGAAAGACCAAAAAAACCTTTGGGTTATATAGTGGAACTGCTAGCCCCCATCTGGGTTTCAGGTCCCCTGCAAAGCAACCTCTGAAAGGTTGAGGTTTGTCAGGTTTGACCTGTAAGTGAGCCTTGCGACAATTTGCTCTGGCTCTTTGCTTGGAGATGAGAAGTCCAATTGGTGTGGGGTGAGCAGGGAACATTAGCCTGTGTTCTGACTTTCCACCCCCGCGCGTCTGAAACTACACTCAGTTTATTCACTGGGTCAGGCAGTTCAACCTGATGTGATTCAGGCCTAAATCACCTGAGTTTTGGGGTCGGGTGATTTCTCTAGCGAGGAGGATGCTTGCCGATTGCTCTGCTGAATTCTAAATGGAGCCTTTGTTTCAAGTTCTGGGCCAACCATGCAATAACGGGGCCTTAAGGCTAAGAAGTGAAGCGATCTGGAGACCTGGCGTGGGTCCCCGTGTAGAGTGGAAGGAGCCCCCTGCACTCCTGAGCTGTGTTCCTGTCCGCGTCTGGCCCTGTGCTGGCCTTCCGTCCTAGGCCTGTTGGTCCGCAGCCCAACTTGCCACGCGGCTGCTAAACGACATTAGTCGCAAGTCCTTTTCTCAAGCAGTGGGTGGAGGCGGGAGCGGGAGTGGGGGAAGCAGGCATTTGTAAAGAGGAGAGGGGAAGACAGTCTGTAACTTGAGAAAAAATGGGATGGCCTCCTTCCAAATGAGAAAGTCACATTACTTGAAGAATTTGCACTAAGGATACACCCCTAAAAGTGGTGTGCTGTGTGTTTTAGACATTCATTCAGGTTGTACATGACCTGACCCCCAGAGAAAATAGCTAGGGACAACTGAGAACTGAGGATAATCTACATTTTTCAAAAGATCCCCTGGGATCCAGTCACAACGAACAGGTAACCCTTGGGCTCTGAGGCCTGGGCATGGGCATCGGGAGCTGGGCTGTGTGAGGGGCTTTGCTGGATGGTAGGCCCAGCTAGCAGACTCTGTGTGGTTTCACCTATTTCAGATAAAGAACACTCTGGGATAAGGCCACATCTAAATGTCAAAGAGCATTCAAAATAAGAAAGGGAGGCAGGGAGCCCCAGGTTCTCGCTTCAGCTTTGTCACTGTGGGACCCTGGGTCTCCATTCCTCGTCTATAAATGGGGGGGGGGGGGGTGCCCTGTCTGATCTCCCTCCGCTCAAACACCCTCTGGCTGCCTTCAGCCTGTGAAACATTTTCTGGCAGGAAAGAGGCTGCCCAGAGCTTCTTTCTCAGGCAGCCAATGAGCACATTCTTTCCCGTGCCCACATATGGAAGCAATTTCTATATTATCCAAGGCACTTGTGCTGCTGAGCGCCACCAAACAGAGGAGCTCAGTGGCGGAAAGTGGAGGAAGGCGGAAAGCGGCGTGTGTTTTCTTACCCCCGTGCACTTTCATACCCAGAGTGCCCCGGGCGGTTCGCCTTTCCAGGCTGT
This sequence comes from Saccopteryx leptura, assembly GCF_036850995.1. Classification (NCBI taxonomy): domain Eukaryota; kingdom Metazoa; phylum Chordata; class Mammalia; order Chiroptera; family Emballonuridae; genus Saccopteryx; species Saccopteryx leptura. Next base: position 60,690,999 of record NC_089509.1, on the reverse strand, counting down.
CTCCGGGGCGTGCCAGCGGGTTAGGGTATTCCACAGGTGAAGTCCCGATAAAAACAAAACGAAGGCCAAGGCTCACTGCCTCTCCTCTGAGGCCAGAGGCAGCCTTGCTGTTCCCTGGAAGTGTTAAGGCTGGGGGCTGGGGAGGAACATGAATTCCTGAGTTTTGTTCCCACATTTATTGTAATCTTTCTCTCTGTTCTGTTAAAATGAGGCCCCTTAGTAGCTGCTGTCAGTTCAAAGTTGAGTTGGGAAACATTAGCCAAGTGCTTTGAAGAGGAAAATATTTTATTAGTTCCTTCTCTGCCAAGGTAGTCCTTCACTTGCGTGCCTCTTCAGAACTCCTGGGGGTTTTGGTAGCGGCTGAGCCATGAATCGTACACCCTGCACACTGGAGGCACTTACTCCGAAGTTCAGGGCAGGAGAGGGGCTTTCTCTAGAGCACAGCCTTATTCACAAAGCCTCACCTGTGGCCTTGGTTGTGGTCAGTGGTCCTACGGACCTAATTTCCTTCATCCTCCTCTTCACTTCTGACCTTAATTCTTGGGAAAGCAGGTTCCTGGAAAGGGCCTGTTTATAGAGAAATGCTTTAAGTTCCCCTTTTAGCCCGTCTCTGACTTCTCTACTGCCTAATTCTCCACTGACATTAACATTTAAAAATTAATTTGTAAAGCAGAAATGAAATCTGCTTTTCAGTGTTCTCATAGATCTGGGGTATTTCTTCCAAATACTTTCTGGAAAAAAAAAAACCCTCTCAAAATCAAGACAGTAATGATAAATGCCCAAAGACGTTTAGCAGGAACCACATTCTTTTTCTGTTTTGTTGCTGGGTTTCCAGTGCAGAGCCTTCTGGTCAAGGAGGCCCTCTTAGTCTCTTCAGAGCGAACATGCTTACAGCTCTGGCTTGCTTCATCTGGGTTGCTGCCATCGAGGGCTAGAAATCAAATGACATAAAGATAGAAACACTTATCGGAACCTCACGTATCTGGCCGCCCTATTTCAGAACACTCAGCTTAGCTCTGTTTGGCTGTGAATGTGGTTGTAATTCCATGCATAGATTTTCCTCCTCTGGTTTCTGGCCTATTTTAAAGCAGATCAATGTTGACACTCTATAGAACCATAATCAGGAATGTTTATTTTAAGTCCCATCTCTGTAGTGCTCTGTTAGATTCTCTTCAACGCCTGTCAAAGAAAGTTCTACTGACCCACGTCCTGTCTGTCTGCTGGATGCTAACAGTCCCAGAGAAGAGAATGCAGGCCTGCTCCTGCCGCGAGTGTAGGCAGTAGTCAGGTGGGGCCCGGTTAGGTGCTAGGGGAGGGTGATGCTCTGCTGAGATGAAGACCGTTCCCTGCATTGGTACCTTCCCTCCAGGGCAGGCAGCATACCTTGCCTCTGGTTGCTAATGCAGTTTCAGCCACACTCACCCAGACCCCGGCTCCCGCTGACCACTCAGGCTGCACCCACCTCTCCAGCACGGTCACCACCCACCCTCCTCACTCCTCTGCAGCCTGCTCTTGCTTCATCTATTTGCTCAGCAAGCATTTAAGTGCTCACTATTGAGAGATGCATGTGTTCTAGAAGGGAGAAGCAGCTAGTAAACAAGCAAACAAATAACTACTTAGATGACTTAATTCATTATTGATAAATACTTAATAGATTACCTAGATAATTCATTAGTTAGTAGTGATGAGAGCTAAGAAAAGGGGATGGGATGAGGGAATGAGAGTGATGGGGAAGCTACATGAGCTACAGCTGTCAAAGAAAGCGTGCGTCGGGCAGGCAAAGGGAACATCCATTGCAAAGGCCCTCAGGTGAGAGCAGCCTGGACAAGTCCAGGAAAAGAAAGACGGAGATGTGGCTGTGGTGGAGGGACGATGTCAGAGATGTGGGCCAGGGCCCCATGCTCTATAAGAACTTTAATGGGGTTATCATATGATGTGTGCTATAATAAAATCACTCTTGCTTCCATCCGCCTCTGCCCAGCTCTGAGCGCATGGCCTTCCTCCCTAACTCACACCTGCTGGGCCCATCATGTTGCCCCAGCTCTGCCTGCCGCACCCCGGCCCTCCCATTCCAGCTGCCCAAGTTGAGGTCCGTCACTCCCTCAGCCCCAAAACCAATTGATCAGCCAGGCCCAGGGGTTCGAAGGATGGGTGAGTCCGAATGAGTCTGTCCCAAGCTGCCTGCAGCACTGGACAAAGAAGACAGTGAGGTGCCTCCTAGGCTAGAGGACTCCAGGCAGGCTCCTCACCCTCCTGGCTGCAGGTCTCACCTCTGTTCAGGTCCTGAGCTTCAGAGATCGGTACCATCATCACGGGAACAGTGCTCATCCGGCACTTGCTCTATGCATTTATTCCTCTATGAGATTGGCACTGTTGTTATTTCTGTCTTACAGTGTAGGAAACCGAGGCACAGAGAGGTTAAGTAACTTGTCCGGAGCCCCCAGCGAGAATGTGGTTGAACCAGGATTCAAAGCAGGCAGTTATAGCCCCATGCTCTCACTCACTATGTTCCACTGTGACATCTTCCCCACCTCTTAGCAGTCCCGAACAAGGCTTTTTCCAGATTGTCCAGCCCAGAGCACAGCCCTCATCAGGGTCCAGATGCTCCCCGGACACACCCTGCCTCAAGCAGTGAGCAGACCCAGTACGGTCACCAAGTTGGGGTGGTATCTCCCACATCAGCTAAGCACGGGCTGGCTGTCCTCTTCAAGACAGTCCCCACCATCCTTTTCTAGACCGAATGAGGAAAGCTCTACTCTGGGAACACCCCCTACCTGCCAAATAACAGTAATAATAGTAGGAGCAAATGCTCCTTGAGCACTTCCTACGTACCTGGATCTCTTTGTATCCCTTTTATTTTCCCAGTGAAGGAACAGAAGCACAAACAGGTTAGGTAGGCAGCCTGCTTAAGGCCACAGAGCTTATAACTGGGGAACCAGGATTTGAGCCGAGGCAGGCTGGCTCCAGAAACCATTTAGAGTGCACGTCTTTATGCTGAGGAAGAATTCCACCCCTGTGCTTTCCACGTGGTGGTTCATGATCTAATCCTTGTAGCCACAAGATGATCTGATTTTATTAACACAGGACAAACCTGTAAATATTTGGAGACAGTTATCACGTCTCTGTTGGTTCCAAACCATTACACAAGCTCTCGGGAGCAGCTTTATCCCAGGTCTCCCAGTTCCTCCCAGAAAAGCACAGAGGGCTTTAAAATTTTCCATCCAAATCCAGATGCTTGTGAGAGGCAAAGGCACTATTAATAATTATGCTGGGACAACAGGCATGAACAGGGACTGTCCTGGGCAAACTGGGAGGTGGTTCGCCCTACCCCGAGGCCATGGTAGAAATGCTACTGCTCAGAATGTCTTCTGAAGACTGTGCTCAAGAGGATTCTGGGGAAGTGGAGATAACTCTACACAAATTCTTGATTGGATGGGGATTTGGTTGCTGGAGTCCGCAGTGGAAACGTGCTGGATGTGTAGCGAAGTCCCACAATTGCTAATGTGATTTTGCATGAGGCACCTCCCCTCCCGGTTCTCAGTTTTCTCATTGTGAATTAGAGGTTGATCATCTGGAAGTCCCTTCCCCTTCTAGAAACTCTGATCCTGTGTTCCCCTTTCTGACACAACCTGCAGGCTGCCCCCTCACCCCCAAGCCATGAACATGGATTGGAGTTTTTAACCCATTTTCTGTGTTTAGCAGTTCTTCTGCCAGCATTATATACCAAACCCTGGGGGTCAATCTTCAGAGGGCCAGCGAGGTCCCTCATCTAGCCTGCTTTTGGGGTACCTGTGACCTTGTGCTGAGCACAAAGTATGGTTTTTTGTTTTTGGTTTTTTTTTTGGGGGGGGGGTTGTATTTTTCTGAAGCTGGAAACGGGGAGAGACAGTCAGACAGACTCCCGCATGCGCCCGACCGGGATCCACCCGGCACGCCCACCAGGGGCGACGCTCTGCCCACCAGGGGGCGATGCTCTGCCCCTCCGGGGGGTCGCTCTGCCGAGACCAGAGCCACTCTAGCGCCTGGGGCAGAGGCCAAGGAGCCATCCCCAGCGCCCGGGCCATCTTTGCTCCAATGGAGCCTTGGCTGCGGGAGGGGAAGAGAGAGACAGAGAGGAAGGAGGGGGGGGGGGGTGGAGAAGCAAATGGGTGCTTCTCCTATGTGCCCTGGCCGGGAATTGAACCCGGGTCCCCCGCACGCCAGGCCGACGCTCTACCGCTGAGCCAACCGGCCAGGGCAAAGTATGGTCTTTAAATAATGCGTTTCCTCTGAGACAGCCACGGATTTTGCCGATATAAACACAGGAAACAGAAAACAGCCTCCTTTGAAAATATCTGTTGACTTATTGAGAAATTTCTTTTAAAAAAACTTACCTTTTAGAGTTCTTAAAACCCTATCTGTGAACCCATATCTGTGAAAGTGTTTCTACACAGTTTATCTCATTAAATCCTCAACGTGACCGTGTAAGGTAGGTATCATCTTTGGTTTCCAGATACTGAAACAGACTCAAGGAGGCAAAATGACCTGTGAGAAGACACACAGCTGGTTCATGCGGGATTGTAGCTCAGATTCAGTCTGCAGGGTCCTTATCCAGTAGCCTTCATGCTGTACCAGTAGCTTTCGGTTTGTCTGTGTTTGTTTGTTTAAGCAGAGAACTCATTTTCTCAAGCAGAAGTAAAGCTTTTCTGGGTGAAGTAGGATGTATCTGCCTTATCTAGGGTTCTGTAAAAACTTGTTGCTTTTAATGAACTTCACTGTGCTTCTAAGTCACTTGGTCAGACCACCATGGGGCTTGTGTCAGCTGCATGAACGTGGTCTTTTCTAGGAGCGTTGTCCCCTAACTGCTGAGGGTCAGTGATGGCCCTCTGTACCCTGTTTTCCCACCTTGCCCAGTTCCACCTGCACAGTAGGTCTCCTTTCTGGATGTTACTTTCCTGCCTTCATCTCTCACCCACCCACTCAATAAACTCTTATTAAATACTTACCAAATAAACTGATGTGAAAAGACCCAGCCTCCTGCCTGGCACATGAGGAGCACGAATCCCCATCCCTCTGCAAAGCACAGGTCCCTTTCTTTCCTCATGTCTGAGATGATTGGCTTCACAAGAAAATCCCACAGGTTGCTTCTATGGCAAAAACCTCTTGCTATATAAAAGGATTTCTCCCTTTTCTCTTTCCTGGAAGGTAAAAATGGGGCGCTTGGCTCATTTTCACTGCCTGTGTGTTCTGACCTCTCCCCATAGTCAAAACAAAGTCTGTGCCTCCACCAGAAGTTACTCTATAGAAGAAGAAGGTTAGAGAACAAGTTCCCGTTCTCTCTGTGGTTGCTGTGTCCCAGGGAGCAGCTGAGTGACATCCATTCGAAGAGCACCCTTATCTAGGGAAGAAACAAATGAATGGGCAATATTTCCCATTTTTTTAGGTTTAAAGTTTGCTCTCTCTCAGCAGTTTAAAAAGAGTTCATGCTCAGTTTCACCAACCAACAGAACATTGACATTTATGCTTAAGATTCTGTTTCTTTTGCTTAGTGTCTGGAGCTCTGCAAACACTGGGAACTGATTCTTCTCTTTCTAAACATGTAACATTCACACTGCCAGTTTTTTCCTAAATCCACTCTGTGCTTTCATTTCCATCACATAAGATTTAGTCATTGAAGATAGTTTTAGAAGACATTATATATTTCCAAAATACATTGATTGATAATTTTACCTATAAGAGATCATTCAGAAAATTTAAAGTGGTTCTGGTCAGTTGGCCCAGTGGTAGAGTATCGGCCCAGTGTGTAGATGTCCCAGTTTGATTCCTAGCCAGGGCACACAAGAGAAGCGACCATTTGCTTCTCCACTCCACCCTCTCTCTCTTTTCTCTCTGTGTTCTCCTCCCACAGCCATGGCTCGATTGGTTCAAGCACATTGGCCCTGGCACAGAGGATGGCTCTGTGGAGCCTCTACCTCAGTTGCTAAAAATAGCTTGATTGCGCGCATGACCCCAGATGGGCAGCGCATCAGTCCCAGATGGGGGTTGCTGGGTGGATCCTGGTAGGGATGCATGAGGGAATCTATCTATCTCCTCTCCTCTCACTTGGAAAAAAAAAGATTAAAAAAAAAAAGAAAGAAAGAAAATCCAAAGCATTAGTTCAATATAAACTATTAGGAAATATTCTTGGCATTCTGGGGTTTCTGTTATTTTTTATTTTTACAAAAGACAGATACTTTGCTTAGACCATAGTTCTTACAGAATGATTCTTTTCCGTTCTGAATGAGCAGCAATTATTGAATGTAGCAACCCAAAGTTCCACCAAGCCACTTTAAATTTAGCAGCCTTTCTCCTCATTCTATAAATGTGGATGGGTTTCTAAAATAGTCTAGCCATATCCTGGATCATGTAAACGTGTGTATCAGTTGTCTCTATGGAACATTGATATTGTGTGTGGGTGTGTGTGTGTGTGTGAGAGAGAGAGAGAGAGAGAGAGAGAGAGAGATTGGATGATGCCTGGGCTAAAGCATGGGTAGCTGTTCATTTCTACTAGTCATTCTTGTCTACTAGTCAGACTTGGCCATTCTGTTCCTAAAATGATTTTTCACACAGAACTGAACATTTGATCCCCAGTCCGACTAAGCCAGAAGCCCCGCAGTGTTCCTCTCCCTGAGCACAGCAGCCCCCAGGCCCTCAGCTGCAGCTGTGGATCTACACTGCTGGTGAGTAAGAGGAAACGGAACATCAGGGTGGCTTGGCCAGGGACTAGTTTCCATTCATGTGGTAATGTTCACATAGCAGCCTTGGTTAGATTTTTTAACTTTAATGTCAGACCAGGAATCCTTTTAAAAAAATAGGAAAATCTTTTCACTGGAAAATGTCTTAGAACCAAAGGAAATGGCAGAGGAATGTTGTGCTGCATTGTAAATAGAAGCTGGTGGGATGAGTTCCTCTATATCCTTTTAATTCTGTTGCAGTTTTCTTGAATCTGCCTGTTAGAAACATGGACTTGTCTTTGCATGAAACGTATCTTGTGAAATCATTTCTTATTCCCTTTTATTCATATATTTAGTTTATTCGTTGTGAGGCAAAGGGCCGCCATCGTTGTGGCCATGCACATGCAGGTTCTCGTTGAATTCGGGCAGACAGTAAAGAAACAGCGGAGCCAAAAATGGTGGGCCATTCCTTATTAAAGTCTGCACCCGCTGACGAGCAAACACACAGGAAAAACACTTTCCTTTTCACTCATTCAGAGCTCCCAAAGCCCTGACACATCCTCTGGTTCCACAACCAGGAGAATCTGCTCTGGTTCCTCCTAGAATCAAAGGCCCGCACAAGCCTCAGTTGGGCTCCCAAAGCCCCTCAGCTCTGGTTCCCCATCTGCACACCTTCTCTCTCTCTGCACAAACTGGCTTCTTCTTCAGCACTCTGCATTCTCTCTGCTCTCTCTGAAAACATGGCTTCTTTCTGCCTCTTCTTTTTCTCTCTCTTTTCAAAACTTTCTGGCATGAAAACCTCTCTGCCAGCTAACGTTAGCAAAACAATGGCCCTTCCTGAGCAGGAAGGTAATTTGCAATTTCACAGACCATATATATACCTTTTCTAACAATAAAAGTGAGCAAACTAAAAAAATATAAATTGTACAAACTCACTTGCCCAACATTAGTTAAATGTTACTATGTAAGAAATGAACCCAAAATTTAGTGGCTTAAGACAACAACCATTGAATTGCTTGTGAGTCTGCAGTCTGGACGGGGCTCAGCTGTGCTGCTCATCTTGCTTTAACCAGACTAGGGTTGCATTCAGATGGAAGGTTAGCCGGAACAGGACAGAGGTGGGAATCAGGGGTGGCTGGCCTTCTCCTTTTCTCCGTGTAATGTCAGGACCTCTCATTCTCCTAGTGGCCTCTCCATGTGGTCTTTCCATAAGGTGTCTTCAGCATGGTCACTGGGCTTTCTACATGGTGGTTAGGATCACATAAGCAGAGCTGCCAGGCCTTCTGAAGGCTCAGGCACAGAACTAGCAGGTGTTACTTCAGCAGCTTTCCCTTCATTAAAACAAGTCATAGGTATAGCCCCATTCAAGGGAAGGGTATGACTACCAAGAGGCATGCTTCATCAGAGGCCACCAATGAAACAAACTTCCACACAGTCATTTTCTAATCAAAAGATATTAGTGAGGCCCTGGCCGGTTGGCTCAGCGGTAGAGCGTCGGCCTGGCGTGCGGGGGACCCGGGTTCAATTCCCGGCCAGGGCACATAGGAGAAGCGCCCATTTGCTTCTCCAGCCCCCCTCCTTCCTCTCTCTCTCTTCCCCTCCCACAGCCAAGGCTCCATTGGAGCAAAGATGGCCCGGGCGCTGGGGATGGCTCCTTGGCCTCTGCCCCAGGCGCTAGAGTGGCTCTGGTGGCGGCAGAGCGACGCCCCGGAGGGGCAGAGCATTGCCCCCTGGTGGGCAGAGCGTCACCCCTGGTGGGCGTGCCGGGTGGATCCCGGTTGGGCGCATGCGGGAGTCTATCTGACTGTCTCTCCCCGTTTCCAGCTTCAGAAAAATACAAAATAAATAAATAAAAATAAAAATAAAAAATACAAAAGATATTAGTGAGTGCATGTGATGTACCAGGCACTGAGCATGCAATGGTGAACATGCGACGTATGGTCCCTGACCTTATGGAGTTTATAGTCTGAGGGAGCACAGGAAGTCAGAAATCAGAAAGTTACTATCCGGGTGATGAGTGTGAGGTGAGAGGAATGCTAGTGCCCCGGGAGCATGCCTGGAGTTAATGAAAGGACACATGAACTCCTGTGGGAATGGACGAAAAGGGCCTCTAGCAAAAGAACAGCATGCTTTCAGGCCAAGAGCCAGGAAAAAGCATGGCCCTTCTATGGAACGGGAAGAAGTTGTGTATGGCTAGAGTGTAGAGAGTAGAGCTGTGTGAGTATGTTTGGTGTGGGAGAGGAGGAGTCACACCTAAGGTTTGCCATATAGAGGGCTGGGGAGTTAGGCAGGAGCCTCATCACATTCTGAGGGCCTGGTAAGCCACATTGAGAAGAGTAGACTTGCTCTCAGTCATAATGGGAAGAGATTTTAAGCAGATCTGCCTTTCAGAGAGAGAGCACAGCTACAGCAGACTGGGACTGGAGGAGCCTGTGCCTGGCGATCCCCAGGAAACTGTTTAGGGGCCAGGCAAGTAGGAGTGGTGGATGGCCAAGGGTTAGGACGCATGGGATGGATTCCAAAGATACTATGAGGTAGATGCTACAAGTCTTGGTGATTGATTGATTGATTGATTAATTGATTGATTTATTGATTGATTAGTTGGTTATGTGTGTGAGAGAGAGGGAAGAGGCAAGGTTGACGCTTAGGTTCTTGGCTTGGGCAGCTGGCGATGGTCTCATACAGTCCAGTAGAAACCCTGGTAGAGGGGCAGGGTTCAGTCCCATCAGAGTGGGCTGGGAGTACCAAGCAGAGCCAACTGGAATGCACCGAGTTTGAGTCCTTTGTGTTTCAGTCCTCTGCAAACGTTTTTCTGACTATTATGTTGTGAGATCCTTAGATACTTTTTAGCTTCTGCTTAACTTGCATGCATTTCTCATACTCTTTGTTCCTTTCTGCTCTCCCCTGTCCTTCCACGGAGAAGAGTAGAGTGACTGGGTATGAAGCAGGAGTGTCCAGGGATGTCATCTTCTTGGGCCTTTCACTTTGAGGGCAGTGGGTTGGGGACACTGGTTATGGAGAATTACAGGATTTGGGTTGATGGCTTGCAGAGAGCATCTCAGGTAACAGGGTTGAGAAGTGCAAAGGCAGGGGGATTTGGAAAAAAATTGGACAAAGAAGGAAAAATACTAAGTTAGTTAGAATAAAGTTAAGAAGTAACTAAAGAATAAAGGCAAGGAAAAAACAATTCATCCATCTGCGGAGGAAAAAAGAACAGAATAGAAAAAGGAAAGAGAGCCTGACCAGGCAGTGGTGCAGTGTGTAAAGTGTCAGATTGGGACGCAGAGGACCCAGGTTCAAAACCCCGAGGTCGCCAGCTTGAGCAAGGGCTCACCAGCTTGAGCGCGGGATTACTGGCTTGAGCGTGGGATCATAGACATGACCCCATGGTCGCTGGCTTGAGCCCAAGATTGCTGGCTTGAGCAAGGGGTCACTTGCTCTGCTGTAGCCCCTCAGCAAATGCACATATGAGAAAGCAATCAATGAACAACTAAGGTGCTGCAATAAAGAATTGATGCTTCTCGCCTGACCAGGTGGTAGCACAGTGGATAGAGCATCAGACTGGGATGTGGAGGACCCAGGTTTGAGACCCCGAGGTCACCAGCTTGATTGTGGGCTCATCTGGTTTGAGCAAAGCTCACCAGTTTGGACCCAAAGTCGCTGGCTCGAGCAAAGGGTTACTAGGTCTGCTGTAGCCCCAAGTCAAGGCACATATGAGAAAGCAATCAATGAACAACTAAGGTGTCGCAACAAAAAACTAACAATTGATGCTTCTCATCTCTCTCCCTTCCTATCTGTTTGTCCCTATCTGTCCTTCTCTCTGTCTCTCTGTCTCTGTCACAAAAAAATAAATAAATAAAGCAATGACTCCACAGGCTATGACCTTAATCATGGAAGATTCTAGAATCTTGTTATTCCATACCTCCTTTTGTGTGTTTGCATTCATAAAATAAACCTTTCCCCCACCCCCAAAAGCCTCAGTGGGCCTTTAGATAAGCTTTCTTGTTATATAATAAAGGAAATGAGCAGTTTATACATTAAGGTAACCTCTAGTCTTTTTTTTTTAACCTCTAGTCTTTCTGTCAAAGAAAAGTAACCCTAAGAAAAGAAAGGGACATACAAACCATTAAAGTGAATTTAAAAAAAAATTGTCTATTTCCAAGTGATCTAACAGAGACTATTCATTTCCAAGTGATCTAACAGAGACTATCCATGACCTAAGAGAATGGAGAGAGAGAGCAAGTCCCTGTGATCAATTTTTAATAAACATAAATGGTATAATAAATTATGCATGGAGGAATAGTATAAAGCATTAAACAACAAAGGATGAATAACTTAAATGATTAAAAATTGCTTTTGTCATATGTTTGATGCATGAGAACGCCATTTGAATTTTCTCTTCAAGGCAATAGAGGAGGATTTTTAAAGAGGATTTTTCAAGACAGGTTTTTAAAGGGAAAATCATAATGTGGTCTGCCAAGAGAGATTGTTGAGCACAGAAATTCTGACTTCCATAATGCCGTAGCTTACACCTCTCTGATAACTGCATGCAGAGTGCCTTGCTGGTGGATGGCATTGTATTCCAACAGGAGATCAATGCTGGAAGCACTGCCCATCTTCTAGAAAGCTGAGACTCGAGATTCCTTTTCAAGTGTCCAGAGAAACTTTGTCAGGTCACAGGGCTACAGTGGCCACTGTTTCTTATCTAGCCTTAAACTTCTGGGATTCCTGGGTAAAAGGTACTGTCCATACATATTCCCTGCCTTGGGTAAACTCCCATTTCTATCCCCAAACTAGAGCAGCTGGATAGATTATAACCAAAGAAATGTAGACACTACCACTTCTTGGGTGTCACTCACCCGTGGTTTAGGGGAGCTACATTCATCAGAAACATCGTATTATTACATGCAGTGGCTAAGACCACAAGTATTGAGGTCAGACCTATCTAGGTGAGAACCCACTCTCCCACTCACTAGTTTTGTCACCATTGTTATTAATTGGCCTCCCTGAAGCTCAATTTCCTTATTTGTAAAATGGGTTCAGTAATACCTCAAAGGAGTACTGAGCATTAAATAAGATACACATGTCAATAGCTTAGCTCAGTGTCTGAACACAGTAAATGCTCAATAAATGTTTATTATTAACTATGGAATTATATATTGAGTATTTATTTCCCTGTCTCAGAGCAGTACCTATAGAACCAGGCAAAAAACCCATAAACCTAGGAAATACCTGCCACTGATCTAAATGAAAGATCATTAACTGTGGTTTAAGAGCCAATTCTGGAAAATGCAGTCTTTTTCAAATAATTGAGTTCAAATACCTTAAGGCAAAGGTTTAAGGTGCTCCAGTTAAACACGGTCTCCAATATTTTCATTGGCTTACCCTGGCCTGCTTTTACTTCTCTATCTGCCCAGTTCTGACGGGAGTCTGAGCCTGCCATCTCAAGCTGAATAGTTAGTTCTATAGCATTCAAATATTTTCCTCTAAGTCTCCTAGCTCCTGAACTGTTTTCATTTAACTTAGGGCACCTGATAGGCTTAAAGGAGATAGGGGAAAATTATTTTTTTTTCCCAACTGAATAATTTTAATAAAATTAAAGGCCAAACCTAGATCTTCTGTCAGTTGTTTATTTTTGTCCTTGTTTCAAATTAATTATCTAACACCCGTGTTGACATTATATCAGAACTATAAACTCTCACAATTCAGAATCCGATTATCTAGAAATATAATTGCAGCCAGTTATGATTGTTATTCTGTAAACACACATACATATCAATAAGAGAGCAAATTCAACTTGGTGTCCCAGACCACAGGAAACTGAAGACTTGCTGTGAGTGCTAGAAAAACATGGCTGCAAATCTATTGACACTTCTGCTAATAAGAAGTGGGATTGTGTCCCTTTTCTTTGAATCTGGTGGTGAGGAGGGGATTGTCACTACTTTGACTAAGAGAGTATGACAGAAGCGGCCCCATGTGACTGCCAAGGCTGGGTCACAAAAGGCTATGCTTCTGCCCTGTTCATTAGGAGCACTTGCTTTCGGAGACGTGAGGCACCAGGAAGCCCAGCTTGGGGCTGCAGAGGCCACGCTAAGTGCTCTGTGGGCGGTCTTGGCTACTGTCCTAGCCCTCCCAGCCTTGCCTGAGACAGGACTGAGGAAAGCATCTTGGAAGTGGGTCCTCCAGCCCTAGTGTGCTAGCTCCCAGGTTAGCGATGATCTCAGCTAAGACCGCAGACACAGTGAAACAGAGAAGAGATGTCTCCACTGTAACATTTTAAAACTCCTGACCCACATAATCCATGAGGAAAGGGAAATCGTTGCTTTACGCAGCTCAATTTTGGGGTTCTTGTTTACGTAAGCAATAGACAACTGGAGCACTCGCCCAGCAAGGTTGCCTGGCTTTTTATCTTGGGTAGGTACTGTATAACCCATGTTTATAAGATCTTGACTGTAAGAATCACCTGGTCGCATCAACATATGTCACATTACTGCTAGTTTTTTTCCATATAAGATAAACATGGGAGATTAGAGAACCAGTTAACAGATATTTATTGAACTGAGACCCATGGTGAAAGGCAGCAAACCAAATTCTTCTGCAGTCTTAGAGTTTGTTTGGAAGGGTGTGTTACTGTTATTTTTCATATTGCAGTAACTGTGTCACCACCTCTAAAGTAGGAATAACAGTTTTCTCAATGATTATGAATTAATGCATTAAAAAGCACATAGGTGTTTTTTTAAATACTTCTGATACATGTAACACTTAATGTAATAATTGTTTTAGATGACTAGATAATGCTAATAGTTCATGCTATTAAGAGCATTAACAAAACAATATGAACATATACAAGAACATTAGGCTGTTAGCGCCTGAAGTAGTACTTTCCATTTGGAAAATGAAAGTCTTTTTATGAACAGATAATTCAGTCTGAATTTTGAAAATCAGGGTGTGGCAGACCACAGGGCGGATCTCTTCTGGGAGGCTGTGTGGAAAAATCGTTATTCTTTTCAATGCTGCCTTTATCCATCCCAGCAACGCTGAATGCCAGCACCCTGTCAGTCAAAAGTCATGTTCCTGGGTCAGGGGAGCGAATCCACAGCACATGTGACACCGATCAATTAGGCCATCTCTGTACCCAGAAGTTTGCCATGGTGTTGGTTTCATCCAAGTTGTGTGGTAATGACACCTGAGTTCTCGAGGCATTTCTCACTGCCCACCCTTCAGAAGAGAGCCCAGGGGCATGTTGACCAGAACAAGGATCCCTTGCACAGACAGGTATGACTGACTGAGGATAGATTGGGTGCTTTCTATCTTGTTAAAAATATTGTCAGGAGGTGTGCTATTTATGTTTACTCCTAAACGGAAAACTGAAAAGCTAAAGAGAGTTTATACTTTTTGAGAACAGTTGGGATGGCATTGTGTTTCAGTGAGAGTAGGAAGTCCAGGAAACACCTCAGTGTACAGAAGTTTGTAGGAGGAGAGACAAAGGGAGTTTTATATTCAGTTTTGTCCTTACAATCTATAAATTACTAGACAGGTTAATTTAGAATCCAAATCAGCTTTTTTTTTTTATTTTGAAGCTCTTATATTTTATGCTTACACAGAGCAGACCATTTATAAAACTGGTGAACTGGGCTGTGAATTTGAGAATGAGGGATTCTTCTGGTCTTTGTTGTTGGGAGGCAGTAAACTTTCATTCATTCAGCAGACACCTGCAAGGTACCAAGGTCCTTTCACCCTCCCAGAAGGAGATAGGCCTGTGGAGGCCGGGTGGAGTAGACCACTGGTGCGATGGAGTGAGGGGGCGTGGCTCTACCTGGCAGGGTCCGGAAGGAAAAGACTGACCCTTGAAACAAGGCCCAGATTGCACTGCAGGAGACAAACCACTTCTCTCAGAGGTGCTGATTGTCTAAAGTGTCAATTTTTACTTTAGAGATATACTGAGATGGAAAGAAATTTGTTTTCTATGCATTTTTAAAGGGATGATAAAGCAGCTATGGTGTGGGCGGGGTTGTTCTAGAAGCATATTCTCATGTGTGAAGATACTCATCTCTGGGTGTGCCTACCCACTCTACTTTTCCTTTAAAAGGGCCAATAATTCTCCAAACTTCCTGTTTCCCTTAGAGAGACACAAAGCTGTCATGGGTGCTGGACGATAATAGGGTTCTGGCCCCCCCCCCCAAATCTGCCTCAAATCTTTACTTCATCAACTTAGTAGAAGGAGAACACAGGGATGGGACTGCCCAGAGGGGAATGGTGGTTTATAGCTGAGCCTTAAAGTCACTGCAACAGCACAATTTCTGAGCTGCTGTTCTCAGGACAGGAGGAACCAAGTCGAGATAAAGACTGATCTGGTCCAGTGCAATTGTAAAGTTAGGGCCCATAGTGTGGCCAAGGTAGAAATTGCATCCATTCAGAATTACTCTTGATCGCTATTTTCTTGATTGATCTCCAGATGAAGTGCTGGCTGCCATTTATGGGCCCTGGCATTTGAAAAAATATGTGATTTTAAAGACTGAAATCACAGCTGGTGTGGTATGCTGGTGAGATTTCTCTGTCATCTCAGGATACTCTGGGGGCACACTCATTGTGCAGAATGGTAGGTGAAATTGCTGTCACTTTAAATTATTTTCTATCCCTCTTTCTTCTTCAAGCATAAAGAGTTGGATTTCTGTAAGTAAAATAAGCCTGTTACACAACTGAATAGATGGGAAATGGAATCGCAGATTGTGTCGGTCCACAGTGTACACAGTTTGGTTGGGGGCTCCTAGATTTTTTTTTTTTAACAATTTGGACAGTACAAGGCAGTTCATTGTTAACAACAAACCAGGATGGTTGTAGTGTTGCTTTGCTTTGTTTGATTTTGGTTTTATAACCTTATACTCTTTTCTTTAATCAAGCTATATGAATTTTTAAGCTGAATTTATTCATTTAGTTATACATTTAGTATCTTACTACTTGTCACAACTTACCTTCCCCCTGTATATTCCTTATTGTTTAGGAAAGTTTCACACCTATAAAATCTAGTTACTAAAAAATTCATCATGCTTTGATGAATATTGTAGTTCATGGTGGTAATTTTCTAAAAGGGGGGAATATAATTCATTAAAAACAAAAACTACAATCAGCTCATTGTAATATTTCATTAACTCTTATTCTACCTCTACTTCTATTGCAACCATTAATGAGCCACAGTGCCTCAAGGTTAAAATGAAGTTGATATAAAATTTTCAGGAAGCATTATTTCAATAAACACACTTATGTTACTAGGTACAGGCATGTTTGATTATTTTTGTACATAAATTTGTCCTTGAAAGTTAATTAGTGGAGATTATGTTGCTTTCAATGCTGTAAGTATGTCACTGAAAGATATGCAACAGTGATTTAGTAAATAGCTCCTAGTCTTATTCTAGGTACCTCCCAGAGCACCAAATTTATTTCTAGAAGTTGCTTGAAGGCAAAGAAAATAATGGATGCTAATATACAAAATGTAGTGTTCCCATTCAGAAGGACTGTGTGTAATTAATACAGTCTTGAGAAATATTTATCTTTTGAAAGTTTACCTCATTTACAGAATCATATAATTCAACCTGACTATAGTAACTTCAAAATCCAAATTGTCATCCAGAAGATGTGTGATAAACACATCTGGTTCAGTTTGATATTGCTCAGCTAGACACGATCCACACTCTAATTGTAACCTGAATTAATCCTGAGACTCCCACATGGTCCAGATTCTGCTTGAAGTCTCATTCAAAGAAAACATTGGAAAGTCAAAAAGCCTTGAAGAACAACGTATCTCTTTAATCAAACTTTTTCTAAAAGCATTCATACCATATAAACAGCTTCTCCAAAATTCTATATAGACATCTATTCCTCTACCTACACTCATGGCCACTGCTAAACTCCTCTTTGTCTTTCTCATTCACAGAGTTTTTCACTGGCCATGAAGCATTCCTCATTCAAAAAAAAATAATGAAGGTATAATTCACATTCCATTTTCCTCTTTATTTTTGATCAGACACAAATACATCCAACTCTTCCAAATTTAGAAGCATAAATTCTATCTCACCTCCAGGTTCAAAGTACCCATTTGGATTTCCTGTTCTACTTCCGGGATTGACTGTGCCTCTCTAGGATGACTGAAAGACTTGCAGCTCCACTTACTCTGATTCTTGAATAGCCTTTATTTCCTGCTGGCACAACACCCACAGAAATAAAGCTTGTTGCTTGACTGTGACTTCTTGCAAGAAATTCTAATAATAGAACTCCTCATAATAGTATTTCCACCTACTAGTAGTAGCAATAGCCACCATTTATGCACTGCCTTGGCTAAGCTCTTGGAATGCACCATCACAAAGTTAGGCCCATGTTACAAATGAGAAAACTGGGACACAAAAGAATAAAGCAATTTACTGCAAATAGTAAGTAATGCATTTAGGATTTGAACTCAAATTGTTTGATGCCAGAAACCTTCCTTTTAGGGGTGACATGGCTTGTTTACCAATTCTACCCTATTCTGTGTGTTCTTAACTGTGGAAGGTAGGGATGCATCTGAGTAGAAAGACTGTGCAAATATAGGCAGTTAACTAGGTGTTTTCTTGGTTTCATGTTATATATGTGTGTATATATGTGTATATATGTGTGTGTGAGGAAAACATAAACCCTGAATCAGAGCCACAGATCTGCATGTTCTCTCTTGGCACCCTTGGTACACTTTTGAATTATTTACATTGACTTATGTTCTTCTGTTCTCTATCCAACCTAACAGAAAGGAGCAATAAATGTGTGAGAGCATCTTGGTTCCTAGTACTGACTACCACCTCTGGAGTTCTGTATTCATGAGGCATCTTAAAACTCAAATTGGGTGAATGGCAAAGCTTTCTTTGTGTCCCTAGCCAGTCTTTTTTTGTGAACAAGGAAATTTTCCATATCCTTTCAGTGTTTTGATCAACAACAAAGATGAGTGAGGGACCTAATTATTTGGAATTCAACTGCATAATATTGAGAAGGGCCAGTTTGGTTGGCGTCAGGCCCTGTAGTATGTCAAAGAAGAATGACTCTGCTAGGACTCTGGCTTTGAAGATGGCTGGCCAGAAGGCTTGATAGTTCTGGCTTAGATGACATTACAGTGGCCTAAACAAATGTATCAGAATGCAGTGCATCAGCGAGGGAACTTTCTTGACCTTTCATCCTCCCTTTAGCTGCTTCAAGGGCTCAAAAAGTGGTGCATGATGTCTTTTTGCATGATTGCTAATGAGAAAAGGCTTTGACATGACATAATGCTCCAGAAATCCCCCAGGATCAGTATAGAAACAATCACTCTGGGGTCTGACTGCACTGTTTGACCTACATTGTGAAGCATTGACTGCCAAGGGTGGGCCTCACTAGAGTTTCTCTCTGTACAACGTGCATATGATGTGCATGGGTTTAAGATTCTTTGGGAGACAGAACAACAAGGAGACAGTTTTGCTGTACACTGGAAATGACACCAGACTTTTAGTCAGAAGCTTGAGGTTTAAATCCCCATTCTATTACTTCCTTACTTTGAACAATCTCTTCAACTCTTGGAATCTAGGTAATTCTTCCCTTTTATATTCTGAGAATAATTAAAAATAATATTTAACTCATGCTTGACCAGGCAGTGGTGCAGTGGATAGAGCGTCGGACTGGGACACAGAGGACCCAGGTTCAAAACTCTAAGGTCACAGGCTTACATGCAGGCTCATCCAGCTTGAGCATGGGCTCATCTGGCTTGAGTGCAAGGTCACTGGCTTGAGCATGGGATCAAAGACATGACCCCATGGTCGCTAGCTTGAGCCCAAAGGTTGCTGGCTTGAAGCTCAAGGTCGCTGGCTTGAGCCCAAGATTGCTGGCTTGAGCAAGGGGTCACTCGCTCTGCTGCAGCCCCCCCTCCCCAGTCAAGGCACATATGAGAAAGCAACCAGTGGACAACTAAGATGCTGCAACGAAGAATTGATGCTTCTCATCTCTCCCTTCCTGTCTGTCTGTCCCTATTTGTTGTCCCTGTCTCTGTCTCTGTCACTCACATACAATAATAATAATATTTGATAAAATGTTTATGTGACTAAATTAATTTTTTTAAATGTTATGTTAGAACAGAAAGAATCCTGTAAGATAGTGTATCAATTCTTTTTTTGTGATCCAAACCAGGATCTTAGTCCAGTAAATTGAAAGTAACTGGCAGATTTTCAAACAGTTGCTATACTTTTATCCTTATTATCTCCTTTCCACTATCCTGGGATGCTCCTTGAAAAATTAAATATGGAATTTTAATGTAAATCTTCATTCAAGTACATACACAAATGCAAACACACACCAATAATACCTGCATAGGTATTTTATGGCCAGAATTTCTCCCATCGCTATGCACTTATATCAAAGCTTTAGAGAACTGGACGTTATCTCATTTTTCAGGCAAAAAAAAAAAATGTGTGGATTCTTGTTGATTCCTGTGCTTTCATAACTAGACATTAGGAAGCTCAGCATTCTAGCCTCTGAGCAAGTCTAGCAACATTATTTTCTCATTTGAATTCCTCAACTTTTAGAGTATATGTTTATATTCTAATGATGTTACAGTTAAGCTCTTACCTAATTCTAGAATAGACTCCTCAGCTGATGAGGATTTCTAGTGACTGGAAGTCAGATAGCAGGAAAGCCACCTGCCAGCCTCCCTTCTGCAGATACTTCTATAGATCTCCCGAGTGCCTTCATGTCTCAGAGTCCAACATCTGCAAAAGCATCCCCAGGATGTTCCTAGCTATCTCCCAGCCACTGGGTTCTTGGCTGTCTCTTACCTATACCTACTCACATGATTTGTGAGAGCTTTAGTCCTCCTCATAGGAAGGGGGGGGGGGATGAATAGAGACTTGGAAGCATATTCTTTTAGAAGGGTTTCTGATGCCTGTGTAATGTCATCCCCTCACACACAATTTATTATTGATTTATTATTGTTATTAACATGAATCTACCATTAAATTTCCCAAAACAATGGACTGATCTTACCAATTATCAGGGTTCTACTATGTAGTTCTCTGATATTAATCAAGAAAGGTCATGTGTATGTGATATTATAAAAAAAAGTATAGGTAGTATTTCTAAACCATTAAATATTAAGACATGTACATAGCTGGGGTAGAGGGTACTATAATAATAAAAGCATGGTCAATCAGTAAAAGTCAAGAAAAAGGGAAAAAACAAGAAGCAAACAATATAATGGAATATTATTCCTATCATAAAATGGCAGGAATAAGATAAACATATAACAATGAATGTGACTAGGTTGAATTCCTCTAATAAAATCATTGACTCTCAGATTGATTAAAAAGATAAGCTATCTTCAGGAGTCATATGTGTACCAAAATTACACGAGAAGAAAAGGGATAGCTTGGTAAGTGCAAACTATCAAAACAAAAATAGGGATAATAATATTAATATTAAAAAGCGTAGGATTAATTGTAAAAAGAAATATTAAATAAGATATAAGAGAATAAGGTCAGACAAGAAGATTCAATAATCATGAACTTTCATGCATTGAACATCTTAGCTGGATTAGATAAAGCAAAATTTGTTAAAAACACAAGTAAAATAATACAAATAAAACATAAATAAGTAATTTAAAAACACAAAGTTTTCCATAATCATAGTGGAAGATTTCAACAAAATGTTTTCAGAATTTGATCAAGTAGACAAAAATAAGTAGGAAGAGAAGATTTGAGTAACATCATTTTTGTTATTAACCTAACCTAAGAAATAGGAAGTACACCCAATTTTTTAAAAGACCATGGAGCATTTACCAAATTGGTGAACACTAGACCACAAAGAAACTTTACAATTAACTAAAAAGTAGACATACTGGATACATATGATAATAACATGGCATTGATAATTAAGAGAAGATGGCCCCTACCCCAAGCACTTAGAAACTAAATATGACCATTTTAAGTAATTCTTGGGTCAAACAGGAAATCACTATGGAAACTTTAGACTATTTAAAAATTAACAATGAGAATACAATGCATTGGAATGTGTGGGGTAGGACTAAAAATGTACTTAGATAAAAAGTTTAAGGTTTTTATTTAAAAGGACTGAAAATAAAATCAGTCTGTAATTTAAGAAGCTAATAAATGAAAACCAAAATAAAACAAGACAAAGTAGAGGTAGGGACATAATAAAGATAAATTATTTACTTTTATTAGGTAAATTACAATGTTTTTCTAATAAATGAGGAAAAACAGATAGGCATAAGACAAAAGTGCCGGGTTTATGAGAGAACTGCTGGGAAGAGTTAATGGGATAAAACAAACTACCCCTGCCTTTAATTGCCGCTTAGGTTTGGGTGAGGTGAAAAGCATGTGTAGAAAATAATTAGAAAGCAGGACTATGTTCATTAAAGTGGCTGTTTATGAGTTATAAGTGGTAAACCTATCGACCACAAAAAAGTAGCATTAGCCTGACCAGACGGTGGCGCAGTGGATACAGCGTCGGACTGGGATGTTGAGGACCCAGGTTCGAGACCCCAAGGTCACCAGTTGAGCACGGGCTCATCTGGTTTGAGCAAAAGCTCACCAGCTTGGGCCCAAGGTCGCTGGCTCAAGCAAGGGGTTACTCGGTCTGCTGAAGGCCCGCGATCAAGGCACATATGAGAAAGCAATCAATGAACAACTAAGGCAGGGGTCCCCAAACTACGGCCCATGGGCCGCATGCGGCCCCCTGAGGCCATTTAGTCGGCCCCTGCCGCACTTCCGGAAGGGGCACCTCTTTCATTGGTGGTCAGCTAATGCATCCTGTGCTCCTGGAGTACTGTAGGTGGCGGCGTTGCTCACATACAGTACTACTTCCGGTGACGCGGGACGCATGCCTCACGGCTCCGGAAGCACGTCATATCACTTCTTACGGCTAGCAGTGACAAATATGGAACCAGACACTGACCATCTCATTAGCCAAAAGCAGGCCCATAGTTCCCATTGAAATACTGGTCAGAAAAAAAAAAAAAAAAAGAAATACTGGTCAGTTTTTGATTTAAATTTACTTGTTCTTTATTTTAAATATTGTATTTGTTCCCGTTTTGTTTTTTTACTTTAAAATAAGATATGTGCAGTGTGCTTAGGGATTTGTTCGTAGTTTTTTTTATAGTCTGGCCCTCCAACAGTCTGACAGACAGTGAACTGGCCCCCTGTGTAAAAAGTTTGGGGAACCCTGAACTAAGGTGTTGCAATGCGCAACGAAAAACTAATGATTGATGCTTCTCCTCTCTCCGTTCCTGTCTGTCTGTCCCTGTCTATCCCTCTCTCTGACTCTCTCTCTCTGTCTCTGTAAAAAAAAAAAAAAGTAGCATTAGTTTCTGCACCTATGGTGTGGGGCAGAGCTGTGCTTCGTGTTGGCTTCAAACTTGTCAAGGGGCCCTGGAGAGGATATTTAGCCTCTCTAATTTGGTTACCTTTTCTGTGCAGTGGTGATCACAGTACCTACCTCACGGGATTACAGTGAGAATTAAAAGTATGTATGTAAAGCATTTAGCTCACTGCTTGACATGTAGTAAGGGCCTGGTCAAAGTCAGTGCAGTGTCTCCTTCCAATCTCTTCCGATGTTGGTGAGATGCTTAGGGTGCTATCAGTAGCTTAGCACATTTTACACAGAAGTGAGACAGAAAATATTGTTGAGAGATTCCAAGTTCTGCCTACCTGGATGAAAAGTTTGGGCATTATGTCTGTGACTGTGAAATACACCTGTGGTGACTGGCTGAACAAGACTCTATTAAAAGAAAATTTCAATAAAACATGATGCCGCCCAAGCAGCAGTGGTTCGTGAGCTGGAGAGAAGACCCTGGCCACAGAGAAAGGCGTGGCTGGTTCTGCCAATCTGCGGGCAGTTGATGTCCCTAAGTAGGAAAGGCAGAATTGAGGAGTCCTTCCTGATCTGTAAAAGCTTTTACTCTTCGTTAGCAGGAGTGAAAGATCGTTCTCGCAACGTCTGTGTCAGCGTTAGGCTCCTCGGGCATGATGATGGATTCATGAGATCTTAAAAGGTAAACATAAAAGAAGTCAGATACTGAACACAGAAAAAAATGAAGAGAATTTTAACACCCCATCTTTTATCTATATTTAGGGCTTGAAGATTTGTGGTAAAGATAGAATATGTCTAGGAATAGTTTAAAATTATAGGTTTCAATGTCTGTAGATGCTACCATCAAACCACTTTAGTCAAAATATGTGTTCAGTGAAAGTAGTTGATTTATGTCACTGGTCCAATCAAGAACTAATTGACTACTTTCTCCATTCCCAAGACACCATCAACTATAAGGTGTGCCATCACATTAATGACATATAGAACGGTGAAAAAAAGACATGATTTTAAATGTACACTTTGAATCCAGGAATGTTAAAATATGAAGGGAAAAAACACAACCAAAAATACCACACATGTTTGAATTAAGGAAATACAGTAGTTTGGTATTTTCTTTCTGGTAGAAGCTAGCACTAATTTTATGAAAGCAATATTTTTATCTTTAATCAGTACATTGGCAGAACTAATGAAAATTAAAGGCAATGAACAATTTCTCAGGCTCATAGATTTATTTTCTTTCATTCCCTTGTGAAGACAGAAAAATCATGGGCTGTTGGGGTGGTACTATGCACTATGGGCCTGGAGCATCTTGTGGTGTCAGAAAATAAGGAAGTGCCCCAAAACAAAACAAAACAAAAAACCAAAAAACAAAGTTGATAGAAATATGTCAAAGAAGCCCAGGAACCAACTGAGAGAGCTCCCAATGGCCAAAGGTGAAACAATTTGAACAATAAAATAAATATATTGGCCCTGGCCGGTTGGCTCGGTGGTAGAGCGTCGGCCTGGCGTGCAGAAGTCCCGGGTTCGATTCCTGGCCAGGGCACACAGGAGAGGCGCCCATCTGCTTCTCCACCCCTCCCCCTCTCCTTCCTCTCTGTCTCTCTCTTCCCCTCCCGCAGCCGAGGCTCCACTGGAGCAAAGATGGCCCAGGCGCTGGGGATGGCTCCTCGGCCTCTGCCCCAGGCGCAACAAAGCGACGCCCCGGAGGGGCAGAGCATCGCCCCCTGGTGGGTGTGCTGGGTGGATCCCGGTCGGGCGCATGCAAGAGTCTGTCTGACTGTCCCCGTTTCTGGCTTCAGAAAAATACAGAATAAATAAATAAATAAATAAATAAATAAATAAATAAATAAATAAAGTGTTGAATTATTACCCAAAGTATAAAAGAAATATCTAAGAGGCCATACTGATATAAATAAAAGATTGAATAAATTAATAAGTAGGTGAAAAGACAGGTCTTCCAGAAGATTTCCAAATAATTTGCATGGATACTCTGCCCTCCAGGTTTTCCTTCTAAAGTGCACAGTGTAGAAGGGGGTGGAAGACAACTTTCCGAGGAGAAACCTGACATGCACTGACTCAGGTGACCAAGGCCAACACCCACAGTATTCACTCATGTTGGCATTGCACATGCTTGATATGATGTCATTAAAATGGCACTTTACCTCCAGAGTCTTACTGCAGATCACCCATAACTCCAGTCTTATCAGAAGACAAATCCTAATGTGGGACATTCTGCAAAATGCCTGACCAGTACCCAAACTGTCAAGGTGATCAAAAAGAAAGTCTCTGGAGTGCAGAGGTTGCCGGTTTGATTCCTTGGTCAGGGCACATACAGAAGCAGCTTGATGTTCCTGTCTCTCTCTCTCTCAAAATAAAAAAAGGAAATTCTAAGAAAACTATCACAATCAAAAGAAACCTAAGGAGAAATGATGACTAAATGTAATATGATGTCCTGGATGGGATCCTAGAACAGAAAAAAGACATTAGGGAAAAATCTAAACCATGAGCTTTTAGTTCATAATAATGTATCAATATTGGTTTATTAATTGTTACCCAAATATCATTCTAAAGAAATAAAGTTTGTTAAAAAATTTTTAAGGCTCTGGCTGGTTGGCTCAGTGGTAGAGTTTCGGCCCTGCATGTGGATGTCCCGTTTTGATTCAAGGCACACAGGAGAAATGCCCATCTGCTCCCCCCCCCTGCACTTCTCTCTCTTTCTTTCTCTCTATCTCTCTCTCTCTCTCCTGCAGCCATGGCTCAATTGGAGCAAGTTGGCCCCGGGCGCTGAGGATGACTCCATGGCTTCTGCCTCAGGCACTAAAAAGAGCTTGGTTGAGCAACACTTCAGATAGGCAGAGCATCGCCCCCTAGTGGGCTTGCCAGGGGGGGTCCCAGTCGAGGCACATGTGGGAGTCTGTCTCTGCCTCCCCTCCTCTCACTGAATTAAAAAACATTTTTTTTAAAATGCCTAATGGGGGAAAAAATTCATGGACAGGATGCCAGGTTAGGGATTTCAAAGGAAAATTATAAAGCATTTTTTTAAAAACCTTTAAAAATTCCACATAAGCCCTGGTTGGATAGCTCGGTTGGTTAGAGCATTGTCCTGAGTGTGGAGGTTGCCGGTTTGATCTCGGTCAGGGCACATACAGGAACAGATTGATGTTCCTATCTCGCTCTCACTCTCTCCTTCCTCTCTCTCTAAAAATCAATAAAATAAATATTTAAAAAAAAATTCCACATAGAGCATGGCTAAGTAGAACATATGTAACTGCTTGATTGGAAAGTGGAACTGGCAGCTGAACCCAGTACGTGACACTACTAAATGCATTCAAATGGAGTCGTTATTATTTATCATCTATGTAGTATTTTGTTTTTTCAAAATGGTAAAGTTTTACCGCTTCTCAGCCTTTTGGCTAAGATCAAGTGTAGTATCAAGATGGCAAAGTTTTACAATTACTCCTATTTTAAAGCTAAGGCTGTGCTTATATGTGTTTTGACTCAACTGGTTAATCTAACTGTACCCTTGAATCAGAAAACCAGCCATCAGTTGTCAGAAAGGTAAAGCAGTAATATATGGTTTCAGAGCCAGAAATGCAAATCATGGGTGTGACTTCAGGGTTCTACTGTTGTCCAAAGTTCTGACTCTCAGGACTCATTTTCTTAGTCTATGTTCTCACATAGAAAACTTCATTGGGGAATTATAGGGCGATATTTTCAAGGCTTGGAACATTGAGCTTGTGTACAGTTACCATTCTAAAAACAAACAAAAAAAGCCCTTTAAAAGCTTTTTTTTTTTAAATTATACCAGGGTGGCCAAATAGAAGCAATTGTGAGGATCCTGCACTGAGTCAAGTTGTACAAATTGCAGGATGTTCCTTTCTGTCCCAAGCACCATTTCACTCCCACACACCAGCTCCGGCATCCACCGTTCCGGTATGTTTGGGCCTCCAGAGAGCTAGAGGAATTTTGCCAGGGAAGAGGAAGGCACTGACCACAAGAACAAGAAAGCTAGAAATGGCGCCCCTGGACCTCTTGCTTGGTCCCCTCTCAGCTTTTCTCTAGTCTCCGCCTTATTGGAGACACCGACAGGCACAGCCAGGCACTTCCCCCAGGTGCTCTCCACAGGCCAGCATCCGGACCCCTGCGGCCAGGGCTCACACGCCACTAGGAACCACCACCATCCCACAGGAATGAGATGTCCATGTCAGCTCTTTAAGGGGAAACCAAAAGGCTGGCATATTTTGGAGACCAGCAGAAGGGAAATGTCTGCCAGTTGTTTAGCCCCGGGAGACAGAGTGTATTGTGACTTTGCTGAGCCAAGAATTAGGGCACACTGTCTGAGAGCCAGACTGAATAGACTGGATGTGAACTTGAGCCTGTCCCTGGAAATTCAGGGTGTTGCTACAGAATCCAGAAATGTGAGCTGAGCCCTGGGTGTGCTCCTCTGTGGTGGCGCTCTCCAGAGAGCAGCCAGGGGACATCCGGGGCGCAGTGCCACGGCCACCCTTCCTCAGCGGTCTGAGGGCGGCAGCACCAGGCCTGGCCTAATGACAGGAGAGCACCCAGCCCTGCTAAGACGGTCCGCCCCTTCCCAGCTGCCTTCCCAGCCTCAAGAAGGGGTACCCTGGAGCTCAAGAATCTCTCTCTTTCCCCCCTCACCCTCCTTGCGGTGTCAGAAGTGCCAGGAGACCAGACATTACCCTCCCTGCCTCTCTCCCAGGCTCAGCTCCTTAGCGATGCCTAAAAATCACCTCTGGGTGGACAACCATTTCTTTAGACATGGTTTACCCCAGTGTGAAGCAAGCGGTGAGAGGATCTTATCACATGGCTCTGACCACTGGGAGAGGCGAGTCAAAGAAGGTGCAGTGAGGAAGTACACTGTCACATGCACCACTTACAGGAAACAGGCTAGAAGATAGCAGGGGAACTCACTGGAGAACTTGGTCGTTTTCAGCGGATTAGAACAAAGCAGGTTAGTGCTTCTCCCCCCTCCCCTCAAAATCTTTCATAGCCACTCTATAAAATACCTAACTGGTTCTCTTTCCTTAAACTGTCTTTGACTATTTTTGTAATATGAGGTAATTGTTCTGGCTTTGAATGTAAGAGCCAGGGCATAGCTGGTAACCACACGTTGTTAGAGGAACACACATCCAGCCATTATTGTGAAAATGAAATTAGACTCTCTTGCTTCCCTGTTTAGAACATCTGTGTCTTTAAAACAAGCCTTCCGATGTGCATTAAATAACATTTCATCGAATTCAACTACGCCTCTCCTCGTGTTCACCTATTAGCATAAATCTGAAATTGGACAAGTCAGCTTGTGTTTGCAGGTAGACACAGGGTGTTCAAAGAGCAATGGAAAATACAGGAATATTGTGGGTAAAAACGTGCTGCAAGGCTGTCTGCAAAGGTTTGTTGTTTTTAGATACTTTTCATCTGGTTAAAAAAAAGTCTTTTGGCTTATTTCCTGTAAAAATAACTTCTCATATTTTTATAAATTTTTAAGTTCCCCTTTTGACTTTTTCTGCCCTCTTTCTTCCTTTTTTTTTTCCTTTCCTTCTTTCACTGACATAAAGTGGGGTAGAGAAGAGGTAGGGGTAGCTGGAATGTGAGATGAGGAAGTCCCCTGGAGTTTGAGAAGGAGCTCAGGCTGGGCTCGGAGCTGTGCTGTGCGGGCCCACAGGAGCCCCGGGGTCTGACCCTCACTAGAGCTGCATCTTCAGCACGGGCTTCCTATATAAAAGGAGATTAAAGAGTCTGGAGAACCGGAGACACAGTTAAAAGGTTGGAAATTAGAGTCCAGAAACAGCTGAAGGACCCAGGATTATTCTTCCTGTGGCCACGAGGAACCATTTAATACAAGAACGTCAAGTCAATAAAAGGTCCCTGCTGCTTTCAGAGCTCTGTGAAGTAGGAAAATGTCAAACCTGAGTTAGAAGAAGGAAGTTACTACATTCTTGAACTGGTATTAAAGACCAGGACAAGTTAGCAAGAGAGTTTGCCGAGTTCTTTTCTGGGCATTTTTGAAACATAGTCAGTTTCTTTCTTCTATGCCTTTGTGAATGTGTTGACCGAGGACGGAAGAGCGATGAAGAGAAGAGACAAGGGCGGGTAGCTTCTTGTTTCATCTCTTCACTCGGTGTCTGTACTTCACGGTGTCTGTACTGAAAAACAAAACAACTAGGGGTGAGGAGTGAGCGGACGCACATGTTGTTTATACCCTAGTCATGAGAATAACCAGGTCAGTGATGAAAGAAAAATCATTGTTTATTTTGCCCTCAGATTGCCACATTTTTTTATTTTTTTTACTACCACGTTGTGCAAGAAAATGGTCCGGAAGCTGACAGAATACGGGAGGATTCTAAGCTGGGGAACTCAGCCCCAGTGGCTTCAGACATCCTGCCCTGGCTGTGACACAGGCAGCCCATGGTCCCCTGGAGGGTCGAGGGGTGGAGGGGAGGTTGGAATTTGGGGTGTTTGGAGCCCTTTGCACAAGGACCTGCCTGGGGGAAGCACAGGGGAACTGCAGTGGCGGGTCTCTTGCGCAGGGCACCGGAATGCCCCTGAGCGCCCCCAGGGCGCACAACTCCCAGTGGCTGGTCATCCCTGGAAGGACCTCCTCTTTTGGTTTTCTTTCACTTTCTGCATTGGTCCTAAAGCTTCGTTATTAGGGGACTTGTATTTTGCTCATCTTCTGCCTAGAGTCCAAAAGGACTTTCTATTTTGTTAAAATACTTTCCAGATGGACCTGACTTTTTTGGTAATGCATCCTTCCAAAAACTGTTTGCCTTTCTTCTGGGAGCATCTGTTTTCTCCTGCCATTTCTCACCCCCTTCTCTAGCTCCCCCCTTCTCTATGTTCCTTTGTGTTTGAGATGCAAGAAAAAAGTTTCGTAGAGTGTCATTATTATGCAATGCCTCTGATTCCCAAACCTGGAGGTGCTTCTGGAAAAAAAAGAAAAGAGAAAAACAGGGAATGGCAGAGGTGGTAGATTATGTTGGATGATGGAGAGGAGCTGGAATATTAATCTGGCCTGTAATTTTTAGACAGGAATTACTTTCAAATTGAACACTGAGTTCAGTTTTAAAGTCGAAAGTAGAAAGAGATAAACAGTCACCTTTTAGCTGGAAACAAATGGTGAATTTTATAGGGAGGGATTGCGTGGGCATGTTACTGAATTCTCTAAGCAGAAAGAAGGGGGCTGACTTCACAAATCCCTCTTCTCCTGGACCTGATATGTAGGCAGGCCTCTTCTCCCCAGAGCCCCAGAGTCAGCATCCACCAGTGTCCAGGTGGCCTGGGTTTCTGGGAGCTGGAATGGTGATCTATACAGAACAGTCATGCTAGGAGGGGAAAAGAAAGTTCAACCCTGATGAGTGCAACCTTTACAATCAAATTCATCTTAGGTCATCTTTTTGAGTTGGCATCAGCAAGTCCGGAGGCCTAGCTCCGTGGGCTTCTCAGAAGTTCGTGGGCATGTGGAAGGTATTACTGTTGTCCTCACCATTATACTGGGAAATACTGAGAGTCAGTTTGAGTTTTTTAAGTTGTGATAAAATACACATAACATAAATTTTATCTTGTGTAGTTCAGTAGGGTTAAATATATTTATATTTACATTGTTGTACAACCAATCTCCAAAACTTCTTTATCTGGCAAAATGGAAACTCTATAGCCATTCAACAACCCTCCCTTTCCACCTCCACCAGCCACGCTCTACTTTTTATTTATGAATTTAACTACTCTAAGTACCTCATATTAGTGGAATCATACAGGGTGGGCACAAGTAGATTTACAGTTGTGATCACACAAAACACAGAGGTTATTCTTGTGTCATTATTTATTAATTATTGTATTTTTTATACAAAATAACCGTAAATCTACTTTTTCATCTGAATAACTATAAACTTACTTTTACATCCCCAGCAACAGTGTACAAGGGCTCCAGTTTCTCCACATCCTCGCCAACACTGGTTAGTTGTTTGTTTTTTCATAGCAGCCATCCTAATGGTTATAAGATGGTATCTCATTTTGGTTTGCATTTCCCTAACAATTGGTGATGTTGGGTACCTTTTTATATGCTTGTTGACCATTTGTATATCTTCTTTGGAGAAATGTCTGTTCAAGTCTCCTGCCTGTTTTTTAATGAAGCTATTTTTTTGTTGTTGTTGTTGTTGAGTTGCAGGAGTTACTTTATTCTAGATATTGGGAAATGATAAACTTTTTAAAAGTATTGTACGTTCAGGTTCTAATGTTCATTTCACATCATCTGCTATGAACCAGTCACCTCCTGTGATTTATAGCCTTGGCGAAGAATATGAGTTTCAATATGATTTTTTTAACAATATATTTTTATCTTGACTTGGAAATGCTACACAAAATCTCAGTCATTTTCAGCTTATAAGCAGTTCAGTGTTCAAGTGCCTACAAGGGTGAAGGGAAGGAAAAGAAAGGGAAGAGGCTAGCTCGGGGTAATGCTTTTTATTCCTTCTACAATTTACATTATACTTTTCTGGTTGCGTAACTTCAGGAAAAAGCCTTACCCTAGACTCTGTTGGTTAAAGCCAGACTCCATGCAAGAATAAACATACTTTCTGAGAATCATCCAGTAATTATGTCTTCTCATACCACCCTCCCTCCAAACCCACAGACTTGAAGGTAACTCAGATCATAAGATCATTATCATTTTCCTTTGTAAATGCCTCAAATAAAATATTATATAAATATTTTGCTTCAGAGTAGTAAGAGGCAGAGAACTTGGGCTGTTGTCCCAGAAAGAGAAGCAAGAACAGTGTGACTGCTCTGGAGGTGTGGGCACGGTCTTTGTCGGGGGAAGAAGTGATGGAAGTTGAACACAGTGCAGTGTGGTTCTCCTGTTGCTGGAGGTGCTGTCTTCCGAATAAAACATTGTTAATGCTCATTTATACTCATTAATGCTCGGTTACACTTCCAGGGAAGTATGGCCTTATGCCTTGTTGGTTTCTCACTCTGCCATTTCAATTTCCCTCCATTTCTTCAGAAATTTGTTTGTTGTTTTCAAAAAAAAAATGTTATTTCTAAAAAATAAAAGCTTCTTTGTGTTCCCCCACACACACACACACACAAAAGGGGGCCTCCGAAAATGACGAGAACAGTTGCATTTATTTGCTCGTTTGTTTTTTTCAGGAAAGGGCAGAGAAAAGCTTTTCCTTGAAAAGAATAAACTGGGAAAAGACAAGTACTTAAAGTGGAACCCTGTTATGGTGCAACAAACTGAATTTAAGAGGCATTGGCTTATGTGACATCCCATGGCAGTCCCACCAGGAAGTAGTCATACACCATGAACATTGTAATTTCTCAATACTAATTAGAAATTATATATTGAGACTGTCTGACTAACTAGCTACTTACCAGGGTGTCTGTTTTGATACTTTCTGATGAATTTGGCTTCTTTTCTACTTTTGTTTGTATCTGGATTTTAATGTCATAATTAAAGTTCACTAGTATTGGTTTATAGTCCTGTGTAGCTTAAAAAACAAGTATTTTTTCCATATTAGGATACATGGCTGCACACACACATGCATGCATGCACACACAAATATATATATATACATCTTTTAATAGGGGAAAATTCTATAAGGCATATATCTCCTCAGTTGAAGCTCTGATATCTTAGAATCTACCATTATTTGAAATATGCTGCTAACTTCAGACTAGAAGGTATTATATCTATTATACATATAGATTCATTTGGAGGGTTTGTCTCTGAATTGCTATTCTTTTAGTAAATCATTGATTTATTAAATGATGATTTGGAGTATCTTGTTGGTTTCCAGGACAGCTATGGAAAGATTTGGTCTTTTTTTTTTTTTTTGTATTTTTTTTTCTGAAGCTGGAAACGGGGAGAGACAGTCAGACAGACTCCCGCATGCGCCCGACCGGGATCCACCTGGCATGCCCACCAGGGGTGACGCTCTGCCCACCAGGGGACGATGCTCTGCCCCTCCGGGGCGTCGCTCTGCCGCCACCAGAGCCACTCTAGCGCCTGGGGCAGAGGCCAAGGAGCCATCCCCAGCGCCTGGGCCATCTTTGCTCCAATGGAGCCTTGGCTGTGGGAGGGGAAGAGAGAGAGAGAGAAAGGAGGGGGGGCGGTGGAGAAGCAAATGGGCGCTTCTCCTATGTGCCCTGGCAGGGAATCGAACCCGGGTCCCCCGCACGCCAGACCGACGCTCTACCGCTGAGCCAAACGGCCAGGGCCAGATTTGGTCTTTTTTAAAGGCTTTAGAGACCAGTAGAAACATCCTGACTCCTAAAAAGTGGGTGTGGGACCAAGAGAGGGGCTCCCAGCATCTCAGCAGCTTGCTACACAGAAGGCTGCATGGAGACAACTGTGAAAGGGTTAACACGCCAACTTCGCCTTCTTGCCGCCCTGGGCCTTAGCAAAGTCCAGTTCCAGAAGTCATTTAACTGTGTGAACATTCTTGATTAACTGCCACCAGGGCTTTGCCTGAAACCTCTTTCAAAGGAAACAACATGTGCCTTCACTTTTTCTCTCCTTCCCTCTGTCTCTTCTTTCTCTTCTTTCTGCTATTTTGTGCCCATCACCTCATGAAAATATGGACCAGAACTCACCCACATGGACAGCGTGCTTCCTCTGCCAACTTTGTCTCGAAGCTTTTTATTCTTCTTCTCCTGAGCATTAAATAACCTTTCTTGCAAAACAGGGACAAATCAAGGCCAATGAGCATAATCGCCAGTATAAAAATGTTTAAGAGGTTTTGTATAGGAAAAATAATTTTGGGGGGGAAGCCGATGTTGTAAGATAGATCTTGATGAGGTGGATATTTTACTTTTTAAAACTTCTTTTATGGATTCATAAGGCGGTAGCAGAAGAAAAAAGGGATTGAAAATGCCAGAGGATAATTTGATGTAAAAGACAAAAATGTTAGGTTATTCAAAAACTATTTTTTTCTCCTACTTTGCTGCCAGGAACATCTGGCTTTGGGAAAAAATTCAGGAAAAAGACTCTCAGATGCTGTTGTCATTATTTAAAACTTAAAGAGGTAGATAAAAAATAGAGTGCTAGATTTTTAGAAATAGAAGGGACCTTCAAGGGCTCAATCCCTTTGTTTTTAGACTTGGAAACTGAGGCTCAGAAAGGTTAGGGGATTTTTATCTTGATCAAAATAACTAATTAGTGAGAGTAGTGGGTATAGACCAGGGCTTCTAACTCCAGCACAGGTCACCAGCTACAATGTTGAGGTGTCCCAAGGACTTGGAATTTGGATATAATTGCCCCTCACGTGTCTACAGCAGCTAGATCCATTCCTAATGGGAGTAGACCAAGAGACTAAGGAGTTTATGAACTCTGAAACTCCAGCTAAGTGACCTTTACTCAATTCCCAGAAGACAGCACAGCAATGTGGATATAATACAGGGGTGGGCAAAAGTAGGCTTATAGTTGTTATTTGGAAAACAATACAATATTAATAAATGATACTACAAGAATAAACTCTGTCTGGCATACTCACAACTGTAAACCTACTTTTGCCCCACCCCCGTATTAAAAGTAGACAACCAGTCCATCCTGCCTGGAAAAAGTTTGTGTGCAGTGCATGGTGACAGCCACATGGAGCAAAGAAGAGGTCAGCTCAGAAAGGAAAACTTCCCAGTGGCTGCCCAAGATTGGCCCGAAAGAGGGACTGTGAATTTTGTGGACATGGATATGGATTGAGAGGGGTTGTCCATTGTAAAGTGTGGAGAAGATCAGGGATCATCATGGTCGAGATTAAATAGTCCTCAAGAGGCCTGTCCACCCATAGCTATTATTCCAAGATCCATGAACCACTTTCTGAACACCAAATCAGCTTCCTGGTTATCATTATCTCAGAAGAGTATATTCTGGACAATGGACATGTTCACTAGTAAGAAATGACATTGGCCCTGGTCACTGGCTCAATTGTAGAGCATTGACCCAGAGTGTAGATGTCCTGGATTTGATTACCAGTCAGGGCACACAGGAGAAGGAACCATATGCTTCTCTACCTCTCCGCCTCCCCTTCTCTCTCACTCTCTCTCTTCCTCTACCACAGCCATGGCTCGATTGGTTTGAGCACATTAGCTGGGGCATTGAAGGTGCTTCTGTGGAGCTTCCGCCTCAGGCACTAAAAATAGCTCAGTTGCGAGCATGGCCCCTGAAGGGCAGAGCATTAGCCATGGATGGTGCTTGCCAGGTGGGTCCCAGACCAGGGGTATGTGGGAGTTTGTTTATCTCCCCTCCTCTCACTTGGAAAAATAAAAAAAATTTTTTTTTAAGAAAGAAATGACATCATTTGTGAATTTTCATGTGCCCAGTAGCCTCTTGTGAATTTGTAATGTGGCTCAATCATTCTGAGTCTGATCCCTCTGACTCTCAGATAAAAGGGAGATTTTAGGGGCTCTATGACAAAGTCCCCCTGCTGGAAGTGAGGTGATCTATTCCTCCCTGGTAATGCTACTCTTAGGGGGTCTTTTCTGGACAAACAGCGGCCTCTTCTCAATGTCAGTCCTACCTCTTTGTCACTCCTCTTTATAATACCACAGCATTATAAAAAGAAAAATGACAGAATATATGGGTCCTACTACTGAACATTATAAAGAAATTTTTGGACAATGGATGTTTTATATGAGGGTTTTTTTAAATTTTCCTTTAATTCAAAAATATTTATTGAGTACCTTCCATGTGGATCTTACATTTTAGTTGGAGGACCTGGACAATAGCTATAAACTAAATAAAATAGTATGTCATGTAGAATATTACAAGGTGAGAAAGTAGGAACTGTTAAAAGAAGCCCAACCAGGTAAGGAGGAGCAGGAGTACAGTAGTGGGTGTACAGACTCAAGTCGGGTTGGCCCTGGCCGGTTGGCTTAGTGGTAGAGCGTCGGCCTGGCGTGGCGTGCGGGGGACCAAGGTTCAATTCCCGGCCAGGGCACATAGGAGAAGTGCCCATTTGCTTCTCCACCCCCCCCCCTCCTTCCTCTCTGTCTCTCTCTTCCCCTCCCGCAGCCAAGGCTCCATTGGAGCAAAGATGGCCCAGGCGCTGGGGATGGCTCCTTGGCCTCTGCCCCAGGCGCTAGAATGGCTCTGGTCACCACGGCAGAGCAATGCCCGGGAGGGGTAGAGCATCGCCCCCTGGTCGGCAGAGCGTCGCCCCTGGTGGGCGTGCCGGGTGGATCCCGGTCGAGCGCATGCGGGAGTCTGTCTGTCTCTCCCCGTTTCTAGCTTCAGAAAAATACAAAAAAATTAATTAATTAATTAATTAATTAATTAAAAAGTCGGGTTGTCTGGGTGACCCTCATGGAGAGGGTGGCATTTGAGTGAAGGCTTGGAAAAGTTGAGAGAATTCTTCCCGCAGATGCCCAGGGGAAACACAAGAGCCTTGAGCAGGAGCATGCCTGGCACAATCAAGGATTAACAAGGAGCCAGCGTGAGCAGGACAGACAACGGGAGGAGACGAGATCCTGGAGGCCTCATAGGCCACTGTAGGACTCTGGCTTTCACTCAGAGTGAGAGGGAGCTTTGGGAGAACAGTGAGCAAAGGAGAGAGGATGACCTGGCTTTCCATTTTAAAGGATTTGCCTGACCAGGCGGTGGCGCAGTGAATAGAGTGTCGGACTGGGATGCCGAGGACCCAGGTTCGAGACCCCGAGGTCACCAGCTTGAACATGGGCTCATCTGGTTTGAGCAAAAGCTCACCAACTTGGACCCAAGGTCACTGGCTTGAGCAAGGGGTTACTCGGTCTGCTGAAGGCCCACGGTCAAGGCACATATGAGAAAGCAATCAATGAACAACTAAGGTGTCGCAATGTGCAACGAAAAACTAATGATTGATGCTTCTCATCTCTCCATTCCTGTCTGTCTGTCCCTGTCTATCTCTCTCTTTGACTCTCTCTGTCTCTTAAAAAAAAATTTTTTTTAAAGGATTCATCTGGCTATTGTGTTGAGAATAAACAGTATGAGAGAAAGAGGAGAGACTAGTTAGGAGGCTACTGCAGTCCTCTGGTGAGACAGGATGGTGCTTGGACCAGGTGGCAGCACTAGAGGTGGGGAGGGGTAAACAGTCTGGTTATTTTGAAGGTAAATCAACAAAATTAACTGTTGGCTTAAATGATGATAAATGGAAGAGGGGATTCAAGGAAGATTTCAAGGATTTTGGCCTAGGCAAAGGAAAAATGGAAATGCCATCAAACTGAGATGGGGAGGGCTGTAAGTAGAGTGAGTAGGAATGGAGGTGAGATATGTGGAGTTTAATTTGGGTTATATTGAGTCTGAAGTGTCTGTTACATCACGTGAAAATATTGAGTAGGCAGTTGCATATACATGTCTAAACATAGGAGTTAGACTCCTAGAAATTAGTCTTTGTTAATGATCCTTTTTTATTATTATTATTATTAAGTAAGAGGCGGGAGGCAGGGAGGCAGAGACAGACTCTTGCATGCGCCCCAACCGAAGTCCAACTGGCAAGCCCCCTACAGGGTGATTCTCTGCCCATCTGGGGCCACTGCTCCGTTTGGCAACAGAGCTATTTCAGTGCTTGAGGCAAGGCCATGGAGCCATCTTTAGTGCCCGGGGCCAAGTTGCTGGAACCATTGGAGCCTTGTCTGTAGGAGGGGTGGGAGGAGAAAGAGAGTAAGGGAGGGGAGGGTGAAGGTAAGGGGTGGAGAAGCAGATGGCTGCTTCTCTGTGTATGTACCCTGACCAAGAGTCAAACCCAGGACTTCCACACGCCTGGCCGACACTCTACCGCTGAGCCAGCCGGCCAGGGCCTAATGATCTTAATAGTTTAAAATTATTCCTGAATACATCTGTAGCTTGTAAAACTCCTACAAAAAATGTGGAATGGGACTCTGCATAGGGACTTTTTAACTGATTGATTTCTGGGACTGAAATCAGAAAGACATTGTTCACTTGGGTAAACAAGAGTAGAAGGGTTAGGGCTTCTGTGTCAGGCCTTGCCTTTCTCTGCTTAAACCCCAGTGACTCCATGATTCTTATTGTAAGAAAGAAAACTATGTTTAGCAAAGTGGGTAAAAGTAAGGTTTATTTTTTTGAAATACTCAATATCTAACAAATCAAGCTTATTTTTGCATACATGTCAGGGCAGTTGAAAAAAATATTATGAAGTTTTCATCTTTTCATGTGTATGTAAATATCAATATTATCATAATAATTGAAGTTGGATTTATTGTCATTGAAACAGATTTTAGCTAGTTATAAAAATATTAATGAGCCTGACCGGCTGTCGTGCAGTGGATAGAGCATCGGACTGGGATGCGGAGGACCCAGGTTTGAGACCCCAAGGTCACCAGCTTGAACACAGGCTCATCTGGTTTGAGCAAAGCTCACTAGCTTGGACCCAATGTCGCTAGCTTGAGCAAGGGGTTTCTCAGTCTGCTGTAGCCCCACGGTCAAGGCACATATGAGAAAGCAATCAATGAACAACTAAAGTGCCACAATGAAAAACTGATAATTGATGCTTCTCATCTTTCTCCATTCCTGTCTGTCTGTCCCTATCTATCCCTCTCTCTGTCTCTATAAAGGAAAAAAAAATTAATGAATTAATCTATGCTGGCTACTTTCTCAGGGAAAAGAAGGTATGTAATCATTCAAGAGGAAGGACTCTAAGTTCGTTTGGATTGGCTCTAAGTCTGTGCAAAACATAACTTTTGATCTCTAAGTTCACTTTTTGTCTACTTTTAAATTAGCATAAGTAAACAAAGGGATCTATTTTTAGAATACCCAAATTGGGACACTGGAATAACACCAGCAGTTCCTGCTCCAAACAGAGACTAAAAGTTTTCATTCTCAATCTTACGTTCAGTTTATAAGAACAGCATCTAGGCACCTGCCTAGAGAAAGTGAAAGGGTCATTATAAGCTGAACTCCACTAATCCTGATTTATTAGTGCCAAACACTTGCCTTTTGCAGCTGTGGAAACAGTTTTCAAAGTTGATTTCTTTCTGAGTTCACTAGCAGTACTACATGGTGTTGTTGTTTTTTAATGGAATCTTTCACCGTAAATGCCCACACATGGTGGATTCTGGGGGTATGTGAGAAGTTCCTGTGCTCATCCACAAAGCATTAAACTGATTTTTAGATAGTGCAAATCAAGATATGCTGAGTCTTTTTTTTTTTAATTTAGAAAATTAATTTTTTTTTTTTTTGTATTTCTCTGAAGCTGGAAACGGGGAGGCAGACAGACTCCTGCATGTGCCCAACCGGGATCCACCTGGCACGCCCACCAGGGGGCGATGCTCTGCCCATCTTGGGGCGTCACTCTGCCGCAATCAGAGCCATTCTAGCGCCTGAGGCGGAGGCCACAGAGCCATCCTCAGCGCCCGGGCAAACGCTGCTCCAATGGAGCCTTGGCTGCGGGAGGGGAAGAGAGAGACAGAGAGGAAGGAGAGGGGGAGGGGTGGAGAAGCAAATGAGCGCTTCTTCTGTGTGCCCAGGCCGGGAATCGAACCCAGGACTCCCACACGCCAGGCCGATGCTCTACCACTGAGCCAACCAGCCAGGGCCTAGAAAATTAAATTTAACAGGGTGACATTAATCAATAAGAGTACATACATTTCAGGTAAATGTTTCTATAGCATTTGTACTGTTGATTATGTTGTATACTCATCATCCAAAGTCAAATCATTTTCTGTCACCATATATATGCCTCTGTTTACCCCCTCCCTCACTGCCCCTCCCCCTGGTAACCACTTCACTTTTATCTATGCCCATGAGTCTCAGTTCTATATCCCACCTATATGTGAAATCATACAGTTCTTAGCTTTTTCTGATTCACTTATTTCACTCAGTATAATGTCTCAAGGTCCATCCATATTGTTGTAAATGTCAATGTGTCATCATTTCTTATGGCTGAGTAGTATTCCACTGTATATATGTATCACATCTTCTTTATCCAATCCTCTATTGAGGGACACTTTGGTTGTTTCCATGTCTTAGCCACTATGAATAATGCTGTAATGAACTGTAATGGCTATTTTAACTATGTTGATTACTCCAATACATGAACATGTAATACTTTTCCATTTCTTTTGTCTTTTTAAATTTCTTTCAATAATGCTTTGTGTAGGTATTTTTGTTGTTGTTGTTGTTGCAATTGTAAAAGGAATTGTTTTTCTTAGTTTATTTTCTAAAGTTTTTTCTTTGGCGTAAAGGACTTTTGCATATTGATTTTGTATCCTGTGGCTTTACTGTATTGGTTTATTGTTTCTAATAGTTTTTTGATGGAGTCTTTGGCATTTTCTATATACAGAATCATGTCATCTGCAAAAAGTGATACCTTTACTTCTTCTTTCCTGATATGGATGCCTTTTATTTCTTTCTCTTGCCTTATTGCTCTGGCTAAAACTTCCAGAACTATGTTGAGTAAGAGTGGAGAGAGTGAGCATCTCTCCTTGTTCCTGATTTTTGAGGAAAAGCCTTCATTTTTTTCATCATTTAGTATGATATTAGTTGATAGTTTGTCATAAATAGCCTTTATTATGTTAAGGTACTTTC
Source organism: Saccopteryx leptura (assembly GCF_036850995.1). NCBI lineage: Eukaryota > Metazoa > Chordata > Mammalia > Chiroptera > Emballonuridae > Saccopteryx > Saccopteryx leptura. The sequence goes on along the minus strand of NC_089509.1, from coordinate 60,651,411 downwards.
CTTCTATTTCGATTTTATTGAGTGTTTTAAACATAAAGGGATGATGTACCTTATTGAATGCCTTTTCTGCATCTATTGATAGGATCACATAATTTTTGTTCTTTGTTTCCTTGATGTGGTTTATTACATTGATCGGTTTATGAATGTTGAACCATCATTGTGCTCCTGGAATAAATATCACTTGATCAAGGTGTATTTTTTTTAATGTGTTATTGTATTCAATTTGCTAGTATTTTGTTTAGGATTTTTGCATCTGTATTCATTAACGATATTGGTCTGTAGTTTTCTTTTTTTGTGTTGTCTTTACTAGGTTTTGGTATGAGGGTTATGTTGGCTTCATAAAATGTGTTAGGCATTATTGCTTCTTCTATATTTTGGAAGACCTTGAGAAGGATAGGTACCAAACCTTCTTTGAATGTTTAGTAGAATTCAGTAGTGTAGCCATTTGGTCCTGGACTTTTATTTTGGGGGAGGTTTTTGATAGTTGTTTCTATTTCCTCCTTGCTTATAGGTCTATTTAGGTTTCCATTTCTTTGTGACTCAGTCTAGGAAGATTGTATAGTTCTAGGAATTTACCCATTTCCTATAGGTTGTTGAATTTGTTGACATATAATCTTTCATAGTACTCTACCATGATCCTTTGTATATCTATGATTATCTGTGGTAATTTCTCCTTTTTCATTTTGGATTTTGTTTATATGAGTACTTTCTCTTTTTTCCTTAGTAAGTCTAGCCAGTCAATTTATTAATTTTATTAATCTTTTCAAATCTTTTTTATATTAATTTTTCCCATAGTTTTTTTTTTGTTGTTGTCTATTTCATTTAGTTCTACTCTAATTTTTACAGTTTCCTTTCTTCTGTCAACTTTGAATTGCTTTTGTTCTTCTTTTTCTAGTTCCTTAAGATATGATGTCAGGTTGTATACTTGGGATCTCTCTTATTTCTTGATATAATCCTATAATGATATAAATTTCCTTCTTAGTACTGCTTTTGCTGCATCCCAAAAATTTTGATATGTTGTATTGTCATTTTCATTTGTGTGTGTATATCTTCTGAATTCTGCTTTTATTTCTTCTTTGATCCAGTCATTTTATAGAAGTATGTTATGTAATTTCTACATTTTTGTGGGTTTCTTTACTTTTTTTTGCAGTTGAATTTTAATTTTAAAGTCGTATAGTCAGAGAATATGCTGGGTATAATTTCAATCTTCCTAAATTTGTTGATGTTAGTTTTGTGGCCCCACATATGGTCTGTTCTTGAGAAAGTTTCATGCACACTGGAGAAGAATGTATAATCTGATGTTTTGGGATGAATGTCCTCTAAATTTCTATTACATCCATTTGGTTTAGTGTGTCATTTAAGGCTGATAGTTCTTTATAATTTTTAGTTTAGATGATCTACCTAAAGTCATCATTGGTATGCTGAAATTCCCAAGTATGATTGTGTTTTTGTCTGCTTCTATTTTTAGATCAGTTGGTAGATATATATTTTGGTGCTCTGTTTTTTGTTGCATATATATTAAGAAGTGTTATGTCTTCTTGATACAATGTCCCCCTTTGTCATTGTGAAATGTCCATCTTTGTTTCTTGAAGTCAGCATTATCAGATATGTGTATGGCTACACCTGTTTTTCTTTTTCTTTTTCTTTGGATATTATTTGCTTGGAGAATTGTTTTCCAGATTTTCACTTTGAGTCTACTTTTGTTCTTCAGCTTAGATGTGTCTCTTGAAGGCAGCATATGGTTGGGTTTTGCTTTTTGATCCAATCTGCTACTCTGTGCCTCTTTATTGGTGAGTTCAGTTCATTTACATTTAGGGTAATTATTGACAGTTGAGGAGTTTTTATAGTCATTTTACATTTTGTTTTCTGGTAGCTCTGTGTTGGGTTTGGTTCTTCTCTTTTGTGTTTTTGTCAGTTGTTTTATGGTATTCCATACTTCTTTCCCCTGTTTCTTCTTTTTTTAAGCAATGTATTTCTGTAGTGGCTTTTCTGTGGGTGGTTACCATTAGGTTATTTAAAGAAAAATGTTCATATGTACAAGAGTCCTTTGTCATATGAGTGCTTCTGCTCTCCATCCTCCTTTGCTACTGCAGATCTTTATCCTCCCCTCTTTTATGTTAATGTCACAGATTATCCTTGTTTTTATTGTGATCTTGTTGGGGATTTTTCCTGTAGTTTAGATTTGTTTTGTTCTTTGTGTCTAGTCAAATAACCCCCTTGAATATTTCTTGCATTGGGGGTTTTCTGGTGATAAATTTTCTCAGTTTCTTTATGTCTGCAAAAGTTTTTATTTTTCCTTCACATTTAAAGGATAACTTTGATGGATATAGCATTCTTGGCTGGTATTTCCTCTCTTTCAGTACTTTAAATGTTTGGGTCTCTTTGGCTTGAACTCTTCAGTACTTTGAACTCTTTGGCTTGTAGAGTTTCTGCTGAGAAATCTGATGATAACCTAATGGGCTTTTCTTTGTATGTTATGTTCTTCTTTTCCCTAGCTGCCTTGAGGATTCTTTCTTTGTCATCAATTTTTGACAATTTTATTACAGTGTGCCTTGGATTAGGTCTGTTTTGGTTGAGATAATTCGGCATTCTGTTTGCTTCTTGGATTTGAGGCTCTAACTCTTTCCATAGGCTTGGAAAAGTTTCATCAATTATTTGTTTGGATAGGCTCTTCATTCCCTTCTCTCTCTTCTTCTTCTTCTGATATACTCATTGTTATATTGCTCTTTCTCATGGAGTCAGCAAATTCTTGTAGAGCTCTTGTGTTTTTTTTTAATTCATGAGTCTCTTTCCTCTCATTCCTGTAGTGTCTCTAGTTGCCTGTCTTTGATGTCACTGATTTTTTTCTTTATCTGGCTTGTTCTATTAGCTAAACTTGTTACCTCAGTTTTCAATTCATGTATTGAGTTCTTCATCTGTGTTTTTAAAGTTTTAATCTCCTTAGTGAGCTCATTGGTGTTTCCCCACATCTCATTGAATATTTTTTATCTGTTTTTATCTGACCCTCTTTCTATCTCTCTCTTTGTCTCTGTCACACACACATAAAAATAAATAAATAAATGCTAAATAATTTTACTCTAAAACAAAATATTCTTGGAAGAAATGAAAGACCTAATTAAACAAAACAATGCCTAATAAGCCTTGATTAATATAAAAATGTGGGAGTCTATCTCTCTTCCTTCCCATGTCTCACTTTAGAAAAAAAAAAAGTTATTTTAACATCTTGACTCAATTTGAATTTTAAAATCTGCTTGTGAATTTCTGCAAAACTAACCAGTTAGTGTTTCAATGGTGATTACATTGAGTATCTCATTGGGATATATATATAATTTCCACATCTCGTTGAATATTTTTAGAACTTCAATTTTCAGTTATCTATCATTAAACTCCAAGGTTTCCAAGTGATTGACATTTTTTTCTTGAGATTTTTCATTTTCTTTCTGAACTACATCTCTTTCTTGTGTAGCCATGGTATTTGATTTTTTCTTCCTCAATGGCATTTGAGCGTGATGGTATTGTTAATAACTCTAACAAAAAAAAAAAGCTGAAAAAAAGAAAAAGTAAAATTAAAAAATATAGTAAAATATTTAAAAATAATGACAAAAAATAACCACAGGAAACAAAAATCAAAAACAAAAAAAATCAAGAACAAACAAAACACCCAGAAAAGAATAAGAAATAAGATATATAAAAATTAAAGAAAATAAAATTCAAAAGAGAAAAAAGATTTAAAAGTAAAAAAAGAAAAATAAATTTCAGTTTTGAGAAGTTACTGTTTTCTTTAAGTAGATGTCACTATATTACAAGTGTTAGCTCTATAAAATTCCTGGGCTGTTCTCTGGTGAGATATTGCTGTGGCAATGATGTAGGGTGTGCTGCAGCCATGTTGGTGGGTGGGGCTTATTGTGAGGGCTTTACAGCTTTTGCTTTCCAGCTTTACAGCTCTAACAATAGCAATCTCAGGCCTCCAGGCACTCCTCCCTACCTCTCAATTGACCAGAGGACCAGACATGGGGCACCTAGGTTCTTCAGGGAAGAGAGTGGCTTTGGAGAGCTAGCTGTGAGATTTGTCTCTACCACTTTTGTACTAGTGAGGGAGGCAGGATCTGGAAGGTTAGGGGGCCACACTTTAGTTTTTTCTCCTTCTCCCAAGTGTGGGCTTTAGTCTATTTGGTGTGTGGATCTTTCAGGTATGCCTATGAGCCCAGCTGAGGTTCCTTCGCTGTGTTATAGTTGTTTAATTTGTTGAAATCTCAATGGGAAAGATCAGGAGTATTTTTCACACTGCCATTACTCTGGTGTCATCCTGAAAATCATGCTAAGTCTTTTAACACCGGGTTTTTAACCTGAACCATGTGAACTGGATGGGAAAATAATATATATTGATTTTCACTAATATCTAACTGAAAATTTGCATTTCCTTCAATTATGAATGTAGCCAAAAAACTTCAGTAATATTAGCAGCACTTGTGACATCATCACCAACAGAAGTCATAGACAGTTTGATCATCCAAATTTGTATTTCCATTTGCTTTCTGAATACACCTGACACCTTGCCAGATCTCAAGTTCAGTGTGTCCAAATCCCTGTCCACTAAAACTGGACCTCCTCCTTCCTTCCTCATATCATTAATGCAACCCATGTCTAACCAATCTCTATGCTTATATCTTCCTATTAGATATTGCTCAAAGTTATCTTCTTTTTTATATTTCCTCAGACTCTTCCCTAATTTAGACCTTCAAAGCCTGTGGGCTAAACTGATACTGATAAGTCTCTTGCCTTCAAAGTCTTTAGTCATTCTCCATGCTGCCATCAGAGTGAGCTTGATAAAGCACAGATTGGACCATGGCACCACTGCTTGAACATCGTGTGGGGCCCAACATCTCCAGGCAAGAGCCTAAAATCCTGAATGCTGCTGACCTTAGAATACCTTTTTAGCCTTATCTCCCAGCAACTCTCATCTCTCAGCAACGCTCCTCTCCCAGCAGTGCTCCTCTCCCTAGATCACCATGTTTCAGCCACATCTGATGGCAGCCTTGCTTTCTCACTGCCTGGGAAGCTCTTCTCCCTCTTCTTCCCAGTAGACTGTTTTCAAGCGCAGGCACAGCTCATATGTCAGCTACTCTGTGATGCCTTCCATCTCCATTGCTCTTCCAGTCCCACAGCACCTTGTGTACCTATCACTACCCAGTTGCAATATGCTTATTTGCTCCCACATCTTCCTGCCCACTGTCCCCAAGAATGAGTGCTGTGTTTTGAACATTGGTACCATTCCCCTTACTTCCCCAGAACTTAGCTCAGTGCTTGGTCACGGTATATTCTCAGTAAATGTTGGCAGGATGAGAGGATAATAGATTGATGTTGGATAATTTAACAGTTACAGGAAAAAAAATCATAGTAGATTTAAGCAGGGATCTTAAGAATAATACTTAAATGTGAGTTTTTGCTTTTCTTTATAAAACAGTTTATTCTGACTTTGTGTCATGAAGATACAATCAAATTTACAACAGCAATGGTTTCTTTTTCATATATATTCTTATGTTCTTTTTTTCTTTATACTTTCACTCTGATGAGAATAGTTTGTTCTTTCCATGAAGTTGTCAGCCTATTCTAAAATGACTCACAGGCCTGACCAGACGGTGGCACAGTGGATAGAGCGTTGGACTGGGATGCAGAGGACCCAGGTTCGAGACCCCGAGGTCGCCAGCTTGAGCGTGGGCTCATCTGATTGGAGCAAAAACTCACCAGCTTGAACCCAAGGTTGCTGGCTCGAGCAAGGGGTTACTCGGTCTGCTGAAAGCCCACGGTCAAGGCACATATGAGAGAGCAATCAATGAACAACTAAAGTGTTGCAACGCGCAACAAAAAACTAATGATTGATGCTTCTCATCTCTCCATTCCTGTCTGTCTGTCCCTGCCTATCCCTCTCTCTGACTCTCTCTCTGTCTCTGTAAAAAAAAAAAAATTAAAATGACTCAAAGGGCAAGACAACTAGATTCTAGTTCTAACTCAAATACATTACCCAGGTCATTTCACCTCTTTGAGCTTTGGTTACTGAAACAGTTTGCTTAGTGGTCTCTAAAGGCAATTTCCATTACCAAAATTCTAAAGCATTTTTAGGTTTCAAGGGCTTGAAGTTAGGGACTGCTGATGATAGTCTTGTTTCACTATTGTTTGTAAGTGGTCCTTGTGAAATTTTACTTAGGACCATGAGCTGAAATATATTCTCTGTTCTGACCCACTGAAGAAACCAAACTAAGATAAAGATTTTCTAAAACTGTAATATTCAGTGTTGACAACAATGTGATGAATAGGGCATTCTTTTATGATGCCGGGAGGAGTATAAAAGCCTTCCCAGTGGGTCATTTACACTATGGATTAATTGTTCAAACTCTTTGATCCAATACTTCTGTTTCTATAATTTATTCTATAGCATAATTCTAACTGAGCACAAGAATTGATGTATAAAGATATTGATATTAGGATATTTAACAAGAAAGTAAGAGAAAATAAAGGACCAGCAATAAGGGAATGTTACATTAATTTTGGTGTAGAAAATGGTGTTTTCAAGGAATATTTAGTGGCATGAAAGGACAAAAACTGGGTTCAAAACTGCATGTATTGTAATCCTAATTTTTTTTTAATTTTTTGGGTTTTTTTTTTTTTGCATTTTTCTGAAGCTGGAAACAGGGAGAGACAGTCAGACAGACTCCCGCATGCACCCGACCAGGATCCACCCGGCACGCCCACCAGGGGGCGACGCTCTGCCCACCTGGGGGCGATGCTCTGCCCCTCCGGGGCGTCGCCATGTTGCGACCAGAGCCACTCTAGCGCCTGAGGCAGAGACCACAGAGCCATCCCCAGCGCCCGGGCCATCTTTGCTCCAATGGAGCCTCGGCTGCGGGAGGGAAAGAGAGAGACAGAGAGGAAGGCGCGGCGGAGGGGTGGAGAAGCAAATGGGTGCTTCTCCTGTGTGCCCTGGCCAGGGATCGACTCCGGGTCCTCCGCACGCTAGGCCGACGCTCTACCGCTGAGCCAACCGGCCAGGGCGTAATCCTAATTTTAAAACAGTTTACATATATAAAGACTAGAAAGAAATATTCCACAAAGTTAATGTGTATTTCTACCCATAAAATTATAGTTTATCTTCTTTAAACTTGTGTTCACCATTTTCCACAATAGACTTAGGTTATTGTCATAACTTGGGAAAACCAACCATTTAAAATATACTTATACCTGTCAGAATGGCTATTATCTAAAAGATAACAAGTATTGGCAAGGGTGTAGGAAAAAGAGCACCCTCATGCACTGTTGGTGGAATTGGAAATTGGTGTAACCACTATGGAAGACACTATGGTGGTTCCTCAAGAATTTTAAAATAGAGGTACTATATGACCCAGCAATTTCACTTCTGGTTATTTACAAAAGGAAGGAAGGGAGGAAGGAAGGAAGGAAGGAAGGGAGGGAGGGAGGGAGGGAGGGAGGGAGGGAGAAGGGAGAGGGGAAGGGAGAGAGAGAGAGAGAGAAAGAGAGAGAAGGAGGAAGAGAGGAAAGAAAGAAGGGAGGGAGGGAAGGGAGAAAGAAATACTAATTAGAAAAGATACATATGCCCCCTATGTTTACTGCAGAACTATTTACAATAGCCAAGATACAGAAGCAACCGAGGTGTCCATCCACAGATGAACTGATAAAGACTATGTGGTCACAGATATACAATGGAATTATTACTCAGCCATAAAAAGGAATATTAAATCTTGCCAATTGTAACAACACAGATGGATCTAGAGGGTATTTAGCTGAATGAAATAAGTCAGACAGAGAAAGACAAATACTGTAAGATTTTATTTATATGTTGAATCTGAAAAATGAAACAAATGAATAAACAAAACCAAGCAGACTGGTAGACACAGAGAACTACGGTAACTGATGGTTGCCAGCAGAGAAGGGATAGGGGCAGAGTGAAAAAGATGAAGGGGATTAAAAGGTACAAACTTCTAGTTATAAAATAAATAAGCCACACAGATGTGTAATTTAAAGCATAAGAAATATAATCACTCATATAATAACGTTGTAAGGTAATAGTTACTAGACTTAGAATGGTGATCACTTCGTAAGGTATATAAATGTGAAATCACTGTGTTGTATATCTGAAACTATTATAATATTCTATGTCAGCTATACTTTAATCATAAAAATAGATAAATAAGTAAATAAAGTGTATTAAAGGCCTGTCAAATGCAAAGAAGTATGTTGGGTGCTGTAGGGGTGGGTGACAAGAAGATGTGACCCCTGCTGTCCGGGAGCACTCATCTTGCGAGTGCTGCAGATATATATATATATATATGTATGTATATATGTGTATGTATGTATATATGTGTATGTATGTATGTATGTATGTATATGTATATAAGTGCCTGTTTGGGGGCAAGGGTGATCCGTGCCGTGGACAAGTTGCCAGCAGGAAACTACTGTGGAACAGAGGAACAGGCTGTGTTCATACTTCTGAGAGGCCTTGCCAGAACTTAGAACTGCTCTCCCGTGTCTGTGGGGGACCCTGCGGCAGCACCTGACAGCGCCTACTCCTTCAGAGCTGTTCGCAGCCAGCTTGAGCATGACTCGTTGCCATCCCCGTGGCTCTGACCCAGAATCGTAGGAAGGACGATCTTAGAGGAAGCCATCTTCACCCAGTCTGTTTTTGTTATGGTGATTTTTTTAAAATGTGCTTTTTAGACATTTTATCAATGAGCTCTGGATACAATATATTATTATGCAAACATAGGATACAATATAGCCTACAAGATAGGCTATAACATATATCATGCATAAGGTCATGCCAGAGTGACCTAACTAGAAGGTTCCTGAAAGCTAGAACAGGCTAATTCTCATTAGCTTTCAAAGCTCATAGCAGTTCCTGGTACAGAGTAAGCATTAAATAGTTCTTGAATTAATAAATATATACTAAGTTACTAAGATTCATAATGAGCAGAACAAAGAAAAATGCTAATTTGTGAGGCCATAGGGGAGCAAGAAATGGACTCTCTGTCAGGCCCCCTTAATAAAGAAGCTTTATTATGAGGATGGATGATAAAAGAGACAGAAAGCCAGGACTGTCCCCACAGGGAGGCACATACTATTTGGAAGTACAGACTCTGGAGCAAAGCCATGTGACTTCCGATTGTGTCTCTGCCACTTCTGAGCTGTGCAGCCTCGGCCAAGCTACTTAACTTCTCTGTGCTTCTTGCTGCCACCACCACCACCATCATCTACCTCAGAGTTATTGTGAAAATGGAATTAATACATACTTGTAAAAGTACCTGGAATGCTTTCTAGCACCTAGTAAGGATGCAATAAATGTAAGCTATTACTTATTATTGTTGTTAATGTTAATATTAATACTATTAGAATTATTCAAAACTAGAATTCAGTTTAGGTATCTGGAAAACCATGATTTGCCCTCAGTCCTAGGAGATGGGCCATCTCCTCTCTTTGTTCACCAATTAACCGGCTTAGTTGTCCCTGTCTGTCTCTTGTCATTTCTCTGGTACGGCTAAGAGGCTGCTCATCCCAATTCCCAGATCATTCTTCTGAGACAAGGAGGAGCCTGGCCGCCTGTTAGAGCAGAGCTCTTCATACCCAGTCAGCCTGCCGTGTGCTCTCTGGCCTGAAACCTGGCCACCCTTAGGTGGGGGACCTACCCTCGTCCAGTTGGCCATGCCCGGGTGCGTCCAGCGGCAGTTGATTTCAGAAGGGAACATAGGCACTGAGGGAGCTCTTGTAATTATGAGATTTTAAATTATTCGGAAAGGAGGACTCATAGGATGAAAAAAGAGTAAAAACAAAAACTTAACACTGTTGGGCCCTGGCCAGTTGGCTCAGTGGTAGAGCGTCAGCCTGGCATGTGGACGTCCCAGGTTCGATTCCCAGCTAGGGCACACAGGAGAAGCGCCCATCTGCTTTTCCGCCCTCCCCCTCTCTCCTTTCTATCTTTCTCTTCCCCTCCCACAGCCAAGGCTCCATTGGAGCAAAGTTGGCCCAGGTGCTGGGGATGGCTCCATGGCCTCCGCCTCAGCACTAGAGTGACTCTGATTGCAGCGGAGCCATGGCCCAGCTGGGCAGAGCACCCCCTGCCCCACCAGTAGGCTTGCCAGGTGAATCCTGGTTGGGCGTATGCAGAAGTCTATCTCCTTGCCTCCTGGCTTCTCACTTAAGAAAAATACAAAACAAAAAAGCAAAAAACTTAACACTGTTTAAGAAACAAGATGATTTTTGGCATTTACCACCTAGCAGACTTATTCATTTCCTAAGGCCCATGAGTTGCTGGTAAGGTCCACAAAGGAAATTATGTGACTAAGAACTGTGGCAATGAAACAAAACCTCAAAGGCCTATTTTGAGCCTCTGCCTTTCTAGGCTGTGCCCTTTCCACCTCTACATCAGTTCACTTTGCAGATGTTCTGTTTTCTGGTATCTTACTCAATTCTTTCATCCCGTGGACCAGCTGAGAAAATGTAATGTAATGTATACGCTACACACAGCAGTGCCAATGGCTTTCTAGCTCTTTTCCATAGCGAAATGACTGATACCGTTGGGAAAGCTCTTTTAAAGCTATTGGCATCACATGGTGCACATACCCCTTTCGCTGTCACTGCCATAGACCCGCATCTTTTCACTGCTCCCTGTGTTTTCACTGTGATCAGAACAATATGTCACTCCCAGGAAGTTGACCATTGCCACTTTAAGACCACCTGAGCCCTGGAGTCAATTGTGAAAGAAATGACTGCGGTGCCTATAGCTGAGCATGAAGCAGACAGCAGGAAATGGGTAGATGACCCTGAGGGGGTCAGTGCTAAGACCATAGTTCTTTCTGGGCCATCGCTTTTTCCCAGATGCCTGGGATTTGGTGTTTCTTCTGGCCAGAGAATAGCACCGGAAACATTGAACAGAAAGCATTCTATCCCCTCCTCCCCCCCAAAAAAGGCATTCTATTCCTTATTACTCAATGTGTTTTTTGCAGAGCAGCCCAGAAGGTTATGTTGGGTTTTACGGGCTGCAGGGGATTGCTGATTGGTGTAGCATCTAGAAAGACAGACTGCAAAAACTGAGAGCTTGGAGATGCCCTTTGGGTCGGCTACTTAGCTGAAACAAAACTCTCTGCTTCCTGTGCCCAGTGTGAATATCATGCCCAGCACTTGCGGAAAGGAAAGAAGCATTTAAAACATTTTCATTTTCCCCAAATGTGATCTGAGTACTAAATGTTTAGAAGTAAAAGAAATCTCACCACCCAGAAGAAGGTCAGTGTCACACGTTTCTGATATTAAAGACTTGTCACTCTTTCCTGTTTTCCTCTCACAAAAAGAAAGAAAGAAAGAAAGAAAGAAAGAAAGAAAGAAAGAAAGAGAAAAGAAAAGAAAAAAGAAAAGAAAAAGGCCTTCAGCTGTGAAGTGAATTTCTCCAAACGATCAAAACCAAAGGGCTTTTTGAGCCTCCTTAACCCTATACGCAATAAAAATGTCAAAATAGCAATACAAACCTGGACTGAAAAAATAATTCAAAGACTTTAGCTGACACATCAAATGATCTCAAATAAAAGCTATTTGAAAATAAAAATAAGGACCTTTTAAAGATGTGGGTAGTAATCTCCACCTGTTCTCTCAGAAAAGCAGCTGCATTTTCAGAAAATTCCAAATGGTTTTCAAAGCCAAATATAACATGATCTTTGTTGCTGATGTGTTCATTTAATTTGAAGAATATTTTTAAATGCTCAATGGTTGAAAATTCAATATTGGTAATTTTAAAAATCATAAATGCATGTCAGCCCAAGGTTGACAAATGAAACAACTGTTTTAAATGGCCTGCTCCTCTCTTAATTCTGTAAAGACCTCACTGTGGAAGGGAGGACCCAGGGAAAGGCTTCAGCAATGGAGAGACCATGTGCGAGAGACTCAAGGTTAGCTTCTGATCTAGTAGCGGTGGCTTCAAGGAAGGACGTCAGGCTGGCCATTTCGGCAGTGGTCCAGGGCTCACCGGTCTCATGGAGAGCTGTGACGTCCGCTTCCATACATGTGCGTCTCTGTCTGAAGCCGTGTGGGGTGGGGTCTTCTCTTCTTCCTGATCCCAGCATGGATAACGCTGCCCTTGTATCCCCTTTGGCACAGAATAAAGTCACTGGCTCTTTGCTGTCTTTCGGTTTCCTACATGGGTGTAGCTATGGCCAAGGTAAACTGACATCTTGGGTTTATTTGGAGTTAAATTAGCTGAGCTGTTTGTTTCCTCTGAGCTATATACAGATGCTTTTTGAACTATCTTTGTGTTTGAGGGATTTTTTTTTCATAGTATCAGCATACCACTTCCTCCAAGTCATTACTTTGAACAGTTTTGCAGAGGGAGATATTCCTACTGGCCACCAGCCTAGCCAAGCAAAGTGATGATTGAGGGATGGCAGGAAACTTTTACTAGTGTATTTCATGTCTGCGCATGACTTCATAAAATGATTTCTCATCCACTAATTTTGGCAGATGGCAGATGGGGTGGGATGTCATCTGAGCTTAGCAGTAGAAAACTGCGTTTTGTTAATATCAGACATTGGCTCCCCCATTTGAATGATACTCAAAGTTTAGGCTAAAATACTGTCCTCAGATGACCCTGTGTCTGCTCAGTCTCTCTCTCTCTCTTTCTCTCTCTGAGAATTCTATGGGACTCTTTTGAATGTGGATTTCTACTTAATCTTTGATACTTCCAAATTTTCTGGTCCTGTTAAGTGTTAGAAACTCAAGTTTAAGTAAAGCCATTCTTAACTTTCCTTTTATTATACTTTATTTTTAGCAATGAACTTTGAATAGTTTTAAATGTTTATATACAAATATATGTAGTGCTTTTACTAACACATTTTATAAATATTATTCTCCTTTCTATAAATTCACAATTTTTGTTATGAAAGTAGTAATATTTTATATTAAGTTCTAAACCTTTAAGTACTTTTATATATATATGCCAAAGAAAATAAAAACTAGAGCTTAAAATACATAACCATAATAAGTTTATAGTGATTTTTATACTCCCAGATTTATGCATAAAAAAAAACAGATTTAAATTTTATCACATTATGATTTTATGTTTTTTAAAAATGTAGTTGCTGTTTTTTGGTGGAGAAAGTGTGAGAGGGTGGAGTTACACTTAAAGAAATTCACCACTGAGTCAATCTGGCTGTTTCATGAACTTTATTTTTGTAAAAGCCCAAATCTTAGCAAAGCAATAACAGGTACCTGATACTTCCCTGAATAATGTATTTCACCCTCTTTAAAACTTTTCTAAAGCTGCATGTTAAGACTGATGACATGCACATCGCAGATAGTAATCTTTAAGGAACTCAGAGTAGAATGGACTGTGTCCCTGTCGTTCTCCAGTGACACTTCTGCGTGTTGCTTCTGCCTGTAAAGATTTTGAGATACCTCATCTCGGTGTTTCTCAGCATTTTTGAGAAACTGTCATCTATATTTTCAAGGTACAAGAGGGGAAAAGCAAGAGAAGAAAACCTTAGTTCACATTTGTGCAGTTAGAGGTCGAAGAGAATTCAGCAGACACCTCTAGTGAAGAATGATTAGAAATGTGCCTGCACAGAGAATTCTGCACCAGGAGCTAATCTGGATAGGAAGAAAGTCCTGTATGCAGAAGGCTGTGTCCACTGAAAAAGAAAATTTCATATTGGTGATCTTCACATTGGTTTTTCATGAATTCCCTGTCAACGAGAATTGGATACTGAACGTGTTTTCTGTGTGGCATTCAGTTTTGCTGAGAAGCTTTGAGTCTTGGCACTACTGTCTTTCATGTCAGAGGGCCATCATCTTGTGGTGGCTGAACTTGGGCATAATGATAGGAATGTGGTTTTGTTTTCTCACTTACTTGGGGAAATCAGATCTTGCCTCAAGGCCTGTTTTCTCTCAGTTCCCTATGTGCCACCTCTGAAAACATTCACAGACCATTACTGTTCTCTCTCTCTCTTTACTTCTCAATCTCTCTCTCTCTCTCTCTCTTTCTCTCTCTCTCTCTCTCTCTCTCTCACACACACACACACACACACAGAGGCAGCCTTGAACACGAGCTCTTTCTTCCATTTCCCAGTTGCTGAGACCACCCGCTTGTGGACATTTTTCTAGTGTACTGAAGTCAAGTTCTGTTCTTTGTTGCGGAGAATTTGGGGACAAGTGGCTCCACCCTCCTCCTGGAGCTTCAACCTCCTGATTGGACCCTCTCCGTGAAATGGAAATAAGGCAGTGAGCATAAAATCAATTTACTAATCCCTACTTCTCAACTTTGAGGAGAAACTGTAGTTTTAGAAAGTTCCTGGGGCACATTTCCTGAATTTGTGGTAATTGAGACTAGTGATATTTGGAATTGCATGAAAATGCAGAGGTGTTCCTGAGAGACAGGGACCAACACAGATTGAGTGGATCAATGCCAGCTTTTTGAAATAAACCTCAGCAGATTTGAAAACTTGTAGAACTGATATAAAATGGAGACTCTAAAATTACTAGTACCCAGATTTTCTCAAATATCAAAATAGAATAAATTCTTCCTTCTTACATTGCACTGAATTATCCCTCTGTGAACAGGAGCCGCTTGGCCTGCTGTGTTCCATCCTTTACCAAGTCATATTAACTGAGGAGAAGCTTAGCTCCTTAATAATAGTAATGGTAGCAGACACTGTGAGTGTTTAGTATGCTCCAAAGCACCTGCCTTTCTCATTGAGGCTTAGCAAACATCTTCTAAGTCCAGGAGAGAACTGGAGAGAGTGAGAGACAGCCCTTGAGTTGGGAAGACACAGGTGGAAAGAAGACCAGAGGATGTCATTCCAGTCCAGGTCCTTAGATGAATCATCAAGCAGATAACTGCAGTTATTTTGAATGACCGGTTGGCTCAGTGGTAGAGCGTCGGCCTGGCGTGCAGGAGTCCCAGGTTCGATTCCTGGCCAGGGCACATAGGAGAAGCACCCATCTGCTTCTCCACCCTTCCCCCTCCTTCCTCTCTGTCTTTCTCTTCTCCTCCCACAGCCAAGGCTCCATTGAAGCAAAGTTGGCCCGGGCGCTGAGGATGGCTCTATGGCCTCTGCCTCAGGTGCTAGAATGGCTCTGGTTGCAACAGAGCAACGCCCCAGATGGGCAGAGCATCGCCCCCTGGTGGGCATGCTGGGTGGATCCTGGTCGGGCACATGCGGGAGTCTGTCTGACTGCCTCCCCATTTCTAAGTTCAGAAAAATACAAAAAAAAAAATTCTAAATTAGATTTTACTTTTTCTGAAATATCTGCATAATGGCTAATAAAGATGACAAAAATAAAGGAAGCTTGGATATGCAGTAGATCCATCTACATTACTCCTTAGTTCCTGGGAACTTTGGCCTTGTGAAAGATGGAATAGGCTGCTCCCACATCCCACCACCCAACATAGGATGAAAACATTTCCTAGAATGATGGAAATTCTCACAGGCTGCAGAAAAACAGCTCCAGCGGCAATCTAAGAGAATTCTTTTATAAGAGTGTATGTGTTGGGGGTAGAGGCAGTCTCTGAGTTATGAAATTTGCTGTATAAACATACAGAAATGATCACTGCTATCCACCCAGTCCCCTTATGGTTACAATATTTTATCTCATATATTAAACATCATGGAGCTTTTAGGTACTCTTTAGGTTCAAAAGTGAAAAAATAAGAAAAATACAGAAACTCTGTGATTAAAAAAATAATCCAGATAATAATTAATAGAGAACGGTATAGTAATAATGGAGAAGACAATAAATATATGACTAATTTCATTTCTTTGATTATTAGGAGAAGCTTAGCTCCCTTAATAGTAATGGTAGCAGACACTGTGAGTGTTTAGTATGCTCCAAAGCACCTGCCTTTCTCATTGAGGCATAGCAAACATCTTCTAAGTCTAGGAGAGAACTGGAGAAAGTGAGGGACAGCCCTTGAGTTGGGAAGACACAGGTGGAAAGGAGACCAGAGGATGTCATTCCAGCCCAGATTATTAGTCTCACTAATAATCAAAGAAATGAAATTTAAAACTGCCCACACATATAATTTTTCATCTATCAAATTGGCATAGATTTTCAAAAGTTATAATACCACATGTTGAAAAGAAATGAAATGAGTGCTAATGGGAGTGTGGATGCTTAAACTTGGAGGAAACAATACATATCAAGATCTTTTAGGGAAAAACTTCACATCTGCTATTCCAGTAATTGTACTCTAGTAGATTCATCCTAAGGGAATAATCTGAAATGGCCACAAACATTTAGATATAGGTATATTAGTCATAGTAGGATTCAAAATACTGAAATTGGTTGTAATTTAAATGTCTCACAATGAAAAATATTTATATAGCTAATAGAACATTCATAAAATGAAATAAACAACTATTAAAATTATTAGGAGAACAGTTAATAAGATGAGGAATTGTGAAAAAGAAGGATATTAAACTATGAATATACAGGATCCCACTTTAGATACACACATAAAGAAAAAACTAGAAGGAAATTCCAAAATATTAACTGGTTTTCTCTAAGTACTAATAGGTCATTTAAAAAATCACATTACTTATATTTTCCCTGGCTGGATGGTATGGTTGGTTACAGCATTTTCCCAAAGCACAGAGGTTGCTGGTTCGATCCCCTGTCAGGGCATATGCAAGAACCTCCTTCTCCCTCTCCCCCTTTCTCTCTTGCTAAGATCAATACATAAAAATATTTTTAAATTTATTGATTATATTTTTCAAACTTTTCCAGGTATAATTTTTTTAATAAAAAATATTATTATGTGGCCCTGGCTGGTTGGGTCAGTGGTAGAACGTCGGCCTGGCATGTGGAAGTCCCAGGTTCAATTCCCAGTCAGGGCACATAGAAGTAGCACCCATCTGCTCCTCCACCCCTCCCTCTCCTTCCTCTCTATCTTTCTGTTCCCCTCCCGTAGCCAGGGCTCTGTTGGAGCATAGTTGGCCCCAGCACTGAGGATGGCTCCATGGCCTCCAACTCAGGTGCTAGAATGGCTCCTGCCGCAACGGAGCAATGCCCCAGATGGACAGAGCAATGCCCCCTGGTGGGCATGCCGGGTGAATCTTGGTTGGGCACATGCTGGAGTCTGTCTGACTGCCACCCAGCTTCTATCTGTCCCTGTCTATCCCTCTCTCTGACTCTCTCTCTGTCCCTTAAAAAAAAAAAAAAAAAAAAAAGCAACAACTTGATTTCTTCCTTACCTCTTGATGAGATTATATTATTCTTGGGAAGGGGATTGAGACCTATGGGCAAGAAGTACTTTGGGACAGGAGCCCCCTTAGGGCTTAGTGGGGTCAGGGAAAATGTAGGGCAGGCTTGGGGAAGGGGACAGAGGCTAAGGCTGAAGCCCGTTGAGAGTAATAAACCTCTCTTCCCTCTGCCACCTCTAAGTCCTTTCCTTTGAAGAGTTGGAACTGAAGTTTCAGTTGAGTCACATGATAAGTTAAATAGACTTTTGAGGGTTGGCCTGTCAGCTTACCTTCAGGTCTATTTATATGGACTGGTTCTCAAATCGAAATGCCTACGCCCCAAGGGCTGTGGAGCACTTTACATTCCCGTTAGGGTCGGCCTGCATTAGACCTTGCGCTGGCCGTGATGTGTGTGAAACGACTGTATGAGATCAGATAAGCCAGGTCCAAATGGACACCTCACTGTGCAAAACGAGGACAGACTCGTATTCCTTCCATCACATTGTCGAAGTGCAGGAATAACAGAAGTAAAACTAATGAATTGCCAAAGTAGTGATTAGTAAAAGTTTATTGTACACACACACACACACACACACACACACACACACACACACACAGTTTGCAGACTGGGAGCATTCATACCAAAACATGGAATGAAGCTCGGGGTATATTGTTATAAAGCAGCTAATAGAGTGAGAAAGCAGCGATTGTTCATTATTCACAGTGATTGCTTATGATATTAGAGTTTTTTTAAATGATAGGGAATTTGTCAGTGGTTACCATATATCAACCCTGGGAAACAGTTCAAGTTTTGCGTATGATTTCCAGAGGCTTAAAAGCAAGAAATGACACAGGTCAAGGAAGTTTTGCAAAATAAGCTAAATTAAGCTTTACTTATATGACTAAACTGGTTTTGTCTGCTCAGGGAATTTTCAAGATTGGTCTCTGTTTTTTATTATAACAGAATTAAACGCAGATATGAATATTAGCTTTGTGAGGGTGGAGAATTTTGTCTGTTTGATCAGTGCTGTATCCCCAACAGCTAAAATGGTATGTGTTGAGCGACTGCCATGTGTTGGGCCTCTAGCGGTGTCCCTGCTCACTAATTAGTCATATAGTCAGACACATACATAGAGTGAGCAGACAAAAAGATCACAGAAAATATTTCTCTTACTAGAAAGTAACTTTCTTTGTGTGTTTTTCTTTTTGGCTGGAGAAGAGGGCTGAGAGGTCAAGTGTGGGACCAGGAAAGGCATCAGTGACAGAGCCTGGAGCTGGAGAAGCCAATCTGGAAGGAGGAAGCCGTGGGGACGGAAAGGGGGCGTGGTCAGGGAGGGGAGGGACATTGACCACAGTGGAGGTTATGCTCACAGGTTATCCTTGACCTGATCCCCACAGTACCCAGACTGCTACTTACTTGCTTTGCTAAAACACAACTGTCACCCAAAAGCCACAAGGAACATCTGGGTTGGGTTCTGTTTAATTGTTGCTTAGTGTTTTATTTTTGTTTTTTAATGATGGTAAGAGTGAGGCAGAGAGACCATTTATCTTCCTGAGGGTATCCTACAAACATAAGCCACAGACCCTTGCTGGTTGGCTCAGTGATAGAGGGTCGGCCTGGTGTGTGGATGTTCCAGGTTCGACTCCCGGTCAGGGCACACAGGAGAAGTGACCATCCTGCTTCTCCACTCCTCCCCTTTCCCCATCTCTCTCTCTCTCTCCTCTCCTCCTGCAGCCATGGCTCAATTAGAGTGCATCGTTCCTGCGTGCTGAGGATAGCTCCATGGAGCCTCTGCCTCAGGTGCTAAATGGCTCAGTTGTGAGCATGGCTCCAAATGGGCAGAGCATCAGCTCCAGACAGGGCTCACCAGGTGAATCCCATCAGAGAGCATGTGGGAGTCTGTCTCTCTCTATCCCTTCCTCTTACTTGGAAAAAAAAAAAAGAAAAACATAAACCATATGTGGTTTTCATTCTTCAAATCTTTGTGGTTGGAGACTGTCAAACTGGTCAGTTTTTAAATGTAGTCATGGAGTTGCTTTTACATAAGCCACCACTGGTCATTCTGTTCTAACGGTTCTGAAACAGAACAAAATGGCCCAGACTGAATGGAGCAGCTTCCGTGAAGCAGGA
Organism: Saccopteryx leptura; assembly: GCF_036850995.1. NCBI lineage: Eukaryota > Metazoa > Chordata > Mammalia > Chiroptera > Emballonuridae > Saccopteryx > Saccopteryx leptura. The sequence continues at coordinate 60,632,052 of NC_089509.1, read as the reverse complement.
GGAGTCAGCATTAAGGGGGGAAACACAACAAAAACAAAGCGCACACAAAACGCTGCAGCTGAGCTGCTGCTATGGCACCTTTTCTGCTCCTATGGCCTCGACAGCTCTGTGTGGAGCTGAGGGAACAACGTGTGTGCATTTGGTCCAGTAGGAAACCTTTCTGTTGTCCTTCCTGTGGCTGGAAGGTTTGCCGTCCCATTATAGACAACCTGGTAGTGTTTTTCCAACCATTTTCCAGTCCTTTGGGGCATTCAGAGCAGCCAAGTGGGAGGCAGAAAGTTCTTGGAGTAGCAAAATCAAATGGGAATCTGAGGTAGAACAAGTTGTTTGGGGCAAGCGACTGAGAAAAGCAGGGCCTGCCAAGAAGCAGGAGGAAGAAGCACCTTGTGCATCTCTGGCCATTTGGAAATAAAATGTGAGCAAGTTTCCCTCCGGGGGTTGTAGGTGAGCCGCTGCGGTGGTCCCCACACGCTCCTTTCTCCATTTCCCAGGCTGGATGGGCAGAGCCACACAACTTCGTCCATGACTTTAATGGAGCCCAGGGTCAGGCAAACATCTCCCAAGCTCCGGAAGCAGTGGCTGTCAGCCTGTCCCCTTCTCAAACTTAAGTTGATGAAATAATCTGACCTCACACATAATTTCTTCCAAAATCTATGTAATTTTCATCTGTAATTAAAAAGACAAATGAAAGGAATGTAATTTATCATAAAAGAACTTCAATTTGGAAGTGATTAGGTACAGCTCATTAGCATCCACACCTATAATCAACGTCAGTGGGACAGCTATAACTTTGGACTAACCTGGGTAAAAGAGACTCTTACTTCAAGTGGAAAGGTCCTTGGACACACAATTTTCCAGCAGGGGCGAAAAACTCTTGGTAAAATCTGAGCAAAATGTAGTAGTTGCATGACTGGAAAATTCAGGAACTAATAACAGTGCAATAATCACTTTGAATTTATATGTAAAATGGAGATAAAGTCTATGCTCAGATAACTATCAACAGTTTTCTCACCTATATCAGGGTCCGATAGGACCTTTGAAGGTTAAGTGAGAGAATTCTTTACTAAGTGGGGCAGTCTGGCACATTGCATATCATCTAGCGTCCTGGCAGCCAGGTCTGGATCCCAGGAGGGCCCCCCGTTTCCTGTCCACATGCAGAGTGTTGGGGTTGTCTCTCCTAGGTCGCAGCTGCACAAGCCAGGCCTGGCTTCTGTGCAGTCAGGGGTCCCAGGGGGCGTCTCGGGTCACTGACTCTTCCTGCCGTGTTCAGATGGGTGATGTGAGGCCCAAAGGGGCCGAGCTGTATAGACCCTTGTTTCCTGAGTCCCCCAGGGAACTCCTTTCACATACACGTGGTTCTGCCCTCCAGGGGGAGACACCGGGTAACCATCTAGCTGAGAGAAGTCTGAAGAAGAAACAAATATGACTACTGCTAATGGTCAAGCAGAGATCATGGTAAAGACCCCATCCTGCTTCATACTTGATGATTGGCAACCAGAAGCGATGCGCAGCTGTGTGTGTGCCAGCAGCTTCTCCGTGTGTGCGTGCACAAGTATATACGTGGCAGGATGTGAAAATGGGGCTTTCCACCAGTTTGCCCCTTGAGTTGTAAGAAACTTCTATTTTTCACATGGGTTTTCCCCTGGGAGCCACTAGTATTGGATGTTGGTGACCAATTGGGAAATTTTTGCCTTTAAATTAAGAGACCCTGTCACATCCCTGATACTGGCAAATAGCCCTATTTGAAAATAAAGTTGTTGAATGTGTTGGCAGGTCCCCAATGTGGCCTTTTTCCATGGCTGCCCTGTGTCACAACACGTCAGGAGAAGCAAGAGCCTCCCAGGTCTCTTTGGAGGAGCAAATCCCGCACACCTCTGCTCTCCCTGGGCATGAAGAGTAGGCAGGCTTGCCCTGGCCGGTTGGCTCAGCGGTAGAGCGTCGGCCTAGCGTGCAGAGGACCCAGGTTCGATTCCCGGCCAGGGCACACAGGAGAAGCGCCCATTTGCTTCTCCACCCCTCTGCCGCGCCTTCCTCTCTGTCTCTCTCTTCCCCTCCCGCAGCCAATGCTCCATTGGAGCAAAGATGGCCCAGGCGCTGGGGATGGCTCTGTGGCCTCTGCCTCAGGTGCTAGAGTGGCTCTGGTCGCAACATGGAGACTCCCAGGATGGGCAGAGCATCGCCCCCTGGTGGGCAGAGCATCGCCCCATGGTGGGCGTGCTGGGTGGATCCCGGTTGGGCGCATGCGGGAGTCTGTCTGACTGTCTCTCCCTGTTTCTAGCTTCAGAAAAAAAAAAAAACGCAAAAAAAAAAAAGAGTAGGCAGAGCGTGGTAACGAACCGCCATGCACACCTCACCGGTTTCAAGGATGGTCTGCTCAGGCCATTTTTTTCATTTATACCCCTACCTTCTTTCCTCCCTTTTCCACTTCACTCTGGAGCAAACCCAGGCACTAGTCATATCTTTCTCTCCATAAATATCTCAGTATGTATCTCTAAAAATTTAAGAATTCTTTGTAAATAAAACACACACACACACACACAAAAACCCTTACCTCAGTAACATTATCACACCTAAAATTTAGCAATAATCTGAATATTAAATATCAATTAGTATTCAAATGTCTGGTTGTCTCATATTTTTTAGTTTGTTTGTATCAGGGTCTAAATACCCCGTGGCATCTGATTGCTATATCTCTTAAGACAGGCTCCCCCCACAACTGTTTTACTGCATTGCCTTCTTTCTCAGCCTCTGAATGTTTATAATGTAGCTATAATGCCACTAGCCCCAGCCTCACACGTCTTACAAAAAGTCTCATTGCGCCTGACCAGGCGGTGGCGCAGTGGATAGAACGTCGAACTGGGATGTGGAGGACCCACGTTCAAGACCCCAAGGTCTCCAGCTTGAGCGCGGGCTCATCTGGTTTAAGCAAAGCTCACAAGCTTGGACCCAAGGTCGCTGGCTTGAGCAAGGGGTTACTCTGTCTGCTGTAGCCCACGGTCAAGGCACATATGAGAAAGCAATCAATGAACCACTAAGGTGTCACAACGCGCAACGAAAAACTATGATCGATGCTTCTCATCTCTCTGTTCCTGTCTGTCTGTCCCTGCCTATCCCTCTCTCTGACTCTCTCTCTGTCTCTGGAAAAAAAAAAGTCTCATTGCATCTTCTAAGTATAGAAGCTCGTCTCTGAACCAATCACTGTAGCCAGGGAACCACAGGCCCTAACTGGACAGGGTTGGTCACTTTCTGTTCTTGGAGTCAGGGTAGAGCTAGCCCAGCTGAAGTCAGAAGAGGAAAAAAGTAGGCGATCAGTGGTTCTCTCTCTCCCAAAATCTGAGGTTACTACTATAATTCAAGTGAATGAATGCTAGACAGCCTGCAACCAACAAATGTGTACTCTATTTACCTCTCCAACATCACACACACACACACACACACACACACACACACACACACACATCTTCCCATAATACAGTTTCAAAAATGCTGCACTTAATACCTTTCATTCATGCTCCTCCCAAAGAGAGACAGCTAATTCAGGTTCAAGTCCAGTGCCAAGTCCAGACTCTCCATAGCCTTGTTGTCCACGCTGGACGTAGTAGTGTCTCTTGTATCCAAATGGTTAAATTCTTAGTTTAACGCCCAGTATACAGTGGTAGAACAGCAGAGGAATTTTGTGATTAAATTTCCATCTGGGAAAGGAGAGAATGAGACATTGGTCAGGAGACATTGTCACTAGTCTCTAATATGTTTTATAACCCACTGAACAAACTCCACTTGTGCTGTGTATGAGTGAAGGTGTTGAAATTGAGGAAATACAGTATTCTAAAACATCTTTCCACTACCAGGGCAAATACTACACTATAACAGGTAGTCATGGAGCACAACTTGAAAAACTGGAATTATTTTTTTTAAAAACTGCTCATATTTTATACATGTCGCTATTGCCCTGATTCAGTCTCTGTTGATTTGAGGGTCACTACAGAGGGTCATTGCCTATGATCAATTCTTTACTGCTTTCCAAAACATGTTTATGTGACACTCTGCTGTTTTATAATATTCTGTTTGCTCTTGATTTTTTATTTCTGTAGATTAATATGGATGATTCTTTGCCTGATTGGTCTGAGATCCTATTAATTATTGCTTCTCTCTATTATTAAGCACAGGATGGTCTATATATTGAGTGGGGGTATGCAAAATTAAATTCTCTTCGAAGTCCAAATCTGTGATTGTCTTTATTGGCCTCAAGTTCTCAATCCATTTATTCTTGGTCTTTGATTATAATAAGAGTCCCACCAGCAAGCAATACAAATTCTACCCTCAACTTCCCCCTTCCACA